>NC_141879.1:686167070-686474679 GCF_056163025.1 Triticum urartu
CCACATCAACCAGATATTATGGATACCATATCCGCCTGATATCTGGTTGACCAAAATCCTTATCTGCATCCAATCCGACGGATTCATGCAAGTACATATGATATCCTTCAACACAGATGCAGAAAAAATTAGCACAAAAATTATCCGTACCATTCACGTTGCTACTCCCTATTGGACGCCCAATGAGTTTTGATTGAAGGGGCGCGATAACATGCCGACCCATTCGCACGCGTCGACCGAATGAAAAAAATGTCACGAAATTATTAGCGCTTGTGTGGAGTCGAACTCCTGACCTCACACTGGAAAGCGGCGTTGCTAGTCAAGTTAAGATGGCGATTGAGAATCAATAAAACGAAAAACTAAGCTTAAAGTAATGAGTTGAGCGGGAGGCCTATTTTTGTTTTCAAAATTTTCAACTTTTCTTGGAAAAATGTGAACCAATTTTCTTGAGAAGTGAGAATAATGTTTGAAAATCATGATCAACTTTTGAAACTTGAACAAACTTTTAAAACGTGATGTTTTTTGAAAAAATGAACAAAAAAAATGAAATTCTGAACATTTATTGAATTTTTTTATATATGATGAACACTTTTTAAATATACATTGAACATGTTTTGTAATATACGCTGAGCAGTTATAAAATATACACTGAAAATTATTGTGATATATTCTGATTTTTTTTAAATACACATTGGATATTTTTGTGATAAACACTCTAAGAATTTTAAGTACACAATGGACATTTTATAAAATACATTGACCATTTTCTTGAATATACGATTTCGTGATACATGGAGAACTCTTTGTATATTACAAAAAATAGAAGAAAAAATAAACATAAAAAACCAGAAGAAAAACCGTAAGAAAAACCTAATCCGAAAAAGAAAAAGGAAAAACCCGCAACAGAAAACGGGAAAAGAGGGAAGAAGAAACACTTTTTTTTGAGAAAAGGGAAGAAGAAACACTGAGCTGCAGCCAGCGACGAACGTGGGCCGCGGCCCACCTCACACCGAAAGGTAAGGTCGCCTCCCCTGCTTCGGTTTCTGAAAACAGAGGATCGTCTTCCTCCGCGCCTCGTCTGTCCCCACCCCCAGCCAGCAACCCTCCTCTTCCTCTTCCTCCCGCAGCCTCTTCTCGGCCCTTCCCCAAACCATAGCTGCGTGGAAAAGGCTTCTTCTCGGCCGCAAGAATACCAGAGGGACGGACGCAGCCTCGGAGCGACTTGGAACGATGTAATTTTCTTGCTCACCACTTCCTGGTCGCGTTTCTTGATTTTCCTCACGGTTTCTTGATTTGCCTCGCGGTTTCTTGATTTTATGCACCTCAAATATCCATTGATATCCCCTTTCTTGGTACGAAAGCAGCGCCCATGGCGTCCTCTTCGTCCGCGCACGGCGCACCCGTCGGCGTCGGAGGCGGAAGAGCCGCGGTCACCGCAGCTCCACGACCAAACCGGCTGGGAGCCAATTCCTGCCAATGTATGTTATCCTATTCGATTCTCATCTCTCAGCCTTGATTGTTGGTTGCCACGCTTGGCTTGATCGTTGATTCCATTGGCGACCTGCAGGATTGGGACTTGCGGCTCGACGACTCGGCCTGGGTAAGGGAGGGCTCCGGCTCCGAAGCTGCCCTGGCGCATCCTTGGAGAGCCGCTGCTGCGGCAGCGGCGGTGAGGCTAATGAGCGAGGTGGAGGAGACAAACGCTTGAGCGACGTCACCCCACCGCCAGAGGACGATGACGCGAGGTTCAGAGCTGCCGCGGAGAAGATCATGGAGCGCCGGCCAATTCTTGACTCTCATCTGAAATGCTCGCGCCGCGGAGAAGATCTTGAAGGCCGAAACATGCTTCTGATCGTATTAGAGTTGCCCGCCGATCTGCGCACCGATCGATTGATGACGGCTGCCAGTAAGTTTCTGGACGAGCATCCGGCTTCTTCCCCCTGGTTTCTTCACTCTGATTCCATCCTTCGCAAATCGGAGTTTACTTGATCTAAGTGTTTGGATGGAATGGAGTTCGCTGGCACTACGTTTTTGGATTGAAACTGGGAATTTAGCTGATCCAAGCTTGAGTTTTGTTGATCCTTCCTGATGCTGAACCTGGTGTGTGCGTTTTCAGTCTGCTTCATATATACAGTGAATAGTAATTATTTGGAAAGTGGCAGTTTTGGATCACTTTTTTGTGTTGCTATGATTCAGTGTTAGTTGATTTGTTAACCTCTGGCTGGCTCGGTGCAAGGAATTTGGTGCTCTTTTCCCCACGGACAAGATTGATTTCATTCCTTTTGGTAATCTGCTCAGGGCTCATTCGGTTTGGAGGATTTCATAATGTAGGAATTAGAACTAGTATAGGAATTTTATAGGATGGCACTTGCCATCCTAAGGATTTGACTCGTCTCGTTCCTACGCGTAAAATGAGCTTTGAGTGGATGTGTAATTTCCTTCAAAAACAGAGGAAATGAATAGTATTCCTACGATATTTCTGTACACATTTCCTACAAACCGAATGCATCTATAGGAAATTTTTCTCTGGAATCCTTGTTTCTATGTGTTTCCTATGAAAATCCTCCAAACCGAATAGGCCCTCATACGTTATAAATCTCTGTAGCCATGTGACTGAATTTCACTGATGTATTTTCTTACTGCTTTTCTGGATGATTTGATCATTTGAAACTAAACTATAAGTTGTGCTCTGTCAGTTATTGTAAGATGACCAGTGCGTTGTTGGATGCCTGAATAACAGGAAACTGTGCAGAGCAATGTCTACTTTCTCAAAGTGGTGTATGTTTCCCATGGCAGATGGCACTAGCATTTTTATCTTTCTCATGGGTCATTTAATCTATGGCGGACAGTGCACATAACATTTAATATTACTCCTTCGAATTCTGTCCGCATGTTATTTAGAACGTGGCTTAACGGGACAGAGGCTGAATCAGCGAGACAGATTTGTGTAGGAGCATGTGCTTTATTGTGGGCAGTCTGGAACTGCAGAAATGACCTGGTTTTTAACAGAACAACAAATTTTCATTTTTTGCAGGTTATTTTTCGAGCCACTGCGTTGATCCGTATGTGGCCGTTACTCCCTCCGACAGAGGCCAGGGAGCGTTTGGTTACTAGATCTATCCGTTGGGAGATGATAACACGGCATATTTTTAACCGGTTTGGATGTCGGTCATGTAATAGGATAGGTAATTTGTTTCCTTATCTTGTTTATGCCAGCCGGTTGTGGCGTTATGGTTGCTGTTCTAGGCTCTTTGTGAGCTTTTTTTATTTTCATTGTGACTTTTTAGACCTTTGTTAAACTATTTGCTTTCTAATAATATTTGACCTAATGCATCGATCTAATGCAGAGACCGGGGAGTCCCCCTTTTCGACAATAAAATAAAATTTAATCTAGCATTTTGAAAGCCGTGAATTGATAACTACTTCGGATAATTGTGAGACGAGGTGATTCATTCTGCTTCAAACCCATGTATGAGGCATGCATATTCATGCGCACCTCTGGTTGCAGTTTGGTCAGCACTGATTTACATAATTAAGAGCGTGTTCGGGCTCTCTCCACTTCTCAACTCCGCTCCCGGAGCGGGGGAGCGGCGCCGAACGCTCAAACTCTGCGGAGCGGAAAATATGGAGCAGAGCGGGCTGCGGTACAATTGTGCGGAGCGACGATTCCCAGGATCTCGGATCGTTAAAATCATAGAGTTGGTAAGATTTACGAAAGAACTGCCACAGCCAAGTGAAAACAGTTCGAGTGGCCACGTCTGACTCGGTCGCTTCTGTTTCTCCTCGTGAATCGGGAGCGGAGCTGCCTCCCGAACAGTTTTTTCTGGCGCTATTTTTTAGCAGGAGCAGCATTTGGGGTGGAGGATTGGGAGTTAAGGATTCCGAGAAGCTGGGCCGTTTCCGAACATGCCCTAACTACTCTCTTTTGTGGTGTTATAGTTCGAGTTCTGCTACCATTAGTTTTGTCTGCCTCTTCACTTTACAAAACATTTCCTCGAGAATGTCTCCTATCTTAACTAATCAAGCAAAACTGTTTCCTAAAACCTTTTCAGTTAAAATGATGATCGGTGAAGAAACTAAAATGTTTGTTTTGCTTCTTTTAGTTCTTTGTCAGATTCTTTTTCATGGAAGCACCTCGGTTCCTTGCTCCTTGTGTTAAAAATATACGTTCATGCAACATAAGAACTGAATTATACTCTTACGTTCACAATTTAAAATTTACCCATTAAACGATGGCGTTCATATACAAAATAAGTTGTGAATTTCTGTTCGTTCACCAAAATATTTTCTTACCATTTTATATTGAACTCTATATAAAAAATAGAGTATTATTTTTTGTCTACATAACAAGAAATTAAATGGTTACTTTCTTTCTATTTCTTAGTGTCTAGTGTTGTATTATTGATCCTACTAATGATTTTCTATTAAACTATTTTATGTTAATATTTCATACATAAAAACTTTATTGTATCTTTTATCCGTCTAATAAGCATATGCACTTGCATATCCAGATATATTATGCAACGCCGTCACTGGCTACATGCCACTTTTTTTTAGTAGAGCCACTTGCTGTGAGGCAGACGGCTGCCTCGCCTACAGGGTCCCGGTGGTGGGTGGGATTTACTATTCGTCACCCAGGGTAAGGAATAGTTATTCTTCACCCCCCCTCCTCTATTTTAATAGCAATGCATCATAATTTTACGTTCCGTAAATTTTATCTTATTTTATACGTAAAAATAGATCATAATAAAATATATAATCATCGTAAAAAAATATTTCATGTTAGGTAAAATTACAAACGTAAAAATGTAGTGTAAAAAATACATAAAATGCATTTTTTATCTTATAACCTATATTTTTGTTTTCTTATGCTAAATTTTACGTAGTGAATCAAGATGCCATATTAGTTTAGTATATAAAATTTGGCATAACAAAAAAAACTATATGTCAAAAATTGTATTTTATGTACATTTTAAACTACGTTTTTACATTTGTAATTTTACGTAACATAAAAAAAAATACGACGATTATAGGTTTTCTTACATTCTCTTTTCTCTACTTCTCTACTACTATTAAACAAGCAAACATTTTCTTCCCTAAACGCACCCCGCTAACGTACACATAACTACACAGGATAGTTAGAGCCTCATGATTATGCCTATCCATTTAGATCTAGCCGTCCAAATAACAACTCACCGTCATCAAAAGTACGGTTAGCAATTTGCGGGGGCGGACGAAAACTCTGCCATCCGCACCCGCACCCGCATTTGTTAGGCGACAGAAAAAAGGCACAATATATACGGGAAGCAACTCGTCCGCTCCACACGAGCGAGCTGTTGGGCGGTGGCGGCCGGCTTCGTCGCGCGGTGGGTCGCCTAGGATGCGTCGATGCGACGGTCACAGGCAGCAGCGGGTCGCCCAGGATGCACCGGTCGCGGGCAGTGGCGGGTCCCAGCCGATGGTTGTGGGTCAAGCCGAGGCAGCGGCGCATCTTCGGTACATGAGGAGAGGGCAGGAGAAGGAGAGGCCTGGCGGCGGCCGAGGAGATGCTTGCCGACGAGCGGGCTCCGGCGGCCACCTGGCGCTCAGAGTTGGATCAGGGCGCTAGGGTTTCCCCGCCGCCGACTCACATGCCACAACAGTCAGGGGGTGACGCGAAGATAGCAGTCTGACGGTGGTGGCGGTAGCAGGTTCAAGATCTGGCGCCCTCTTCTCCTCTACGCCCACAAAAAACAGCTAGCTGGATGGATTTTTTCTTGGAGGAGCACATGCACAAATGGAAACTGCAGCCGTCGGCTTGCTTGATCCAACAGGCATGCGAACACAATCGATTTGATGACCAAGTGTGTGTTGTCCATGGAAGCGGGCTCCCCTACCCAGGCCCTCCTTTGCAAGGCCAGTTGGGTATGTTTGATTTCTTTAGTACATGCAATGACAACCACCATTATTCATGATATATTCTGAAGATAGAATATTAGTAGTGCAACATCTTTGTTGGTTTAATCAAATACTTCAGCCAGCTTCAATTTTTAGCCCGCTCGGTCATTTTGGATTGTTTAGTTTCTGTTTTGGGTGCATGTCTTCAATAGAACAATAAAGTGATTTCAGGTGCTAAAATAAACACTAAAGGCTACTTCCTCATGGTGACTACATGTGTAGAAAGATGATCCCAATGGAGGAGATCCCGACTATCCATGTGAAACCGGGGTGGAAGAAGGGCACGAAGTTTTTCTGGTACAGTTATGTGTTTCAAAAAGTTATTTGAGGTGTAATTTTTATATTATCACTAAGTCTATGAAGTTATATTTCCAAATATTTCACTTTTGGCATAAGCTGAGGCACCATTTATTTTAAAATATTTTCTGAAGTAAAATTTGTGAATAAACTGCATGATGTTTCAAGTGTGTGAATTGCACTTTTGCTAAAAAATAAGATAACAAGGTGCAGGATATGAATGGTTGTGGCTTATGGGGTCAGTCGGGGAGGCGGCGACGGCGGGGAGCAGCGACACATCGGCAAACTGCAATGCATGTGTAGCGCGCAGTGGCAGCGGCTGCATGGCCACAATGGACGATCAACAACGCGAAGCAGGTGCAGGTGGGGCCGTGGGGGTAAGAGTAAGTATCACTTGTCATGTTTAACTCATGGCCAACAAAGAATATCACTTGACACTCCCTATCGGAAGAATACTGTTGTGACGATTATATATGTATGTGTCCACTCAGTTGGTCATTTAGTATTAATTTCTTATCACTTCCCTTTTCTTGCAGTCAAGTTTTGAAACTGGGCTATGATGAGAAGTTCATCCATATATGGGAATTCTACCTTGTATACTCTGCCGCTGGTTTCAAGTCATGAGCAGTCATAGATTACCACGTCCGGATGTATATACGTGTGCTCTCTGTATAGGTTTACCTACATTATTCCTAGACAAATGGAAGTCATATATACCCTATGTTCTTCAAATATCATCTTACTAGAAATTGTTTGGTGCTATCCAATGCAGACTAAAATTTGAGTTGATGTTGATTTCTGCAATTATGTTAATCTCAGCCATATGATTAAGAGATATCTGTAGATAACATGTATTTGAGTAAAAAGTAGATTAAGAGAGATCTGTAGATAACATGTCTTTGAGTAAAAAGTAGTAAATTAGAAACTTTGGTGAACCGGAGAAAGCAAGCTTTCATCGTCGACATTGTAAATAACCCGGGATAGAGACTTGACGGCCACATAATTATTTTACACTGACCTACCGAACCATGAAACAATATTGCTGAGCTTCAACATTTTGTTAAAACATCACACAGAAAATTATATACAACCAACCAGATTGTTAAATCCTCATGTGTTTTAGGCTGAACTCAAGAAATGTGAATAAGCAAGAAAGCTTTTGAAGAGATCAGTGCATAATCTCTTACGCAACTGCTACTGCAATTGAGTCCTTTCCAAGAACCGGTAAGATCTTTCTACAGATCTTTGCGACGTATCTCTTTTAAACTTACCGGGATTTTATGTAGTTGCTTTTCCTCTAACAAGGTGCATCTATATATATTCAGCACATTTTATAGAACTGATAACTTTGAATCTTTCAGTCTTTCATCAGATCATGCTTACTGTTGGCTTTGCACTTGAATAACTAAAAGTGCCAGGACAGTACGCATTTTCATCATTTTAGCCATTAAACTTACTTATGTATCTTTGGTATATTCATCTTAGTTAGGAAGGTCTTTGAGTGGATTTGGTCATCCTAAATTTTGTGTGGATTCTTTTTATATTCCCTCTCTCCATTTCCTTACCATGAATCTAACGCTTTATTGATCTGTTTTTAGCTTCTAGATGTTCTGCAACTATATACACAATAGATATTGTTTGTCTGAATTATAGTTTCACTCGATGAGAAGCTGAGATAAACTGAGAATGGGGCAAAAAAAAATTGACTCTTCCTACTCGCAGGCGGTGCCCGTTATGACTCCCATGGGTGGTTTTACCACAGCCATCAAACCTTCAAATTCTGAAGATAACAAGCAGCCCAAATCCAAGAAGAAAACTAATTTAGTTATGCCAAGACTACTGTTTTTTTGTGTATCTTCGTTCCAACTTTGCATTGACACCATGTATGCTTGGACAATGTTTATATGTTCCTTTGATTTTCACCCAAGACAGTAAAAACTCTGAAATCTTCATAGGGTATTTGATTCCATTTTTACTATACAATAGACTCAATAGGCTATGCCCTTACATTCTCTGTGGAGAAGTTCAGCCAGTTGATTTGTGACATTTTCTTCTGATTTCTTGGTGGCATGATTGGCATCGTGAAAAGATAGTTTATGGGTTTGTAGGTATTCTTTTGTTTATAGAGAAAGGGTCATCCTATAGTATGAATTCAAAATTGTATACTCGCATGAATTTGACATGGTTTGATTGCGACGTGCGTTGCACGTGCACGCTTACTAGTATGTCTAAAATAAGACAAAATTTACGAAACATAAAATTACGGTGCATAGATGTTAAAATAGAGGTGGGTGAAGAATAACTATTCCTCACGCAGGGTGACGAATAGTCAATACAAAAACTTAAATTTACTAAGGAATTAAAAAAACAAATTGAAAAAATGTTAACATTTAACAAAAATTGTTAGTGCAGTTATAAAAAATATTGTTAAATTCAAAAAAAAATGTTCATGACAATGGAACAATGTTCCCGTGTTTAAAAATATATGTGGGAATATTTTAGAAAATGTCTACAAAATGTAAAAAAAAATTTGCGTAATGCAAAAATTTAGTTTATTTCAAAAGTGCTATATAAAATGCAAAAACTATCAGTGTAGGTTGAAAAAAATATCTATACCCATTTCAACAATGTACGTTAAATTTTAAAGAAATATTCACGTGATTCAAAAAAATGTACGTGAATTTTTCAAAAACATTTATACAAGTAAACAAATGTTCAGGTAGTTTAAAAAAATGTGTATTTCCATTAATAAAAAATAAAAAAGTGTATTACGAAAATGTCTCAGTGTTTTTTATTTTCTTTCAAAACATGTAGTTTAAAAGAATGTATGTCATGTATTTGAAAAATGTCCAGCATTATCAGAAAAATGTTTCATGTGTGCTCTAAAAATACTGAGAAACTAGTAAACATGTGTTGAAAAAAAAAGAAAACATATAAAAACCTACAAAGAGACAAAACGAAAAGAAAAAAAAAGGAAAAATCAAGAAAATGCACATCGAGTTTAACAAGATGATGCAGGTGCTACAACGGCAATGATTGCGGCCCTAATTGTAAAGTGATCATCGTGAACATTGATAAGAAGAACGACGAATAGAGTTTTCAAGCATTGTGCACATCTGGTTCTGAAGACGCGTGAGAGATGTCCGGATGTGATATATCTTCTGTTGGAGACGGTCAAGGGCATTTGATGATTTATTCCAACACACTTTCTTTAACAGCGTTCTCATGATTTGTGTACTTCATTCGCTTGGGTAAGTGATACCCCTAGAAGTTGGCATTTCATTCCTCAATTTGAATGTATGATGTTTTCTGCCATTGTTACTTGCTTTTATGCCCATGGCCATTAAGCTATGAATAATGCATTGTGTTTTACAGTAATTGCTAAAGGGTGTGTCTCTCAGAAACTTTATTTTGCTTTCAGTTTCAGTCCAAACTAAACTCGCAGAGTTACCCTATATGGAGTTCATAGGAGTACCTGGTTTCTGAGTGCGAAATCTCTCGTGATGCACTTGCTGGGCCTGACCTTGGAAGTGACAAGGGATGAGCTGAAGCAGATACTTCCTAAAGGCAAGGGGGCAGTCCCAATTGAGATTCTCCTATGGTCAATGGCAGAGGCGATGGAGTCTCCTGGTCGTCGATAAGGAGCTCGCTGGTATGAGTACCGCTCCCGCCTCTCCTTGCTGAATCCAGAGGCGGAAGGCTGGTGAATTTGCGTATTATTTAGGTTGTCGACGATGAGACGGAGGAGGAGGATAGAGACGAGGAGGAGGATGACGATGAGGAGAGCTACTAGGGGGGATCATCGCACAGGAGGAGGATGCAGAAGAGGAGGGCTACAAGGGGGGGGGGGGTTGGAGATCATCGCTCATCTTGCTGAGGCAGACATGAATCTAGCGATTCATGTGGATGAAGAGGATGAGAAGATGGTTAACCAGGAGCTTGGGATGGCTTTGTAGTAGTAGGATTTTTTTATTGTCCTCTTAGTCGGGATTGTTGTTATGGAAAGACGTGTGCTAGTTGCTGGTGCATGTGAGATGCGATGGATGCTTGCTGGTGGTATTCCTTCGCTTGCGAGGCTCCACTGGTTGGAGCTAGATGTTGTGCAAGGATTCTACACCAACGCCTTTATGAATGATCTCGATGGCTACCACACTCGCCACTAGGGGTGGGCATATAAACCGGAAACCGAAGGACCGAACCGTTTGGACCAGGACCGAAGCCGAAGTGACCGACACCGGTTTTTTTGGTACTGAGATCGGTTAGTGATTCATAGAAACCGAATTTGTTTCGGTAGTTTCGGTCCCCATGCTCGGTCAACCGAACAGACCTAAGAACCGACGAGGCCCACCACTATCTCCTCCTTTCCACGTCTCATAACCCGCAGAGCAGGGCAGCTAGCAACGTCCTGACCCCGACCGGCCCAAGCAGCTTTGATCGCTAACAGTTTTTTTATTGAGAGAAAGTTGATCGCTAACCTGGTTTTCAGAAGCCCTCTTCTATAGCCCACACAAACCAGCCCAGACAAGCAGCCGACCAGCACAGCCCAACGCAGCGCTGCTGTGCCCAGGTGCCAGGCCAGAGCCCACTTCGGTCTGTTCGGTACATAACCGAGTGCCGAACCGATTGATCGGTCCACCGAACGCTCGGTTCCACTAATTCCTGAAGACCGATCGGTGCTCGTTTTTCAGGAACCGATAAATGTAAATCACCGAAGTACCGAACCGTTCGGTTCGGGGGAACCGAACGCCCACCCCTATCCGCCACAACGCTCCTTCCCTCGGGGAGGATCTCATTTTGGTAGACCATGCCTAACCTTTAGCACGCAACTGCTACATTCGCTGGTCACGTGGCGACCACATAGAGTTATCAACTCCAGCTAATCCTCCTAGCAGACAAGCCTGATGGGAAGTAGTTTGACCCTAGTCAGGCGTCCACGTCTTCGACCCCCGATTATTACTTGCCGGCAGCAGTGCCATGGCGATCCTTTCACCCCAAGTGGGCTGTGAAGGAAATATGCCCTAGAGGCAATAATAAAGTTATTATTTATTTCCTTATATCATGATAAATGTTTATTATTCATGCTATAATTGTATTAAACGGAAACATAATACATGTGTGAACACATAGACAAACAGAGTGTCACTAGTATGCCTCTACTTGACTAACTCGTTAATCAAAGATGGTTATGTTTCCTAACCATAGACATGAGTTGTCATTTGATTAACGAGATCACATCATTAGGAGAATGATATGATTGACTTGACCCATTCCGTTAGCTTAGCACTTGATCGTTTAGGTTGTTGCTATCGCTTTCTTCATAACTTATACATGTTCCTATGACTATGAGATTATGCAACTCCCGTTTACCGGAGGAACACTTTGTGTGCTACCAAATGTCACAACATAACTGGGTGATTATAAAGGTGCTCTACAGGTGTCTCCAAAGGTACTTGTTGGGTTGGCGTATTTTGAGATTAGGATTTGTCACTCTGATTGTCGGAGAGGTATCTCTGGGCCCTCTCGGTAACAGACATCACTTAAGCCTTGCAAGCAATGCAACTAAATGAGTTAGTTACAGAATGATGTATTATGGAATGAGTAAAGAGACTTGCCGGTAACGGGATTGAACTAGGTATTGAGATACCGACGATCGAATCTCGGACAAGTAACATACCGATGACAAAGGGAACAACGTATGTTGTTATGCGGTCTGACCGATAAAGATCTTCGTAGAATATGTAGGAGCCAATATGGGCATCTAGGTCCCGCTATTGGTTATTGACCAGAGAGGTGTCTCGGTCATGTCTACATAGTTCTCGAACCCGTAGGGTCCGCACGCTTAAACGTTCGTTGACGATATAGTACTATATGAGTTATGTATGTTGGTGACCGAATGTTGTTCGGAGTCCGGGATGAGATCACGGACATGACAAGGAACTCCGGAATGGTCCGGAGATAAAGTTTGATATATGGGATAATAGTGTTTGGTCACCGGAAGGGTTCCGGAATTCACCGGAAGGGGTTCCGGATGTTTCCCGAAATGTTTGGGTACGAGAACACTTTATTTGGGCCAAAGGGGAAAGCCCACAAGGTTTTTGGAAAGCGCAAAAGGAAGTTTTGCGGAGTCCAGGGGCCAGACGCCAGGGTCCCTGGCGTCTGGGTCCAGACGCCGGGAACCCTGGCGTCTCGCCCCAGAGTCCGAGAAGGACTCTTGCCTTTTGGGTGAAACCGACTTTGTGGAGGCTTTTACTCCAAGTTTTGACCCCAAGGCTCAACATATAAATAGAGGGGTAGGGCTAGCACCCAAGACATATCAAGAAACACCAAGCCGTGTGCCGGCAACCCCGTCCCCTCTAGTTTATCCTCCGTCCTAGTTTTCATAGTGCTTAGGCGAAACCCTGCGGAGATTGTTCTTCACCAACACCGTCACCACGCCGTTGTGCTGCCGGAACTCATCTACTATTTCGCCCCTCTTGATGGATCGAGAAAGCGAGGACGTCACCGAGCCGAACATGTGCAGAACTCGGAGGTGTCGTGCTTTCGGTACTTGGATCGGTCCGATCGTGAAGACGTACGACTACATCAACCGCATTGATATAACGCTTCCGCGAACAGTCTACGAGGGTACGTAGACAACACTCTCCCCTCTCGTTGCTATGCATCACCATGATCTTGTGTGTGCGTAGGAAATTTTTGAAATTACTACGTTCCCCAACAATGGCATCCGAGCTAGGTTTTATGCGTATATGTTATATGAACGAGTAGAACACAAGTGAGTTGTGGGCGATATAAGTCATACTGCTTACCAGCATGTCATACTTTGGTTCGGCGGTATTGTTGGATGAAGCGGCCTGGACCGACATTACGCGTACGCTTACCGGAGACTGGTTCTACCGGCGTGCTTTGCACACAGGTGGCTGGCGGGTGTCAGTTTCTCCAACTTTAGTTGAACCAAGTGTGGCTACGCCCGGTCCTTGCGAAGGTTAAAACATCATCAACTTGACAAACTATCGTTGTGGTTTTGATGCGTAGGTAAGAACGGTTCTTGCTCAGCCCGTAGCAGCCACGTAAAACTTGCAACAACAAGTAGAGGACGTCTAACTTGTTTTTGCAGGGCATGTTGTGATGTGATATGGTCAAGACATGATGCTCAATTTTATTGTATGAGATGATCATGTTTTGTAACTGAGTTATCGGCAACTGGCAGGAGCCATATGGTTGTCGCTTTATTGTATGCAATGCAATCGCCCTGTAATGCTTTACTTTATCACTAAGCGGTAGCGATAGTCGTGGAAGCATAAGATTGGCGAGACGACAACGATGCTATGATGGAGATCAAGGTGTCGCGCCGGTGACGATGGTGATCATGAAGGTGCTTCGGAGATGGAGATCACAGGCACAAGATGATGATGGCCATATCATATCACTTATATTGATTGCATGTGATGTTTATCTTTTATGCATCTTATCTTGCTTTTATTGACGGTAGCATTATAAGATGATCTCTCACTAAAATTTAAGATAAAAGTGTTCTTCCTGAGTATGCACCGTTGCCAAAGTTCGTCGTGCCCAGACACCACGTGATGATCGGGTGTGATAAGCTCTACGTCCATCTACAACGGGTGCAAGCCAGTTTTTGCACACGCAGAATACTCAGGTTAAACTTGACAAGCCTAGCATATGCAGATATGGCCTCGGAACACTGAGACCGAAAGGTCGAGCGTGAATCATATAGTAGATATGATCAACATATTGATGTTCACCATTGAAAGCTACTCCATTTCACGTGATGATCGGTTATGGTTTAGTTGATTTGGATCACGTGATCACTTAGAAGATTAGAGGGATGTATTTCCAAGTGGGAGTTCTTAAGTAATGTGATTAATTGAACTTAAATTTATCATGAACTTAGTACCTGATAGTATTTTGCTTGTCTATGTTGATTGTAGATAGATGGCCCGTGTTGTTGTTCCGTAGAATTTTAATGCGTTCCTTGAGAAAGCAAAGTTGAAAGATGATGGTAGCAATTACACGGACTGGGTCCGTAACTTGAGGATTATCCTCATTGCTTCACAGAAGAATTACGTCCTGGAAGCACCGCTAAGTGCCAAGCCTGATGCAGGAGCAACACCAGATGTTATGAACGTCTGGCAGAGCAAAGCTGATGACTACTCGATAGTTTAGTGTGCCATGCTTTACGGCTTAGAACCGGGTCTTCAACGACGTTTTGAACGTCATGGAGCATATGAGATGTTCCAGGAGTTGAAGTTAATATTTCAAGCAAATGCCCGGATTGAGAGATATGAAGTCTCCAATAAGTTCTATAGCTGCAACATGGAGGAGAATAATTCTGTCAGTGAACATATGCTCAAAATGTCTGGGTATCATAATCACTTGACTCAACTAGGAGTTAATCTTCCTGTTGATAGTGTCATTGACAGAGTTCTTCAATCACTGCCACCAAGCTACAAGAGCTTCGTGATGAACTATAACATGCAAGGGATGGATAAGACGATTCCCGAGCTCTTCGCAATGCTAAAGGCTGCGGGGGTAGAAATCAAGAAGGAGCATCAAGTGTTGATGGTCAATAAGACCGCCAGTTTCAAGAAAAAGGGCAAAGGGAAGAAGAAGGGGAACTTCAAGAAGAACAGCAAACAAGTTGCTTCTCAGGAGAAGAAACCCAAGTCTGGACCTAAGCATAAAACTGAGTGCTTCTACTGCAAGCAGACTGGTCACTGGAAGCGGAACTGCCCCAAGTATTTGGCGGATAAGAAGGATGGCAAGGTGAACAAAGGTATATGTGATATACATGTTATTGATGTGTACCTTACTAGAGCTCGCAGTAGCACCTGGGTATTTGATACTGGTTCCGTTGCTAATATTTGCAACTCGAAACAGGGACTACGGATTAAGCGAACACTGGCCAAGGACGAGGTGACGATGCGCGTGGGAAATGGTTCCAAAGTCGATGTGATCGCGGTCGGCACGCTACCTCTACATCTACCTTCGGGATTAGTTTTAGACCTAAATAATTGTTATTTGGTGCCAGCGTTGAGCATGAAGATTATATCTGGATCTTGTTTGATGCGAGACGGTTATTCATTTAAATCAGAGAATAATGGTTGTTCTATTTATATGAGTAATATCTTTTATGGTCATGCACCCTTGAAGAGTGGTCTATTTTTGATGAATCTAGATAGTAGTGATACACATATTCATAATGTTGAAGCCAAAAGATGCGGAGTTGATAATGATAGTGCAACTTATTTGTGGCACTGCCGTTTAGGTCATATCGGTGTAAAGCGCATGAAGAAACTCCATACTGATGGACTTTTGGAACCACTTGATTATGAATCACTTGGTACTTGCGAACCGTGTCTCATGGGCAAGATGACTAAAACGCCGTTCTCCGGTACTATGGAGAGAGCAACAGATTTGTTGGAAATCATACATACAGATGTATGTGGTCCGATGAATGTTGAGGCTCATGGAAGATATCGTTATTTTCTCACCTTCATAGATGATTTAAGCAGATATGGGTATATCTACTTGATGAAACATAAATCTGAAACATTTGAAAAGTTCAAAGAATTTCAGAGTGAAGTTGGAAATCATCGTAACAAGAAAATAAAATTTCTACGATCTGATCGGGGAGGAGAATATTTGAGTTACGAGTTTGGTCTATATTTGAAACAAAGTGGAATAGTTTCGCAACTCATGCCACCCGGAACACCACAGCGTAATGGTGTGTCCGAACATCGTAATCGTACTTTACTAGATATGGTGCGATCTATGATGTCTCTTACTGATTTACCGCTATCGTTTTGGGGTTTTGCTTTAGAGACGACCACAT
Source organism: Triticum urartu (assembly GCF_056163025.1). Lineage (NCBI taxonomy): Eukaryota > Viridiplantae > Streptophyta > Magnoliopsida > Poales > Poaceae > Triticum > Triticum urartu. The sequence goes on from NC_141879.1 coordinate 686,183,158, forward strand.
TCACGTTAAATAGGTCACCATCGAAATCCATTGAGACGACGCCTTATGAACTGTGGTTTGGCAAGAAACCAAAGTTGTCGTTTCTTAAAGTTTGGGGCTGCGATGCTTATGTGAAAAAACTTCAGCCTGATAAGCTCAAATCTAAATCGGAGAAATGTGTCTTCATAGGATACCCAAAGGAGACTGTTGGGTACACCTTCTATCACAGATCCGAAGGCAAGACATTCGTTGCTAAGAATGGATCCTTTCTAGAGAAGGAGTTTCTCTCGAAAGAAGTGAGTGGGAGGAAAGTAGAACTTGATGAGGTAACCGTACCTGCTCCCTTATTGGAAAGTAGCTCATCACAGAAACCGGTTCCTATGACAACTATACCAATTAGTGAGGAAGTTAATGATGATGATCATGAAACTTCAGATCAAGTTATTACTAAACCTCGTAGATCAACCAGAGTAAGATCCGCGCCAGAGTGGTACGGTAATCCTATTCTAGAAGTCATGCTACTGGATCATGATGAACCTACGAACTATGAAGAAGCGATGGTGAGCCCAGATTCCGAAAAATGGCTTGAAGCCATGAAATCTGAGATGGGATCCATGTATGAGAACAAAGTGTGGACTTTAGTTGACTTGCCCATTGATCGGCAAGCAATTGAGAATAAATGGATCTTCAAGAAGAAGACTGACGCTGACGGTAATGTTACTGTCTACAAAGCTCGACTTGTTGCGAAAGGGTTTCGACAACTTCAAGGGATTGACTACGATGAGACTTTCTCACCCGTAGCGATGCTTAAGTCTGTCCGAATCATGTTAGCAATTGCCACATTTTATGATTATGAAATTTGGCAGATGGATGTCAAAACTGCATTCCTAATGGATTTCTGGAAGAAGAATTGTATATGATGCAACCGGAAGGTTTTGTCAATCCAAAGGGAGCTAACAAAGTGTGCAAGCTCCAGCGATCCATTTATGGACTGGTGCAAGCCTCTCGGAGTTGGAATAAACGTTTTGATAGTGTGATCAAAGCATTTGGTTTTGTACAGACTTTTGGAGAAGCCTGTATTTACAAGAAAGTGAGTGGGAGCTCGGTAGCATTTCTGATATTATATGTGGATGACATATTATTGATTGGAAATGACATATAGAATTTCTGGATAGCATAAAGGGATACTTGAATAAGAGTTTTTCAATGAAAGACCTCGGTGAAGCTGCTTACATATTGGGCATTAAGATCTATAGAGATAGATCAAGACGCTTAATTGGACTTTCACAAAGCACATACCTTGACAAAGTTTTGAAGAAGTTTAAAATGGATCAAGCAAATAAAGGGTCCTTTCCTGTGTTACAAGGTGTGAAATTGAGTAAGACTCAATGTCCAACCACTGTAGAAGATTGAGAGAAAATGAAAGATGTTCCCTATGCTTCAGCCATAGGCTCTATCATGTATGCAATGCTGTGTACCAGACCTGATGTGTGCCTTGCTATAAGTCTAGCAGGGAGGTACCAAAGTAATCCAGGAGTGGATCACTGGACAGCGGTCAAGAACATCCTGAAGTACCTGAAATGGACTAAGGATATGTTTCTCGTTTATGGAGGTGACAAAGAGCTCATCGTAAATGGTTACGTTGATGCAAGCTTTGACACTGATCCGGACGATTCTAAATCGCAAACCGGATACGTGTTTTTATTGAATGGTGGAGCTGTCAGTTGGTGCAGTTCTAAACAAAGCGTCGTGGCGGAATCTACATGTGAAGCGGAGTACATAGCTGCTTTGGAAGCAGCAAATGAAGGAGTCTAGATGAAGGAGTTCATATCCGATCTAGGTGTCATACCTAGTGCATCGGGTCCAATGAAAATCTTTTGTGACAATACTGGAGCAATTACCTTAGCGAAGGAATCCAGATTTCACAAGACAACCAAGCACATCAAGAGACGCTTCAATTCCATCCGGGATTTAATCCAGGTGCGAGACATAGAAATTTTCAAGATACATACAGATCTAAATGTGGCAGACCCGTTGACTAAGCCTCTTCCATGAGCAAAACATGATCAGCACCAAGGCTCCATGGGTGTTAGGATCATAGCAGTGTAATCTAGATTATTGACTCTAGTGCAAGTGGGAGACTGAAGGAAATATGCCCTAGAGGTAATAATAAAGTTATTATTTATTTCCTTATATCATGATAAATGTTTATTATTCATGCTAGAATTGTATTAAACGGAAACATAATACATGTGTGAATACATAGACAAACAGAGTGTCACTAGTATGCCTCTACTTGACTAGCTCGTTAATCAAAGATGGTTATGTTTCCTAACCATAGACATGAGTTGTAATTTGATTAACGGGATCACATCATTAGGATAATGATATGATTGACTTGACCCATTCCGTTAGTTTAGCACTTGATCGTTTAGTTTGTTGCTATTGCTTTCTTCATAACTTATACATGTTCCTATGACTATGAGATTATGCAACTCCCGTTTACCAGAGGAACACTTTGTGTGCTACCAAACGTCACAATGTAACTGGGTGATTATAAAGGTGCTCTACAGGTGTCTCCAAAGGTACTTGTTGGGTTGGCGTATTTTGAGATTAGGATTTGTCACTCCGATTGTCGGAGAGGTATCTCTGGGCCCTCTCGGTAATACACATCACTTAAGCCTTGCAAACAATGCAACTAAATGAGTTAGTTGTGGAATGATGTATTACGGAACGAGTAAAGAGACTTGCCGGTAACAAGATTGAACTAGGTATTGAGATACCGACGATCGAATCTCCGGCAAGTAACATACCGATGACAAAGGGAACAACGTATGTTGTTATGCGGTCTGACCGATAAAGATCTTCGTAGAATATGTAGGAGCCAATATGGACATCCAGGTCCCGCTATTGGTTATTGACCAGAGAGGTGTCTCGGTCATGTCTACATAGTTCTCGAACCCGTAGGGTCCGCACGCTTAAACGTTCATTGACGATATAGTACTATATGAGTTATGTATGTTGGTGACCGAATGTTGTTCGGAGTCCGGCATGAGATCACGGACATGACGAGGAACTCCGGAATGGTCCGGAGATAAAGTTTGATATATGGGATAATAGTGTTTGGTCACCGGAAGGGTTCCGCAATTCATCGGAAGGGGTTCCAGATGTTTCCCGAAATGTTTGGGTACGAGAACACTTTATTTGGGCCAAAGGGGAAAGCCCACAAGGTTTTTGGAAAGCGCAAAAGGAAGTTTTGCGGAGTCCAGGGGCCAGACGCCAGGGTCCCCGGCGTCTGGGTCCAGACGCCGGGAACCCTGGTGTCTGGCCCTGGAGTCCGAGAAGGACTCTTGCCTTTTGGGTGAAACCGACTTTGTGGAGGCTTTTACTCCAAGTTTCGACCCCAAGGCTCAACATATAAATAGAGGGGTAGGGCTAGCACCCAAGACATATCAAGAAACACCAAGCCGTGTGCCGGCAACCCCGTCCCCTCTAGTTTATCCTTTGTCCTAGTTTTCGTAGTGCTTAGGTGAAGCCCTACGGAGATTGTTCTTCACCAACACTGTCACCGCGCCATCGTGCTGCCGGAACTCATCTACTACTTCGCCCCTCTTGCTGGATAGAGAAGGCGAGGACGTCACCGAGCCGAACGTGTGTAGAACTCGGAGGTGCCGTGCTTTCGGTACTTGGATCGGTCAGATCGTGAAGACGTACGACTACATCAACCGCGTTGATATAACGCTTCCGCGAACGGTCTACGAGGGTATGTAGACAACACTCTCCCCTCTCGTTTCTATGCATCACCATGATCTTGCGTGTGCGTAGGAAATTTTTGAAATTACTACGTTCCCCAATAGGTTGCTACCTCTTGAGCACTGTGTTGGATTTCCCCGAATAGGAGAGGATGATGCAGCAAAGTAGCGTAAGTATTTCCCTTAGTTTTTGAGAACCAAGGTATCAATCCAGTAGGAGGCTACACACGAGTCCCTCGTACCTACACAAAAACAATATCTCAACGCAACCAACGTGCTTAGGGGTTGTCAATCCCTTCACGGCCACTTACGAAAGTGAGATCTGATAGAGATGATAAATAATATTTTTTGGTATTTTTGGTATAGAGATTCAAAGTAAAAAGTAAAAGCAAAGTAAAAGCAAAGCAATAATAAAGTGATGGAGATTGATATGATGAGAAAGAGACCCGGGGGCCATAGGTTTCACTAGTGGCTTCTCTCAAGAGCATAAGTGTTCTTCGGTGGGTGAACAAATTACTTTTGAGCAATTGACAGAATTGAGCGTAGTTATGAGAATATCTAGGTATGATCATGTATATAGGCATCACGTCCGAGACAAGTAGACCGACTCCTGCCTGCATCTACTACTATTACTCCACTCATCGACCGCTATCCAGCATGCATCTAGAGTATTAAGTTAAAAACAAAGTAACACCTTAAGCAAGATGACATGATGTAGAGGGATAGTTTCATGCAATATGATAAAAACCCCATCTTGTTATCCTCGATGGCAACAATACAATACGTGCCTTGCTGCCCCTTCTGTCACTGGGAAAGGACACCGCAAGATCGAACCCAAAGCTAAGCACTTCTCCCATGGCAAGAAAAACCAATCTAGTAGGCCAAACCAAACTGATAATTCGAAGAGACTTGCAAAGATAACCAATCATACATAAAATAATTCAGAGACAATTCAAATATTATTCATAGATACACTTGATCATAAACCGACAATTCATCGATCTCAACAAACACACCGCAAAAAGAAGATTACATCGAATAGATCTCCACAAGAGAGGGGGAGAACATTGTATTGAGATCCAAAAAGAGAGAAGAAGCCATCTAGCTACTAACTATGGACCCGTAGGTCTGAAATAAACTACTCACACTTCATCGGAGGGGCTTGGATGATGATGTAGAAGCCCTCCGTGATCGATGCCCCCTCCGGTGGAGCTCCGAAACAGGCCCCAAGATGGGATCTCATGGATACAGGAAGTTGCGGCGGTGGAATTAGATTTTTGGCTCCGTCCCCGATCATTTGGGGGTACGTAGGTATATATAGGAGGAAGAAGTACGTCGGTGGAGCTTCGAGGGGCCCACGAGGCAGGGGTGCGCCCTAGGGGGGCGCCCTCCACCCTCGTGGCCGCCTCGTGGCTTTCTTGACGGAGGGTCCAAGTCTCCTGGATCTTATCTGATGAGAAAATCACGTTTTCGAAGGTTTCATTCTGTTTGGACTCCGTTTGATATTTTGTTTCTCCGAAACACTGAAATAGGCAAAAAAAACAGCAATTCTGGGCTAGGCCTCCGGTTAATAGGTTAGTCCCAAAAATAATATAAAAGTGAAAAATAAAGCCCAATATAGTCCAAAACAGTAGATAATATAGCATGGAGCAATAAAAATTATAGATACGTTGGAGACGTATCAAGCATCCCCAAGCTTAATTCCTGCTCGTCCTCGAGTAGATAAATGATAAAAAGAGAATTTTTGATGCGGAGTGCTACTTGGCATAATTTTAATGTAATTCTTCTTTAATTGTGATATGAATATTCAGATCTGAAAGATTCAAGACAAAAGTTCATATTGACATAAAAATGATAATACTTCAAGCATACTAACTAAGCAATTATGTCTTCTCAAAATAACATGGCCAAAGAAAGTTCATCCCTACAAAATCATATAGTTTAGTCATGTTTCATTTTCACCACACAAGAATGCTCTCATCATGCACAACCCCGATGACAAGCCAAGCAATTGTTTCATACTTTAGTAATCTCAAACCTATAAACTTTCACACAATATATGAGCGCGAGCCATGGACATAGCACTATGGGTGGAATAGAATATAATGAGGGGGGTTATGTGGAGAAGACAAAAAAGGAGAAAGTCTCACATCAACGAGGCTAATCAATGGGCTATGGAGATGCCCACCGATTGATGTTAATGCAAGGAGTAGGGATTGCCATGCAACAGATGCACTAGAGCTATAAATGTATGGAAACTCAACAAAAGAAACTAGTGGGTGTGCATCCAACTTGTTTGCTCATGAAGACCTAGGGCACTTGAGGAGGCCCATTGTTGGAATATACAAGCCAAGTTCTATAATGAAAAATTCCCACTAGTATATGAAAGTGATAACATGAGAGACTCTCTACTATGAAGATCATGGTGCTACTTTGAAGCACAAGTGTGGTAAAAGGATGGTAACATTGTCCCTTCTCTCTTTTTCTCTCATTTTTTGGGCCTTTTCTTTTTTATGGCCTTTCTCTTTTTGGGGGGGCCTTCTCCTTTTTTATGGCCTTTCTCTTTTTTATTCCTCACTTGGGACAATGCTCTAATGATGATCATCACACTTCTATTTATTTACAACTCAATGATTACAACTCGATACTAGAACAAAGATGACTCTATATGAATGCCTCCGGTGGTGTACCGGGATATGCAATGAACCAAGAGTGACATGTATGAAAGAATTATGAACGGTGGCTTTGCCACAAATACTATGTCAACTACATGATTATGCTAAGCAATATGACAATGATGAATGTGTCATGATGAACGGAATGATGGAAAGTTGCATGGCAATATATCTAGGAATGGCTATGGAAATGCCATAATAGGTAGGTATGGTGGCTGTTTTGAGGAAGATATAAGGAGGTTTATGTGTGAAAGAGCGTATCATATCACGGGGTTTGGATGCACCGGCGAAGTTTGCGCCAACGCTCAATGTGAGAAAGGGCAATGCACGGTACCGAAGAGGCTAGCAAGGATGGAAGGGTGAGAGTGCGTATAATCCATGGAATCAACATTATTGCAAAAATCTACAAGTCATCAAAAACCTCGGCACTACGCGCATGCTCCTAGGGGGGTAGATTGGTAGGAAAAGACCATCGCTCGTCCCCGACCGCCACTCATAAGGAAGACAATCAAATAACACCTCATGTTTCAAATTTGTTGCATAACGTTTACCATACGTGCATGCTACGGGACTTGCAAACTTCAACACAAGTATTTCTCAATTTCACAACTACTCAACTAGCATGACTTTGATATTATTACCTCCATATCTCAAAACAATCATCAAGCATCAAACTTTTCTTAGTATTCAACACACTCATATGAAAGTTTTATTATTAATCTTGCATACCAAGCATATTAGGATTTTAAGAAAATTACCATGCTATTAAGACTCTCAAAATAATCTAAGTGAAGCATGAGAGATCGATAGTTTCTATAAAACAAATCCACCACCGTGCTCTAAAAGATATAAGTGAAGCACTAGAGCAAAACTATAAAGCTCAAAAGATATAAGTGAAGCACATAGAGTATTCTATCAAATTCCAAATCATGTATGGCTCTCTGAAAAGGTGTGTACACCAAGGATGATTGTGGTAGACTAACTAGCAAAGACTCAAATCATAAAAGACGCTCCAAGCAAAATACATATCATGTGGTGAATAAAAATATAGCTCCAAGTAAAGTTACCGATAGAAGTAGATGAAAGAGGGGATGCCTTCCGGGGCATCCCCAAGCTTTGGCTTTTAGGTGTCCTTAGATTATCTTGGAGGTGCCATGGGCATCCCCAAGCTTAGGCTCTTGCCACTCATTGTTCCATAATCCATCAAATCTTTACCCAAAACTTGAAAACTTCACAACACAAAACTTAAAGTAGAAAATCTCGTGAGCTCCGTTAGCGAAAGAAAACAAAAGACCACTTCAAGGTACTGTAATGAACTCATTATTTATTTATATTGGTGTTAAACCTACTGTATTCCAACTTCTCTATGGATTATAAACTATTTTACTAGCCATAGATTCATCAAAATAAGCAAACAACACACGAAAAACAGAATCTATCAAAAACAGAACAGTCTGTAGTAATCTGTAGCTAGCGCAAGATCTGGAACCCAAAAAATTCTAATATAAATTTCTGGACGTGAGGAATTTATCTATTAATCATCTGCAAAAATAATTAACTAAATATCACTTTCCAAATAAAAATGACAGCAGTTCTTGTGAGCGCTAAAGTTTCTATTTTTTACAGCAAGTTCAACAAGACTTTCCCCAAGTCTTCCCAACGGTTCTACTTGGCACAAACACTAATTAAACACAAAACACAACCAAAACAGAGGCTAGATAATTTATTTATTACTAAACAGGAGCAAAAAGCAAGGAATAAAAATAAAATTGGGTTGCCTCCCAACAAGCGCTATCGTTTAACGCCCCTAGCTAGGCATAACAAGTAAGAATAGATCTAGGTATTGCCATCTTTGGTAGGCAATTCTTAAATGAGGCATCTATCTCCCTTAGGAATTTATTTCTTTCTAGTGATTATCAAACTCTTAGGCACAAGATCGAAAAATTCATTTGTAGCAATTGTTTCCTTAATGATAGCAAAAAGATTGGGATGAATACTTATAGATTTAAGATCCGCAGTTTCCTTACTAGATGATTCACCCTTATTTTTAGGAACATACATAAGCTTGGCAATTTTAGTAGGAGGACTTGGAGTATTCTTTACGGAAGAAAAAGCGGTTCCCAAGTTTGTAATGATACCCTCAAGTTTATCTATTCTAGTGGAATCTAGATTTATTTTCTCATTAACTATGGGTTCCTTTTCCTTAATATTTTTCAAAGTCATTCCTACCCTAGATCCATATTGGGTAATTTTATTGTGGATCTTTTTATCTAGATTTTTAATTAATTCAATGGTAGCAACTTTATTTTCAATAATTTCAAGTCTTTGCATAACATGCTCCAAAGTTAACATAGTTCCATTAACCAAAAGAGGTGGTGAGCCAAATAAATCTAACATAGCATTATAAGAATCAAAAGTATGGCTACCCAAGAAATTCCCTCCGGTAATGGTATCAAGGATATATCTATACCAAGGACTAGCACCTACATAAAAATTGCGGAGAAGAACTGAAGTAGATTGCTTCCTGGTAGTTCTATTTTGAGAATTGCAAATTCTATACCAAGCATCTTTTAGATTTTCTCCCTCCCTTTGTTTAAAATTTAGAACTTCATTCTCGGGAGACAACGAAGAAGATATGAGACTAGCCATGACGACAAGCAAACAAACTAACACACGAGCAAACAAAAAGCAAACGGGCAAAAGAGGCAAGCATTGCAACTAATGAGTTAGTTGCGAGATGATGTATTACGGAACGAGTAAAGAGACTTGCCGGTAACGAGATTGAACTAGGTATTGAGATACCGACGATCAAATCTCAGGCAAGTAACATACCGATGACAAAGGGAACAACGTATGTTGTTATGCGGTCTGACCGATAAAGATCTTCGTAGAATATGTAGGAGCCAATATGAGCATCCAGGTTCCGCTATTGGTTATTGACCGGAGACGTGTCTCGGTCATGTCTACATTGTTCTCGAACCCGTAGGGTCCGCACGCTTAAGGTTTCGATGACAGTTATATTATGAGTTTATGAGTTTTGATGTACCGAAGTTAGTTCGGAGTCCCGGATGTGGTCACGGACATGACGAGGAGTCTCGAAATGGTCGAGACATAAAGATTGATATATTGGACGGCTTTATTCCGACACCGGAAGTGTTCCGGGTGATTTCGGAGAAAACCGGAGAGCCGGAGGGTTACCGGAACCCCCCCCCGGGAGAAGTAATGGGCCATATGGGCCTTAGTGGAGAGAGAGAGGGGCAGCCAAAGGTGGGCCACGCGCCTCCTCCCCCTGGTCCGAATTGGACTAGGAGAGGGGGGGCGGCGTCCCCCTTTCCCTCTCCCTCCCCACTTCTTTCCCCCTCCTAGTAGGAGTCCTACTCCTACTAGGAGGAGGACTCCTCCTTGGCGCGCCATAGAGGGCCGGCCGGCCTCCTCCCCTTGATCCTTTATATACGGGGGCAGGGCGCACCCCTTGACACACAAGTTGATCCACGTGATCATATTCTTAGCCGTGTGCGGTGCCCCCTTCCACCATAGTCCTCGATAATATTGTAGCGGTGCTTAGGCGAAGCCCTGCGACGATAGTGCATCAAGATCGTCACCACACCGTCGTGCTGACGGAACTCTTCCCCGACACTTTGCTGGATCGGAGTCCGGGGATCGTCATCGAGCTGAACGTGTGCTAGAACTCGGAGGTGCCGTAGTTTCGGTGCTTGATCGGTCGGGCCGTGGAGACGTACAACTACATCAACCAAACGCTTCCGTTGTCGATCTACAAGGGTACGTAGATCACACTCTCCCCTCTCGTTGCTATGCATCACCATGATCTTGCGTGTGCGTAGGAATTTTTTTTGAAATTACTACGTTCCCCAACAGTGGCATCCGAGCCTAGGTTTTATATGTTGATGTTATATGCACGAGTAGAACACAAGTGAGTTGTGGGCGATATAAGTCATACTGCTTACCAGCATGTCATACTTTGGTTCGGCAGTATTGTTGGACGAAACGGCCCAGACCGACATTACGCGTACGCTTACGCGAGACCGGTTCTCCCGACGTGCTTTGCACATAGGTGGCTTGCGGGTGACAGTTTCTCCAACTTTAGTTGAACTGAGTGTGGCTACGCCTGGTCCTTGCGAAGGTTAAAACAGCACCAACTTGACAAACTATCGTTGTGGTTTTGATGCATAGGTAAGATTGGTTCTTGCTTAAGCCCATAGCAGCCACGTAAAACTTGCAACAACAAAGTAGAGGACGTCTAACTTGTTTTTGCAGGGCATGTTGTGATGCGATATGGTCAAGACATGATGCTAAATTTTATTATATGAGATGATCATGTTTTGTAACCGAGTTATCGGCAACTGGCAGGAGCCATATGGTTGTCGCTTTATTGTATGCAATGCAATCGCGCTGTAATGCTTTACTTTATCACTAAGCGGTAGCGATAGTCGTGGAAGCATAAGATTGGCGAGACGACAACGATGCTACGATGGAGATCAAGGTGTCGCGCCAGTGACGAAGGTGATCACGATGGTTCTTCGAAGATGGAGATCACAAGCACAAGATGATGATGGCCATATCATATCACTTATATTGATTGGATGTGATGTTTATATTTTATGCATCTTATCTTGCTTTGATTGATGGTAGCATTATAAGATGATCTCTCACTAATTTTCAAGAAGTGTTCTCCCTGAGTATGCACCGTTGCGGAAGTTCTTCGTGCTGAGACACCACGTGATGATCGGGTGTGATAGGCTCTACGTTCAAATACAACGGGTGCAAAACAGTTGCACACGCGGAATACTCAGGTTATACTTGACGAGCCAAGCATATACAGATATGGCCTCGGAACACGGAGACCAAAAGGTCGAGCATGAATCATATAGTAGATATGATCAACATAGTGATGTTCACCAATGAAACTACTCCATCTCACGTGACGATCGGACATGGTTTAGTTGATTTGGATCACGTAATCACTTAGAGGATTAGAGGGATGTCTATCTAAGTGGGAGTTCTTTAAGTAAATTAATTGAACCTAAATTTATCATGAAACTTAGTACCTGATAGTATCTTGCTTGTTTATGCTTGATTGTAGATAGATGGATCGTGCTGTTGTTCCGTTGAATTTTAATGCGTTCCTTGAGAAAGCAAAGTTGAAAGATGATGGTAGCAATTACACGGACTGGGTCCGTAACTTGAGGATTATCCTCATTGCTGCACAGAAGAATTACGTCCTGGAAGCACCGCTGGGTGCCAGGCCTGCTGCTGGAGCAACACCAGATGTTATGAATGTCTGGCAGAGCAAAGCTGATGACTACTCGATAGTTCAGTGTGCCATGCTTTATGGCTTAGAATCGGGACTTCAACGACGTTTTGAACGTCATGGAGCATATGAGATGTTTCAGGAGTTGAAGTTAATATTTCAAGCAAATGCCCGGATTGAGAGATATGAAGTCTTCAATAAGTTCTATAGCTGCAAGATGGAGGAGAACAGTTCTGTCAGTGAGCATATACTCAAAATGTCTGGGTATAATAATCACTTGATTCAATTGGGAGTTAATCTTCCAGATGATTGCGTCATTGACAGAATTCTCCAATCACTGCCACCAAGCTACAAGAGCTTTGTGATGAACTATAATATGTAAGGGATGAATAAGACTATTCCCGAGCTCTTCGCAATGCTGAAAGCTGCAGAGGTAGAAATCAAGAAGGAGCATCAAGTGTTGATGGTCAACAAGACCACTAGTTTCAAGAAAAAAGGCAAAGGGAAGAAGAAGGGGAACTTCAAAAAGAACGGCAAGCAAGTTGCTGCTCAAGAGAAGAAACCCAAACCTGGACCTAAGCCTGAAACTGAGTGCTCCTACTGCAAGCAGACTGGTCACTGGAAGCGGAACTGCCCCAAGTATTTGGCGGATAAGAAGGATGGCAAGGTGAACAAAGGTATATGTGATATACATGTTATTGATGTGTACCTTACTAATGCTCCCAGTAGCACCTGGGTATTTGATACTGGTTCTGTTGCTAATATTTGCAACTCGAAACAGGGACTACGGATTAAGCGAAGATTGGCTAAGGACGAGGTGACGATGCGCGTGGGAAACGGTTCCAAAGTTGATGTGATCGCAGTCGGCACGCTACCTCTACATCTACCTTCGGGATTAATATTAGACCAAAATAATTGTTATTTGGTGCCAGCGTTAAGCATGAACATTATATCTGGATCTTGTTTGATGCGAGACGGTTATTCATTTAAATCCGAGAATAATGGTTGTTTTATTTATATGAGTAATATCTTTTATGGTCATGCACCCTTAAAGAGTGGTCTATTTTTGTTGAATCTCGATAGTAGTGACACACATATTCATAGTGTTGAAGCCAAAAGATGCAGAGTTGATAATGATAGTGCAACTTATTTGTGGCACTGCCGTTTAGGTCATATCGGTGTAAAGCGCATGAAGAAACTCCATACTGATAGACTTTTGGAACCACTTGATTATGAATCACTTGGTACTTGCGAACCGTGCCTCATTGGCAAGATGACTAAAACACCGTTCTCCGGTACTATGGAGAGAGCAACAGATTTGTTGGAAATCATACATACAGATGTATGTGGTCCGATGAATATTGAGGCTCGTGGCGGATATCATTATTTTCTCACCTTCACAGATGACTTAAGCAGATATGGGTATATCTACTTAATGAAACATAAGTCTGAAACGTTTGAAAAGTTCAAAGAATTTCAGAGTGAAGTTGAAAATCATCGTAACAAGAAAATAAAGTTTCTACGATCTGATCATGGAGGAGAATATTTGAGTTACGAGTTTGGTGTACATTTGAAACAATGCGGAATAGTTTCGCAACTCACGCCACCCGGAACACCACATCGCAATGGTGTGTCCGAACGTCGTAATCGTACTTTACTAGATATGGTGCGATCTATGATGTATCTTACTGATTTACCGCTATCGTTTTGGGGTTATGCTTTGGAGACGGCCGCATTCACGTTAAATAGGGCACCATCAAAATCCGTTGAGACGACGCCTTATGAACTATGGTTTGGCAAGAAACCAAAGTTGTCGTTTCTGAAAGTTTGGGGCTGCGATGCTTATGTGAAAAAGCTTCAACCTGATAAGCTCGAACCCAAATCGGAGAAGTGTGTCTTCGTAGGATATCCAAAGGAGACTATTGGATACACCTTCTATCACAGATCCGAAGGCAAGACTTTTTTTGCTAAGTTCGGAAACTTTCTGGAGAAGGAGTTTCTCTTGAAAGAAGTGAGTGGGAGGAAAGTAGAACTTGACGAGGTAATTGTACCTGCTCCCTTATTGGAAAGTAGTGCATCACAGAAAACTGTTTTAGTGACACCTACACCAGTCAGTGAGGAAGCTAATGATGATGATCATGAAACTTCAGAACAAGATACTACTGAACCTCGTAGATCAACTAGAGTGAGATCCGCGCCAGAGTGGTACGGTAATCCTGTTCTGGAAGTCATGCTACTAGATCATGATGAACCTATGAACTATGAAGAAGCGATGGTGAGCCCAGATTCCGCAAAATGGCTTGAAGCCATGAAATCTGAGATGGGATCCATGTATGAGAACAAAGTATGGACTTTGGTTGACTTGCCCGATGATCGGCAAGCAATTGAAAATAAATGGATCTTCAAAAAGAAGACTGACGCTGACGGTAATATTACTGTCTACAAAGCTCGACTTGTTGCAAAAGGTTTTCGGCAAATTCAAGGAATTGACTACGATGAGACCTTCTCACCCGTAGCGATGCTTAAGTCTGTCCGAATCATGTTAGCAATTGCCGCATTTTATGATTATGAAATTTGGTAGATGGATGTCAAAACTGCATTCCTGAATGGATTTCTGGAAGAAGAGTTGTATATGATGCAACCAGAAGGTTTTGTCGATCCAAAGGGAGCTAACAAAGTGTGCAAGCTCCAGCGATCCATTTATGGACTGGTGCAAGCCTCTCGGAGTTGGAATAAACGCTTTGATAGTGTGATCAAAGCATTTGGTTTTATACAGACTTTTGGAGAAGTCTGTATTTACAAGAAAGTGAGTGGGAGCTCTGTAGCATTTCTGATATTATATGTGGATGACATATTACTAATTGGAAATGATATAGAATTTCTGGATAGCATAAAGGGATACTTGAATAACACTACAAGAAATATGTCAACTTGTGACCACCACTATTGGTCATTGAATGGTCACAAATTTCCATTTATGACCTTTTTATGACCAAAAACATAAGGTCAAAAGCTGGTCGTCGTAAACTGACTATAGCGACCTTTCTTCTGGAATGGTCGCAAACGTTTATGACCAAAATATGTCCATTGTGGCGTTTTGGTCACTAGCAACCTCCGCAGGCCACGTAGGCATCCAGCGTGGCAAGCTGATGTGGCACAAGATTCATCCCGGTCCAATTCGGTTTTCTACATGGGCCTAGCCCATTAATTCAGCCTATTAGTGTTTTTTTCTCATATTAATTTTGGCTAGGTAGATGGGCCAAGCCCAGCAATTAAGCCTTCTCATTTTTGGGCCGTGGCCTTTTCGGCTAGACAGTTTTATTTTTCTTTTTTCAAAAAATTCCTCTAGTTAGATGGGTCCCAATGGTCAAGTTCTAGTAAGTGGGCCCCTTTTGTCAATGCCTTTTTCTTCTGATTTCGATTTGACAGTAAATAAATAATCAATATTTAAATCAGCACATACATAAAACATAAGAAATACTTCAAGTAACAGCAACCAGAATCAATCTGTATACAATGACAATCAATGTTACAATCTCTACAAATATTGGGATCCTGCTCCAGGTACAAATTCTACTAGTGTAATAACACATATACAAGTAGAATCACTGTTAAACATATGCAGTGACAATCGGCACAAACTGGGTCCCTGCTCCAATCATATTAAACATATGCACGACTCAATGGGCGACCATACTTGACTAGGCCATGACCTTCATTACACTGGACTAACAGAATGACAATATGAACTATCAGCATGCCTTCCACGGTTGCCCTGTTACATGAACCAGAAGAGAAGAATCAAAAAATTTGGGGCCAATATATTATGAACAAACCAATCAAAAAACAAACAAGTTCTTTAGAATGATAAGACAAATTCAGCTAGTACAATGCTTTCATTCTCCAGCAAGTTAAAATGAGATAATCATTCATACAAGAAAGGCGACGAAAGAAAATAGAGCATTTTACTCATAGCATGCAAAGTATCAATATTCTGATAAACATATACAAGTGTAAATGTCAACTATCTTACACCCAAATGAATGACTGCTTGTGGAAGAAATATGTTAAACCAGGTTAGTTGTAACGGAGAGGGGCTGACTTACATTGGCCGTAGTGGTCGATTGTGGCCTGAACAAATTTGTTGTAGTCGTCTGGGTCTGCGACGTCCCCGAGGAGAATGATCACGTCCGGCGCGCCGAGCTCGAAGGCGCGGTCGGCGACCTGCCACAGGCTCCACTCCCTCCTTGCTACCAGGGCAAGGCATGCCCCCTTGGCAGTGTACTGGTAAGCCAGCTACTGCATGCAGAAGAGAAGATCCCAAGTTGTTTGGAGTTAACAACGGAAGTACTGTATAATGTTTAGAACATGTATATTCAATATGACAAGTACAAAAGCAGAGTTCTAGCAGAGTAGCATAAGAAGCAGAGGAATTCCAATTCTGTAACAAGAGGAAACAGAGTTGTCCTGTGCAACAAGAGGAATTCTGATTCTGTAACAAGAGGTAGAATTAGCATCACTAGCTCTGTTGCTGTTGTTTGCATATTACTTAAGTAGTTGTTTGCCTAAGCAAATAGAGAGGTATATGTAGCAAGAACACACAATGTGATGACAGTATGAGTGCACTATAACTCTGGAAGTAAAAAGAACATAAATTCATTTGGGCTGATTTGGACACAGCCAAGAGTATCTTTGGAAGCATTCAAAATATATTCAATGTTGGAGCTTCATCTTACAACTCAAGGAGCCACATGAAATCCATGGAAGGACCTTACTGTGACAATTCACTTGTATAGTCCTGCCTCATGTGCATAATGCCGTTGCAAACAATTTAGATAGTGTATGTATATATATAGATAGAAAGAAGTGCTTGATCAACAAGCTGCTGTAATAGTGTGTGTGTGTATATATAGTGTATATATATAGATAGATAGTGCACCAATAATTTTTTAGAAGGTAACTGAACTTCTGTGCACACATTTAGATAGAAAGAAGTGCTTTATCAACAAGCTGCTGTAATAGTGTAGATATAGAAATGCTAACAACATGAATGTTCCATCAGGCCATGATCAACTACTCCAAACCATTACATGCTTTGCAAGAAAATAATAGAAAAAGTAATCAGCAGATGACACAATGAACAAGTGAAGGCTTTAAATATCTCCCTGTCAAAGATTCAAGTCGATGAAGACATGCAGTACAAGGAGGAGCAGCCTTGCATCATCGTTTGCTCAGATCGACACTGGAAAGTGTGCTGCTAAAACATGATCAGAACCCGCACGACACAGCCTCTCTGTCCCCCACCTCAACTCGCCCATGCTGCTACTGCAGTTGGATGTAAGTGTGTAAATACAACATACTTTGCATTATGTATCTAGACTATAGCATCTTGCAGCTAGCAGTACATGAATTCAACTCAATAGTATAATAAACATCCGCTGGAAGTTGTCAGCTCAAACACGTCTTAGTTTTTTCAGAGAAAATAGGCAGGAATTAAGACCCAAATGTGCATGTATAACCAAAACCTATAACAACCAGAAGCTATCAGAATAAATCATAGAGGCTGGCCGAACTAATTGGCGCACTCAAACCTATAACAACTAAGCAAGCATACACAGCAAGTAAAACTACATCACCAAGGCAAGTCATGCACAAATTGTTGACAGTAAGATGCAGGGACATGTTAATTTAGTGTTCAGCAGCATCGTCAAGCCACATTAACTCTGTGAAACAATACAAATCAATGGTGATGTTGAATCACGTACAATAAATGTCCAAATCAGACTATGAAATATCTGTGACAACAGACAAATGATCACCGCATGGTCATATCAAATCAACTGCAGCCTAGCTATAACTATCAGGCACACCAAGAAAAATTTGCACAGAAACTATCAACAAAGATGCAGCAAGGAATGGAGGAATGGATGGTCATCGTTACTGAAGTTGATGCTTCAGGAGCCTGCCGGCGTGGTGGTTCAGGTGGTCGAGGAAGAAGAGGAGCATTACTCCATAATCATCATGAAACATAGCTGGACACTTCACCTGTGTTAAGAACCAAGCAAATGGTAGTATAAGCACACGATGCACAAGTATATTAAACGGAGCAGAAAACTGCGTGTGCTGTGTTTAATCCCTCGACATGAACATTTCAGCTTCAGTTGGGTTTTACTTCAGTATGTCATCTGAAGAAAAAGGGGACATGTTTTAGTTCCATTATTTCGTTCACTAGATTAGTGTTCACCATTGATTTGTAAATCTAGTCCATTTGAGCACTGTGAAGACAGAGCAATCCAAACTGCTATTACTAATTAATTCTAATCTCAGAGAACAAGATACCACGAGATGAATGATGGCACTCAAATTCTAATCTCACATAGATAAAATCCATTGCCATAGTAAATTAGTAACATTACATCTTCACTTGGGTATATATAGTAAGTCAAGTTCGTTCTTATAAGCAAGTGTTCACGGGTTACCCTTAACATGGCTGTTTAACTTATACTTAAATGTGAACAAACAGTACATATCAGAATCATGGATTTGATTTAAAGTGTCAGCTATGGATAAAATCATGCACAGTCCAATATAACCAGAACAACTGCAACCAGAGTAGGACATTGACGTACCTGAAAAGCCCGACGACCTTCGGCAGAAATCAACAGGACCAACGGACGGATCCAGGGTTGTTGCAGCTCCTCCGTGTGGGCGCTCAGGAGGAAGTGACCTTCGTCGGTGAGCTGCAGCTGCGTGGGGAAGGGAGTCAAGCACGCATCAGCATCATGGCTGGATCAAATGAAATCAATCCAAGAGGATAGGGGAAGATGGGCACCTTGAATGGAAGATGCACACCTCCATGGACAGGAAGAAGCAGATCACCACCAGTGGTGGTGAGCTCCATGGCATGGCGCAGCAGATGACGGGCTCCTTGGACATCGCTCGTCTCGTACCCCTCCGGGTCACGGGGTGTAGGCCGCCTCCGAGGTGTAGGACGGGCGGGCGGCGAGGTTGGTCGAGGACGAGGGGGCGAGGGGAGAGTAAGGGCGGCGGTGAAGGTGGGTGGCGGCGAGGATCTGAGGGGTGGGTGGTGGCGACGAGGGAGGCGAGGGGGTTCTGCATCGGGGGCGAGGATCTGAGGGGTGTGTGGCGGCGACGAGGGGACGGGGGGGTTCTGCATCAAGGTGGGGAGGGGAGATGTGGTGGAGGTGGGTGGCGGCGAGGGCAGAGGTGGGTGGTGGCGAGGGGAGGGGTGGGTGGCGGCGAGGGATCTGGATCGGGGAGGGTGACGGGAGGGGCTGCTACCAGCCTGGGCAGCGGGAGGGGCTGCTGCTACCTGCCCCCGAGCCGCGGCGGGGAGGGCGGCTGCTGCGTCGCCGGGATCTCGCCGGACGTTGGTGTGCTGGTCACGGGGATCGGCGGCTGGAGGTGGCGGCGGCAAGGGAGGAAGCTAGGGTTCGCGCAAGAGAGAGGGGTTGGGTGGGGTTCGAGCTTGAGGGGAGAGGGGTGGGGTTCGCTCAGGAGAGAGGGGTTGGGTGGGGTTCGCGGTGGTGGGATGGATGGACGGAAGGATGGACAGATGAATGGATGTATGGATGGACGGATGTTCTCCATGTCAGCGATCCATGCCACAACTGACTCCACCAATCAGGATTAAGCCTACATAATTTGGTTTTTTTTCTTTTGTTTCTCTTATATTTTTTACCCTCTTATTTCAGGCAACATTCAACATATTACCTTCTTATAGTTTGTTAAAATTAACCAATAATGTGCACATGTGTGTATCTTGGGATGACAAACAATGTTGATTTGGAGGTTTTCTTCTTCATTGCGCAAAAAAAAATCATTTCCATTTTCCGAGTGCCCAAAATGAGTTTTTTTGTGAAGGACCTACCAAATAATTGTTGCAAAATTAGACCAAATTATTTTTCTAAAATACTAGGTCATATTTAATGCACAATTGACCAGATGGTTGAGTGTCAAAAGTTTTAATCCACCTCTGGTGAAAAAGACAAATTTTTGCCGATTCAGCTGGAAGCGGGTCAAATTTGAACTGTAGCTACCTCATAGTTTTCTCTTTATTTTTTCCAAAAATCATTTCTAGGTAGATAAGTATCTATATAATCAGAGAAACACCAAAAAAATTCCAAGATTCAACCACTAGCTAGGAATGGTTATTCCCGCCGTTTTGACCGCATTTTGAAACGGGCATAAAAATTTCAAAAAAATCAAAAAATTGGGAAACCTTCGCATTGTGTCATTATATGTGGCCAAGTTCCCAGGAAAAATAACAAACTTGTAATACGACAATTATTTTAAAAAAGTGTTCTCAGAAACGAGCTATCACGTGTGGAGATCAATGGCTTTCAAGCCAAATGATCAATCTTATGGCCACATTCATGGCATAGTTTGTTCAAATGATCTCATATTGTGCACAAGGGTGCATATTGGAATGGCAAACAATGTTTCCTAAGGAAGTTTTCATTTTCGTTGGACGAAAAAACCATTTTCCATTTTTCGAGTGCCCAAAAGGAGGTTTTTTGTGAAGGACCTCCCAAATAATTGTTGCAAAACTGGACCAAATCATTTTTCTAAAATACTAGGCCATATTTAATGCACAATTGACAAAATGGTTGGGTGTAAAAAGTTTTGATCCACCTCTCGTGAAAAAGACAAATTTCCACCGATTCAGCTGGAAGCGGGTCAAATTTGAACTGCAGCTGTCTCATAGTTTGCTATTTATTTTTTCCGAAAATCATTTCTAGGTACATAAGTACCTATTTAATCAGAGAAACACCAAAAAAATTCCAAGATTCAACCACTAGCTAGGAACGGTCATTCCCGCTGTTTTGACCGCATTTTGAAACGGGCATAAAAAATTCAAAAAAAATCAAAAAATTGGGAAACCTTCGCATTGTGTCATTATATGTGGCCAAGTTCCCAGTAAAAATAACAAACCGGTAATACGACAATTTTTTTAAAAAAGTGTTCTCAGAAACGAGCTATCACGTGTGGAGATCAATGGCTTTCAAGCCAAATGATCAATCTTATGGCCACATTCATGGCATAGTTTGTCTAAATGATCTCATATTGTGCACAAGGGTGCATATTGGAATGGCAAACAATGTTGCCTAAGGAAGTTTTCATTTTCGTTGGAAGAAAAAACCATTTTCCATTTTCCGAGTGCCCAGAAGGAGGTTTTTTTTGTGAAGGAACTACCAAATAATTGTTGCAAAATTGGACCAAATCATTTTTATAAAATACTAGGCCATATTTAATGCACAATTGACAAAATGGTTGGGTGTAAAAAGTTTTGATCCACCTCTCGTGAAAAAGACAAATTTCTGTCGATTCAGTTGGAAGCGGGTCAAATTTGAACTGCAGCTGCCTCATAGTTTGCTATTTATTTTTTCCAAAAATCATTTCTAGTTACATAAGGACCTATTTAAGCATAAATACATGGTTTGGTGGCGATACGTCGAGGTTTGAGCGGTGGCCGAGGGCCCCAACTCTAGAGCGCGTAAACTCGCATGCCCGTCGCGTGGTCACCGCGTGACCGTAATGTTGCCATGTGTTCTGGGCGGCCTAGGCATGTCTAGTGGGTTGGGCACTCCCCAGGTTGGTGCTAGGAAGAAAATTACAACATAAGATTCTCACGAGGAGACCGATCGATGCTCAAACATGAATTAGCAGCCAAGTGTTTGATTAGCGGTACGGGAAATGCACATGGCCAATGGGCGTGAGTTTTGGCTGAGGATGATCATCTACTAAGGAGAATGTCTTCACAAAGTTTTAGCTCAAAAGGAGGAACCTAGGTGGTACTTTCTTTGCAAAGTACCACACTAGACAAAAATATGAATGTTGAAGCTGGGCTCAAAACAATGAATGGATTGAGCTGAAATTTTGTGGAGGGTGGTTATTTGGGCATAGGAAAGCATTGTAGAAAATTGATACCATTTGGACATGCCAAAGTAGTACTTCCTTCACAATGCTCTTCTATGGACAGAAACTTGGAAAAACTAGTGAGAGAGATTGGATGAATGAAATGAGCTGAAAATTGGTGTAGGTAAGTTACTTAGGTATGGTCATGCGCTGGTAAATTTTAAGAGCATTTGGGTAAGCCTAGCTAGTACTTACTTCACAAAGCTTCTCTCGAGGAAGAAACTTTGGAAATTTCCCGAGAAAGATTTACTAGGAAAATTGAGCTGAATATTATCATGTGGCAATGATTTGGGTATGGAAGAGTGCCCGAAAAGTTTGAGAATAATAGGAGGGGTCTATATAACACTTGCTTTGCAACGTGCCAATTTGGCCATAAAATATAAATTGAACCTGGGCTCACATAGATGATTTGACTGGGCTGCAATTTGGAGGAGGGTGATAATTTGGGCATATGAAGAAACTGTATAAATTTCATGTCATTTAGAGATATAAAAAAGGTACTTCCTTCACAATGCTTCTAGGTGGACAAAAACTTTGGAAATTTGCCGAGGAAGATTTGCTAGGCAAATGGAGCTGAATTTTTTCATGCGGTAATGATTTGGATAGGAAAGAGTGCCCAAAAATTCCTAGGGCAATCAAGAATATATAAATAGCACTTCCTTCATAAAGTGTTGTTGTGAACATAATAGGAAAATGAATATTGTTGAACTAGTTTTGAACTAGGCAAGGAAGGATTTTTACATATTTGATGAATATATGACCCAAAGAATTTATGAGATTTTTTGGGGAATTTTGGGAATGATAGAAATATAGGTTGCTTCACAACCTAGGGCAAAAACTGCCACATGGACATAACACATAGGCAAAACTGATGAGATGGTGCCTAGTCATCACAACCCACCACAATCTACAAGGCTATGACCATCTATATTGGTCATGATCAGCTAGAAATAAGGCAGCGGACTAGCACTGTTTGCTTTGTGACCATTTCGTGTAAGGAAATTACGACCTTTTTAAACAAAATGGTCGCAATGGTTTAGGGTTTGGAGCCCCCTGAACGGCTTTTGACCAATTGGTCTAAAATGGTCAGAGATTTATGACCAATTCTTCGAGGGTCACTGACAGAAGGTCATAAGTTGACATATTTCTTGTAGTGTCAGAATTTTTCAATGAAAGACCTCGGTGAAGCTGCTTACATATTAGGCATTAAGATCTATAGAGATAGATCAAGACGCTTAATTGGACTTTCACAAAGCACATACCTTGACAAAGTTTTGAAGAAGTTCAAAATGGATCAAGCAAAGAAAGGGTTCTTGCATGTGTTACAAGGTGTGAAGTTGAGCAAGACTCAATGCCCGACCACTGCAGAAGATAGAGAGAAAATGAAAGATGTTCCCTATGCTTCAGCCATAGGCTCTATCATGTATGCAATGCTGTGTACCAGACCTGATGTGTGCCTTGCTATAAGTCTAGCAGGGAGGTACCAAAGTGATCCAGGAGTGGATCACTGGACAGCGGTCAAGAACATCCTGAAATACCTGAAAAGGACTAAGGATATGTTTCTCATATATGGAGGTGACAAAGAGCTCATCGTAAGAGGTTACGTTGATGCAAGCTTTGACACTGATCCGGACGATTCTAAATCGCAAACCGGATGCGTGTTTACATTAAACGGTGGAGCTGTCAGTTGGTGCAGTTCTAAACAAAGCATTGTAGCGGGATCTACATGTGAAGCGGAGTACATAGCTTCTTCGGAAGCAGCAAATGAAGGAGTCTGGATGAAGGAGTTCATATCCGATCTAGGTGTCATACCTAGTGCATCGGGTCCAATGAAAATCTTTTGTGACAATACTGGTGCAATTGCCTTCGCAAAGGAATCCAGATTTCACAAGAGAACCAAGCACATCAAGAGATGCTTCAATTCCATCCGGGATCTAGTCCAGGTGGGAGACATAGAGATTTGCAAGATACATACGGATCTGAATGTTGCAGACCCGTTGACTAAGCCTCTTCCATGAGCAAAACATGATCAGCAGCAAGGCTCCATGGGTGTTAGAATCATTACTGTGTAATCTAGATTATTGACTCTAGTGCAAGTGGGAGACTGAAGGAAATATGCCCTAGAGGCAATAATAAAGTTATTATTTATTTCCTTATATCATGATAAATGTTTATTATTCATGCTAGAATTGTATTAACCGGAAACATAATACATGTGTGAATACATAGACAAACAGAGTGTCACTAGTATGCCTCTACTTGACTAGCTCGTTAATCAAAGATGGTTATGTTTCCTAACCATGAACAAAGAGTTGTTATTTGATTAACGGGATCACATCATTAGGTGAATGATCTGATTGACATGACCCATTCCATTAGCTTAGCACCCGATCGTTTAGTATGTTGCTATTGCTTTCTTCATGACTTATACATGTTCCTATGACTATGAGATTATGCAACTCCCGTTTGCCGGAGGAACACTTTGTGTGCTACCAAACGTCACAACGTAAATGGGTGATTATAAAGGTGCTCTACAGGTGCCTCCAAAGGTACATGTTGGGTTGGCGTATTTCGAGATTAGGATTTGTCACTCCGATTGTCGGAGAGGTATCTCTGGGCCCTCTCGGTAATGCACATCACATAAGCCTTGCAAGCATTGCAACTAATGAGTTAGTTGCGAGATGATGTATTACGGAACGAGTAAAGAGACTTGCCGGTAACGAGATTGAACTAGGTATTGAGATACCGACGATCGAATCTCAGGCAAGTAACATACCGATGATAAAGGGAACAACGTATGTTGTTATGCGGTCTGACCGATAAAGATCTTCGTAGAATATGTAGGAGCCAATATGAGCATCCAGGTTCCGCTATTGGTTATTGACCGGAGACGTGTCTCGGTCATGTCTACATTGTTCTCGAACCCGTAGGGTCCGCACGCTTAAGGTTTCGATGATAGTTATATTATGAGTTTATGAGTTTTGATGTACCAAAGTTAGTTCGGAGTCCCGGATGTGATCACGGACATGACGAGGAATCTCGAAATGGTCGAGACATAAAGATTGATATATTGTACGGCTTTATTCGGACACCGGAAGTGTTCCGGGTGATTCCGGAGAAAACCGGAGAGCCGGAGGGTTACCGGAACCCCCCCGGGAGAAGTAATGGGCAATATGGGCCTTAGTGGAGAGAGAGAGAGGGGCAGCCAAAGGTGGGCCGCGCGCCTCCTCCCTCCTGGTCTGAATTGGACTAGGAGAGGGGGGCGGCGCCCCCCTTTCCCTCTCCCTCCCCACTTCTTTCCCCCTCCTAGTAGGAGTCCTACTCCTACTAGGAGGAGGACTCCTCCTTGGCGCGCCATAGAGGGCCGGCCGGCCTCCTCCCCTTGATCCTTTATATATGGGGGCAGGGTGTTGGAAATATGCCCTAGAGGCAATAATAAAAGGATTATTATTATATTTCCTTGTTCATGATAAATGTCTTTTATTCATGCTATAATTGTGTTATCCGGAAATCGTAATACATGTGTGAATACTTAGACACCAACATGTCCCTAGTAAGCCTCTAGTTGACTAGCTCGTTGATCAACAAATAGTCATGGTTTCCTGACTATGGACATTGGATGTCATTGATAACGAGATCACATCATTAGGAGAATGATGTGATGGACAAGACCCAATCCTAAACATAGCACAAGATCGTATAGTTCGTTTGCTAGAGTTATTCCAATGTCAAGTATCTTTTCCTTAGACCGAGATCGTGTAACTCCCGGATACCGTATGAGTGCTCTGGGTATACCAAACGTCACAACGTAACTGGGTGACTATAAAGGTACACTACGGGTATCTCCGAAAGTGTCTGTTGGGTTGACACGGATCAAGACTGGGATTTGTCACTCCGTATGACAGAGAGGTATCTCTGGGCCCACTCGGTAATGCATCATCATAGTGAGCTCAAAGTGACCAAGTGTCTGGTCATGGGATCATGCATTACGGTACGAGTAAAGTGACTTGCCGGTAACAAGATTGAACGAGGTATTGGGATACCGACGATCGAATCTCGGGCAAGTAGCATACCGATTGACAAAGGGAATTGTATACGGGGTTGCTTGAATCCTCGACATCGTGGTTCATCCGATGAGATCATCGAGGAGCATGTGGGAGCCAACATGGGTATCCAGATCCCGCTGTTGGTTATTGACCGGAGAGCCGTCTCGGTCATGTCTACATGTCTCCCAAACCCGTAGGGTCTACACACTTAAGGTTCGGTGACGCTAGGGTTGTAGAGATATGAATATGCAGTAACCCGAAAGTTGTTCGGAGTCCCGGATGAGATCCTGGACGTCACGAGGAGTTCCGGAATGGTCCGGAGGTGAAGAATTATATATAGGAAGTGCAGTTTCGGCCACCGGGAGAGTTTCGGGGTCACCGGTATTGTACCGGGACCACCGGAAGGGTCCCGGGGGTCCACCGGGTGGGGCCACCCATCCCGGAGGGCCCCATGGGCCAAAGTGGGGAGGGGAACCAGCCCATAGTGGGCTGGTGTGCACCCCTAGGCCCACCCCATGCGCCTAGGGTTGGAACCCTAGGGGTGGGGGGGGCGCCCCACCTTGCCTTGGGGGCTACTCCACCCTTGGCCGCCGCCCCCCTAGGAGATCCCATCTCCTAGGGCCGGCGCCCCCCTAGGGGAGCCTATATAAAGGGGGGCGGGAGGGGGCAGATAGACCTTGAGTCTTGGCGCCTCCCTCTCCCCTGCTACACCTCTCTCTCTCGCAGTATACGGCGAAGCCCTGCTACTGTGACGCCCTGCATCCACCACCACGCCATCATGCTGCTGGATCTTCATCAACCTCTCCTTCCCCCTTGCTGGATCAAGAAGGAGGAGACGTCACGCTGACCATACGTGTGTTGAACACGGAGGTGTCGTCCGTTCGGCGCTAGGATCTCCGGTGATTTGGATCACGTCGAGTACGTCTTCCTCATCCCCGTTCTTTGAACGCTTCCGCGCGTGATCTACAAAGGTATGTAGATGCAATCCAATCACTCGTTGCTAAATGAACTCATAGATGGATCTTGGTGAAACCGTAGGAAAATTTTTGTTTTCTGCAACGTTCCCCAACAGTGGCATCATGAGCTAGGTCTATGCGTAGTTCCTTTTGCATGAGTAGAACACAATTTGTTGTGGGCGTAGATGTTGTCAACTTTCTTGCCGCTACTAGTCTTATTTTGCTTCAACGGTATTGTGGGATGAAGCGGCCCGGACCAACCTTACACGTACGCTTACGTGAGACCGGTTCCACCGACTAACATGCACAAGTTGCATAAGGTGGCTGGCGGGTGTCTGTCTCTCCCACTTTAGTTGGAGCGGATTTGATGAAAAGGGTCCTTATGAAGGGTAAATAGAAGTTGACAAATCACGTTGTGGCTTTCACGTAGGTAAGAAAACATTCTTGCTAGAACCCTATTTTAGCCAGAGAAAACTTGCAACAACAATTAGAGGACGTCTAACTTGTTTTTGCAGCAAGTGTTCTGTGATGTGATATGGCCAAAGTTGTGATGAATGCTGAATGATATATATGTGATGTATGAGATGTTCATGCTATTGTAATAGGAATCACGACTTGCATGTCGATGAGTATGACAACCGGCAGGAGCCATAGGAGTTGTCTTTATTTTTTGTATGACCTGTGTGTCATTGAGAAACGCCATGTAAATTACTTTACTTTATTGCTAAACGCGTTAGCCGTAGTAGTAGAAGTAATAGTTGGCGAGCAACTTCATGGAGACACGATGATGGAGATCATGGTGTCATGCCGGTGACAAGATGATCATGGAGCCCCAAGATGGAGATCAACGGAGCTATGTGATATTGGCCATATCATGTCACTTTTATTATTTGATTGCATGTGATGTTTATCATGATTCTGCATCTTGTTTACTTAGAACGACGGTAGTAAATAAGATGATCCCTCATAATAATTTCAAGAAAGTGTTCCCCCTAACTGTGCACCGTTGCGACAGTTCGTTGTTTCGAAGCACCACGTGATGATCGGGTGTTAGATTCCAACGTTCACATACAACGGGTGTAAGACAGATTTACACATGCAAACACTTAGGTTGACTTGACGAGCCTAGCATGTACAGACATGGCCTCGGAACACAGAAGACCGAAAGGTCGAGCATGAGTCGTATAGAAGATACGATCAACATGAAGAGGTTCACCGATGTTGACTAGTCCGTCTCACGTGATGATCGGACACGGCCTAGTTAACTCGGATCATGTTATACTTAGATTACTGGAGGGATGTCTATCTAAGTGGGAGTTCATTGAATAATTTGATTAGATGAACTTAATTATCATGAACTTAGTCTAAAATCTTTACAATATGTCTTGTAGATCAAATGGCCAACGTAGTCCTCAACTTCAACGCGTTCCTAGAGAAAACCAAGCTGAAAGACGATGGCAGTAACTACACGGACTGGGTCAGGAACCTGAGGATCATCCTCATAGCTGCCAAGAAAGATTATGTCCTACAAGCACCGCTAGGTGACGCACCTGTTCTCCCTGCAGAACAAGATGTTATGAACGCTTGGCAGGCACGTACCGATGACTACTCCCTCGTTCAGTGCGGCATGCTTTACAGCTTAGAGCCGGGGCTCCAAAAGTGTTTTGAGAGACACGGAGCATATGAGATGTTCGAAGAGCTGAAAATGGTTTTCCAAGCTCATGCCTGGGTCGAGAGATATCAAGTCTCCGACAAATTCTTCAGCTGTAAGATGGAGGAAAACAGTTCTGTCAGTGAGCACATACTCACTATGTCTGGGTTGCATAACCGCTTGACTCAGCTGGGAGTTAATCTCCCGGATGACGCGGTCATTGACAGAATCCTTCAGTCGCTTCCACCGAGCTACAAGAGCTTTGTGATGAACTTCAATATGCAAGGGATGGAAAAAACCATTCCTGAAGTATTTGCAATGCTGAAATCAGCAGAGGTAGAAGTCAAAAAGGAACATCAAGTGTTGATGGTGAATAAAACCACTAAGTTCAAGAAGGGCAAGGGTAAGAAAGCCTTCAAGAAAGACGGCAAGGGAGTTGCCGCGCCCGGCAAGCAAGCTGCCGGGAAGAAGCCAAAGAATGGACCCAAGCCCAAGACTGAGTGCTTTTATTGCAAGGGAAGTGGTCACTGGAAGCGGAACTGCCCCAAATACTTAGCGGACAAGAAGGCCGGCATCACGAAAGGTATATGTGATATACATGTAATTGATGTGTACCTTACCAGTACTCGTAGTAGCTCCTGGGTATTTGATACCGGTGCGGTTGCTCACATTTGTAACTCAAAACAGGAGATGCGGAATAAGCGGAGACTGGCGAAGGACGAGGTGACGATGCGCGTCGGGAATGGTTCCAAGGTCAATGTGATCGCCGTCGGCACGCTACCTCTACATTTAACTTCGGGATTAGTTTTAAACCTTAATAATTGTTATTTAGTGCCAGCTTTGAGCATGAACATTGTATCAGGATCTCGTTTAATTCGAGATGGCTACTCATTTAAATCCGAGAATAATGGTTGTTCTATTTATATGAGAGATATGTTTTATGGTCATGCTCCGATGGTGAATGGTTTATTCTTAATGAATCTCGAGCGTAATGCTACACATGTTCATAGTGTGAGTACCAAAAGATGTAAGATTGATAATGATAGTCCCACATACTTGTGGCACTGCCGCCTTGGTCACATAGGTGTCAAACGCATGAAGAAGCTCCATGCTGATGGACTTTTAGAGTCTCTTGATTACGAATCATTTTGACACGTGCGAACCATGCCTCATGGGTAAAATGACCATGACTCCGTTCTCAGGAACAATGGAGCGAGCAACCAACTTATTGGAAATCATACATACTGATGTGTGCGGTCCAATGAGCGTTGAGGCTCGCGGTGGCTATCGTTATGTTCTCACCCTCACTGATGACTTGAGTAGATATGGGTATGTCTACTTAATGATACACAAATCTGAGACCTTTGAAAAGTTCAAGGACTTTCAAAGTGAGGTTGAGAATCAACGTGACAGGAAAATCAAGTTCCTGCGATCAGATCGTGGAGGAGAATACTTGAGTCACGAGTTTGTCACACACTTAAGAAAATGTGGAATAGTTTCACAACTCACGCCGCCTGGAACACCTCAGCGTAATGGTGTGTCCGAATATCGTAATCGCACTCTATTAGATATGGTGCGACCTATGATGTCTCTTACCGATTAACGCTATCTTTTTGGGGCTATGCTGTAGAGACTGCCGCATTCACTTTAAATATGGCTCTGTCGAAATCCGTTGAGACGACACCGTATGAATTATGGTTTGGGAAGAAACCTAAGCTGTCGTTTCTAAAAGTTTGGGGATGTGATGCTTATGTCAAGAAACTTCAACCTGAAAAGCTCGAACCCAAGTCGAAAAAGTGCGTCTTCATAGGATACCCTAAAGAAACTATTGGGTATACCTTCTACCTCAGATCTGAAGGCAAGACCTTTGTTGCCAAGAATGGATCCTTTCTAGAGAAGGAGTTTCTCTCGAAAGAAGTAAGTGGGAGGAAAGTAGAACTTGATGAAGTATTACCTCTTGAACCGGAAAATGGCGCAACTCAAGAAAATGTTCCTGAGGTGCCTGCACCGACTAGAGAGGAAGTTAATGATGATGATCAAGATACTTCTGATCAAGCTCCTACTGAAATTCGAAGGTCCACAAGGACACGTTCCGCACCAGAGTGGTACGGCAACCCTGTCTTGGAAATCATGTTGTTAGACAACGGTGAACCTTCGAACTATGAAGAAGCGATGGCGGGCCAGGATTCCGACAAATGGCTGGAAGCCATGAAATCCGAGATAGGATCCATGTATGAAAACGAAGTATGGACTTTGACTGACTTGCCCGTAGAGCGGCGAGCCATAGAAAATAAATGGATCTTTAAGAAGAAGACAGACGCGGATGGTAATGTGACCATCTATAAAGCTCGGCTTGTCACTAAGGGTTATCGACAAGTTCAAGGGGTTGACTACGATGAGACTTTCTCACCGGTAGCGAAGCTGAAGTCCGTCCGAATCATGTTAGCAATTGCCGCATTCTATGATTATGAAATATGGCAAATGGACGTCAAAACGGCATTCCTTAATGGTTTCCTTAAGGAAGAATTGTATATGATGCAGCCGGAAGGTTTTGTCGATCCTAAGTATGCTGACAAGGTGTGCAAGCTCCAACGCTCGATTTATGGGCTAGTGCAAGCATCTCGGAGTTGGAACATTCGCTTTGATGAGATGATCAAAGCGTTTGGGTTTATGCAGACTTATGGAGAAGCCTGCGTTTACAAGAAAGTAAGTGGGAGCTCTATAGCATTTCTCATATTATATGTAGATGACATACTTTTGATGGGAAATGATATAGAGCTTTTGGACAGCATTAAGGCCTACTTGAATAAGAGTTTTTCAATGAAGGACCTTGGAGAAGCTGCTTATATATTAGGCATTAAGATCTATAGAGATAGATCAAGACGCCTCATAGGTCTTTCACAAAGCACATACCTTGATAAGATATTGAAGAAGTTCAATATGGATCAGTCTAAGAAGGGGTTCTTGCCTGTGTTGCAAGGTGTGAAATTGAGCTCAGCTCAATGTCCGACCACGGCAGAAGATATAGAAGAGATGAGTGTCATCCCCTATGCCTCAGCCATAGGTTCTATTATGTATGCCATGCTGTGTACCAGACCTGATGTAAACCTTGCCGTGAGTTTGGTAGGAAGGTACCAAAGTAATCCCGGCAAGGAACACTGGACAGCGGTCAAGAATATCCTGAAGTACCTGAAAAGGACTAAGGAAATGTTTCTCGTTTATGGAGGTGACAAAGAGCTCGTCGTAAAAGGTTACGTCGACGCTAGCTTCAACACAGATCTGGATGACTCTAAGTCACAAACCAGATACATGTATATTTTGAATGGTGGGGCAGTAAGCTGGTGCAGTTGCAAGCAGAGCGTCGTGGCGGGATCTACATGTGAAGCGGAGTACATGGCAGCCTCGGAGGCAGCGCATGAAGCAATTTGGATGAAGGAGTTCATCACCGACCTAGGAGTCATACCCAATGCATTGGGGCCGATCAAGCTCTTCTGTGACAACACTGGAGCTATTGCTCTTGCCAAGGAGCCCAGGTTTCACAAGAAGACAAGGCACATCAAGCGTCGCTTCAACTCCATTCGTGAAAATGTTCAAGATGGAGACATAGATATTTGTAAAGTACATACGGACCTGAATGTAGCAGATCCGTTGACTAAACCTCTCCCTAGAGCAAAACATGATCAACACCAGAATTCCATGGGTGTTCGATTCATCACAATGTAACTAGATTATTGACTCTAGTGCAAGTGGGAGACTATTGGAAATATGCCCTAGAGGCAATAATAAAAGGATTATTATTATATTTCCTTGTTCATGATAATTGTCTTTTATTCATGCTATAATTGTGTTATCCGGAAATCGTAATACATGTGTGAATACTTAGACACCAACATGTCCCTAGTAAGCCTCTAGTTGACTAGCTCGTTGATCAACAGATAGTCATGGTTTCCTGACAATGGACATTGGATGTCATTGATAACGAGATCACATCATTAGGAGAATGATGTGATGGACAAGACCCAATCCTAAACATAGCACAAGATCGTATAGTTCGTTTGCTAGAGTTATTCCAATGTCAAGTATCTTTTCCTTAGACCATGAGATCGTGTAACTCCCGGATACCGTAGGAGTGCTCTGGGTATACCAAACGTCACAATGTAACTGGGTGACTATAAAGGTATACTACGGGTATCTCCGAAAGAGTCTGTTGGGTTGACACGGATCAAGACTGGGATTTGTCACTCCGTATGACGGAGAGGTATCTCTGGGCCCACTCGGTAATGCATCATCATAATGAGCTCAAAGTGACCAAGTGTCTGGTCACAAGATCATGCATTACGGTACGAGTAAAGTGACTTGCCGGTAACGAGATTGAATGAGGTATGGGGATACCGACGATCGAATCTCGGGTAAGTAGCATACCGATTGACAAAGGGAATTGTATACGGGGTTGCTTGAATCCTCGACATCGTGGTTCATCCGTTGAGATTATCGAGGAGCATGTGGGAGCCAACATGGGTATCCAGATCCCGATGTTGGTTATTGACTGGAGAGCCATCTCGGTCATGTCTACATGTCTCCCGAACCCGTAGGGTCTACACACTTAAGGTTCGGTGACGCTAGGGTTGTAGAGATATGAATATGCAGTAACCCGAAAGTTGTTCGGAGTCCCGGATGAGATCCTGGACGTCACGAGGAGTTCCGGAATGGTCCGGAGGTGAAGAATTATATATAGGAAGTGCAGTTTCGGCCACCGGGAGAGTTTCGGGGTCACCGGTATTGTACCGGGACCACCGGAAGGGTCCCGGGGGTCCACCGGGTGGGGCCACCCATCCCGGAGGGCCCCATGGGCCAAAGTGGGGAGGGGAACCAGCCCATAGTGGGCTGGTGCGCCCCCCTAGGCCCACCCCATGCGCCTAGGGTTGGAACCCTAGGGGTGGGGGGGGCGCCCCACCTTGCCTTGGGGGCTACTCCACCCTTGGCCGCCGCCCCCCTAGGAGATCCCATCTCCTAGGGCCGGCGCCCCCCTAGGGGAGCCTATATAAAGGGGGGGAGGGAGGGGGCAGATAGACCTTGAGTCTTGGCGCCTCCCTCTCCCCTGCTACACCTCTCTCTCTCTCTCGCAGTATACGGCGAAGCCCTGCTACTGTGACGCCCTGCATCCACCACCACGCCGTCGTGCTGCTGGATCTTCATCAACCTCTCCTTCCCCCTTGCTGGATCAAGAAGGAGGAGACGTCATGCTGACCGTACGTGTGTTGAACACGGAGGTGCCGTCCGTTCGGCGCTAGGATCTCCTGTGATTTGGATCACGTCGAGTACGTCTTCCTCATCCCTGTTCTTTGAACGCTTCCGCGCGTGATCTACAAAGGTATGTAGATGCAATCCAATCACTCGTTGCTAGATGAACTCATAGATGGATCTTGGTGAAACCGTAGGAAAATTTTTGTTTTCTGCAACGTTCCCCAACACAGGGGGCACCCCTTGACACACAAGTTGATCCACGTGATCATATTCTTAGCCGTGTGCGGTGCCCCCTTCCACCATAGTCCTCGATAATATTGTAGCGGTGCTTAGGCGAAGCCCTGCGACGGTAGTGCATCAAGATTGTCACCACACCGTCGTGCTGACGGAACTCTTCCCCGACACTTTGCTGGATCGGAGTCCGGGGATCGTCATCGAGCTGAACGTGTGCTAGAACTCGGAGGTGCCGTAGTTTCGGTGCTTGATCGGTCAGGCCGTGGAGACGTACGACTACATCAACAAAACGCTTTCGTTGTCGATCTACAAGGGTACGTAGATCACACTCTCCCCTCTCGTTGCTATGCATCACCATGACCTTGCGTGTGCGTAGGAATTTTTTTGAAATTACTACGTTCCCCAACAGTTATCCTCGATGGTAACAATACAATACGTGCATTGCTGCCCCTTCTGTCACTGGGAAAGGACACCGCAAGATCGCACCCAAAGCTAAGCACTTCTCCCATGGCAAGAAAAATCAATCTAGTAGGCCAAACCAAACTGATAATTCAAAGAGACTTGCAAAGATAACCAATCATACATAAAAGAATTCAGAGAAGATTCAAATATTATCCATAGATAGACTTGATCATAAACCCATAATTCATCGGTCTCAACAAACACACCGCAAAAAGAAGATTACATCGAATAGATCTCCACAAGAGAGGGGGAGAACATTGTATTGAGATCCAAAAAAAGAGAAGAAGCCATCTAGCTACTAACTATGGACCCGTAGGTATGAAATAAACTACTCACACTTCATCGGAGGGGCTTGGATGATGATGTAGAAGCGCTCCGTGATCGATGCCCCCTCCGGCAGAGCTCCGGAACAGGCCCCAAGATGGGATCTCGTGGATACAGAAAGTTGCGGTGGTGGAATTAGGTTTTTGGCTCCGTCCCCGATCGTTTGGGGGTACGTAGGTATATATAGGAGGAAGAAGTACGTCGGTGGAGCTTCGATGGGCCCACGAGGCAGGGGGCGCACCCTCCACCCTCGTGGCCGCCTCGTGGCTTTCTTGACGGAGGGTCCAAGTCTCCTGGATCTTATCTGATGAGAAAATCACGTTTCCGAAGGTTTCATTCCGTTTGGACTCCGTTTGATATTCTGTTTCTCCGAAACACTGAAATAGGCAAAAAACAGCAATTCTGGGCTGGGCCTCCGGTTAATAGGTTAGTTCCAAAAATAATATAAAAGTGGAAAATAGAGCCCAATATAGTCCAAAACAGTAGATAATATAGTATGGAGCAATCAAAAATTATAGATACATTGGAGACGTATCATGGGTTCATCCCCGACGACATCTAGACTATTTATGTGCTGGAGTCTTTGATTATATTCGAATTCCAAGTTAGTTTTGTGATATGGAGTGCTCTCCAGAAATATAGGGACTTGTCTATAATTTTTGGTTTTTGTTGTTTCCATGTGTAAAATGTGGTTGTATTGTTTCTAGTAATATCTAATCCAGTCTGGGTCCTTTCGCACACTTCTCCAATAAGAAAATGAACTCATATGAGAGCATGACTATTTCTATTATTCAATGGAACATTTATGTCACATATAGGTGTAATATTTATTTATATATGTACTACTTCTTCCGATTTAAAATAAGCGCCACAGCTTTAAACTACGAAAACACTAACGCCCACATATGTGGGCGTTTGCATCTCGTCCACACGCGTGGATCCGTATCCGTTTGTAAACGCACGAATCTTGGCATGTTTCTAGTGCCACGTATGACTGGGCTGATGTGTGGGCATTTACCCGGTCGCCCACACGGCCGTTTCACCACATGAGATGGGCTGATGTGTGGGCGTTCAGCAGTTCGCCCACACGCCACTTTCCACTCACGCACAAGGGCTGGTGTGTGGGCATTTGCCATCTCGCCCACACGCCCGTCTCATCTCCCACACCCAAGTTGCCACACGCCATGTATTTTGCAGTGTACATGGCAACTACCCTAATGTGCTTTATAAGCAGGTGGCAACTCTTTTTTTTTACCCGAACATGTCAGTTGCCATGTATTTTGCAGGGTACATGGCAACTGGCCTAGTGTGTGCTTATAAGCAGATGGCAACTCTTTTTTTTACTCGAACATGTTGTTTTGTCATGTCTTTTTGTAGCGCTACACGGCAACTGTCTAGTGTTAGTAGGTGGCAACTCCTAAGGTTTTCAAATTATGGCAACTGTAGTAAAACCAGACCATACATGGCAACTGCCTAGTGTTAGTAGGTGGCAAACCCCTAACGTTTTCAAATCATGGCAACTATAGTAAACAGACCATACATGGCAACAGCCGCAGTTGCCCAAAAATGACATTTGGAACTTTTGACATGAGATGGCAACTGCACTTGAGCAACCATGGTAACTGTAGTTGTCCGACATGGCAACTGCAGTTAAACGAACATGGACGAGGGTCTGGACCATGGAAACTGCGGGCGTGCGGTGACTGTCACGCGGGACGTGCTGGACCACGAGGTACGAGGCTTGACGTACGGGGCGTGTGGGCGTTATCTATTTCGCCCACACGCACGCGTGTGAGAGGGATTGGGAGGGGGAAAAAGAGGTGTGTGGGCATTACTTGTTTTTGCCTACACGTAGGTGTGTGGGTTGTTCCTCTTATACATCACACAAAATATGTGGACAGACTCTCTAACGCCTACACGTGTGATACTTATCGGCGTCCTTAAACTAAGGAGGGAGTATGTAG
Organism: Triticum urartu; assembly: GCF_056163025.1. Taxonomy (NCBI): domain Eukaryota; kingdom Viridiplantae; phylum Streptophyta; class Magnoliopsida; order Poales; family Poaceae; genus Triticum; species Triticum urartu. The sequence goes on from NC_141879.1 coordinate 686,219,653, forward strand.
GAAAACTCGAACATTTTCTCTACGTTCATTCTAAATATTATCAAGTTTTTATTAGGACATGATTTATTTTACTTTTCTTAGAACACATGGTTATCTGGAGTAGTAAAAAAATGTCAGACAAGTATTGGGCCGGCCCAATAATCGGGAGTGCCTTTGCTCGTTGTTGACCAAATCAAGACGTCTTTTTCTAAGATTTTCTATTCCGTTGATGATGCTGCTGTGGAGTGTGAATAATTACAGCCAAAAAATCATTGGCGCCACCAGGCGACGAAGACTTGGTGGCCTCTCAGTCTCCCTCAGGTCCACGCCCATCCTCGTTCTCGCCGCCGGCGACACCCACAGTCCACAGATCCAGATCCAGAGGAGGCCGCTCTGTTCTCAACAGACCGGCGGGATGGAGATCGCGGTGGGCGCGCTGTCGGGCATGGTGGAGGCGCTGCCGGGCAAGCTGGGCGAGCTGCTGCAGCAGGAGTACGAGCTGCTCTCCGGCGCCCGCGGGGACGTCGCTTTCTTCCAGGCCGAGCTGAGGACGATGAACGCCGCCGTGCTCCGCTGCGAGGCCCTCGAGGAGCCCGACGTCCAGACCACCAGCTGGATCGCCCAGGTCCGCGACCTCGCCTTCGACATCGAGGACTGGGTCGACCTCTTCGCCCACCGCGTCGACGCCGGCGCCCACGGCGCCGACGCCGCCACCTCCCACCGCTTCTCCCGCTGGATCCGCCGGCTCACCACCATCCCCGACCGCCACGTCATCGCCACCGAGCTCAAGGAGCTCCGGGCGCGCGTCGTCGAGGTGAGCGAGCTGCGGAAGCGCTACAGCCTCGGCCCGCAGATGCCGTCCCATCACGCGCCCGCCGTCGACCCCCGCCTCTTCGCGCTCTACGCCGACAGCGCCGGCCTCGTCGGCATGGACGGGCCGCGGGACGAGGTGGCGGGGATGGTGACCGGACAGGGCTCGGACGGCCTCAAGGTCGTGTCCATCGTCGGGATGGCCGGCTCCGGGAAGACGACGCTTGCCAGGGAGGTGTATCGGTTGGTTGGCGCGGGGTTCAAGTGCCGCGCGTTGGTTTCGGTCGGCCGGAGCTCCGACGTCGCCAAGGTGCTCGGCGATATGCTGTCCCAAGTGGACAGCAGAGGACGAGGTGATGCTGGCGATGTGAATCAGTTGATTGGGAGGCTGAGGCAGCATCTGCAAGATAAGAGGTACTCTATTTGCTTGCTGATAAAAGTTGCTGGATTGACAATCATCGACCACCATTTATACTGAAATTTTGCTCCAGTACAGTGTTATTATACTGAAAAATTATCTCCAGCCCTGCTTCCTCTTGGTTCAGATACATGTATACTCTCTGATTATGATTGATGATTTCCCTCGTGTCATTAAGCAGGTACCTTGTTATGGTTGATGATTTATGGAATGTTCAAACCTGGGGGATAATCAAACACTGTTTTCCGGAGAACAATCTCGGGAGTCGCATAATCACTACAACAAGAATTGAGGCCGTTGCAAAAGCAGGTGCAGGTGCCCATGTTTACAAGACTTGTCTTCTTGACGAAGCCGATGCTGAAACCTTGTTTACCCAAAGAACTTTTGGGAGTGTGGGTGCCTGCCCTGCCCATTTGAAGGATGTCTCAGCTCAGATCATGAGAAAGTGTGGTGGTTTGCCACTCGCTATAGTGAGCGTGGGTGGCTTGCTAGCCAGCAAGGCGCGCACAAGAGATGAATTTGAGCGGTCAGGACTGGAATGGCGGACAAATTCAGAACTACAAAGGATGAAACAGATCATCAAACTCAGCTACAGTGATCTTCCTGCCAATCTCAAGGCATGCCTATTGCACCTAAGCATATTTCCCGAGAACCATGAGATCGAAATAGAGCGTCTTGCGAGACGTTGGGTTGCAGAAGGGTTCATCAATGAACAACGTGGCACAAGCATGGAGGAAACAGCGAGAAACTACATCTGTGAGCTCATTGGCAGAAACTTAATCCAACCATCACAGCTGAATCATGATGGAACCCACAGGAGCTACGTTCTTCATCCAGTAATACACGATTTCATCATTTGCAAGTCCATGGAAGACAACTTTGTTGCTCTGGTACATGCTCAACAGCAAGATGTCCCACCTGGTAATGGCACTGTCCGACGGCTGTCTTTACTTAATAGTGGTAAGCATGATCAGGCTGCTGCACAAATTGATGGGGCAAAAGTGTCTCGTGCTCGCTCGATCACCGTATTTTCTCACACCGGTCGCACGCCTCGTCTGAATGAACTCAGTGTACTGCGGGTTCTTGACCTTGAAGGCTGTCAAGGTCCACTGTGCCTTGATGGTCTCTACAAACTGCTGCTTCTGAGATACTTAAACCTCAAGGGAACAGATGTCAGTGAGCTCCCTACACAGATCGGAGAGCTAAGATGCCTGGAGACACTGGATGTGAGATCCACAAAGGTGAAAGAGCTACCTCCCAGCATTCTCAGGCTGGAAAAGTTAATGCATTTGCTCGCCGGGAACGCCAAGTTGCCGAGTGGGATAACCAAGATGAAGTCACTGCTGACACTTTCGTGCAGCAATATCGGGAAGAGTGCTGATGCGGATATCATTCAAGAGCTCAGTGAAATGGCAAGCTTGCGGGAACTGGAATTATTTTGTAATGTTCCTCGGATGTCTGAGGATAAGAAACAAGTCGCATTTCCGAGTGATGGATTTCAGAGTCTTAAGAAGCTTTCGATAAGGTGCAGCTTGTCATCAGTGACCTTTGTGGCCGACGCTTTATCGAAGGTTGAAGTGCTTGAGCTAAAGTTTGAAGAAGGCCTTTCAAAGGAGTCGAGTGGTGTGTCTGGCGTTGAGCATCTGTCAGGCCTGAAGCATATGCTCATCGAGTTTTCGCAGCATGATGCGGGTGCTGCAGCAGCAATTGCTGCAGTCAAGAAGGTTGCTGAGAAGGTCCACCCTAATTGTCAAGTGATCATCGTGAACGTTGATAAGAAGACCGACCAATAGAGTTTTGGAGCATTGTGCATATCTGATTCCGAGCAAGCATGAGGGATGTCCGGATGTGATATACCTTCTGCTGTGGGCAGTCAAGGGCATTTGATGATTCATTTCAACACACCTCCTTCAACATTGTTCTCATGATTTGTGTAGTGAATTGGTTCTTGAATAAGTGATGCCCCTAGAACTCGGTATTGTCATTCCATAAACCAAATGTATGATGTTTTGGTGAAGAATGCATTTGTGTTTTACAGTAATTGCTAAGGTGTTTTCATGGGAGGGTGTATTTTTTCAGAAACTTTATTTCGCTTTCAGTTCCAGCCTGAACTAAACAAGCAAAGTGACCCTGTATGGACTTCGTGTGAATACCTCATTTATAAATGAATGTATTATGTATCCATAAGTCATTATTCTCAAATGCAATTATTTATGAACTCTATATGGATCTTGTGTGAATACTTTTAGATATAAATGATTTTTTTACACTTCATATCAGTGAAAAATATTTGAACAAAAAAATGATTTAAGATGGAGTGGTTCATATACAAAATAAGTTGTGAATTTCTCTTCATTCACCAAAATGTTTTCTTACCTTTTTTATAGAACTCTCTATAAAAAAATAGAGTATTATTCTTTGTCTACATAACAAGAAATTAAATTGTTACTTTCTTTCTATTTCTTAGTTTCTAGTGTTGTATTATTGATCCTACTAATGATTTTTTTTGGAAAAAACAGTAGGGAAGGCCCCTACTAATGATTTTATATTAAACTATTTTTATTTTATAATTTCATATATATAAACATTGTTGTATCTTTTATCCATCCAATAAGTATATGCATATCCAGATATATTATGTAACGTCATAAGTGGCTATGTGCCGGTTGTGGCTCGGCCTGTAGGACGTGGCTCGTCATGCTGATGTCACTTGAGTTTTTTTCTTTTTCATTTTGTTTACATTTTAAATGCATATATTTCAAAAACTTCAATTTACTTAAGAAGTAAAAAAACGAATTCAAAAATTATAAAATTTTATAAAAAATTGTTAGTGCAGTTTATAAAAATGTTGATAACTTAAAAAAATGTCCGAGACAACGAAAAAAATGTTCATGTGTTTAAAAAAATATAGGAAAATTTAGAAAATGTTTATACAATGTAAAACAAATGTTTGTGTAATGTAAAAATTTGTTTATTTTTTTCTAAAATGTGATGTGCAATGTAAAAATTGTTCATGTAGGGTGAAAAATCTTTATATCCATTTACATAATGTACGTCACGTGATTCCAAACAAATGTACGTGAATTTTTCAAAAAAATATATATAATGTAAGAGAATGTCCACGTAGTTTAAAAAAATGATTGCCATTAATAACATGTATAAAATGTACTCGATTTTAAAATGTAACAGTATATTCGATTTGTTTTTTAAAACATCTAGTTTAAAAACTGTACATCATGTATTTGAAAAATGTAAAGCGTTATTAGAAAAATGTTTCATGTGTGCTCTAAAAATATATACATTGTGTACTGAGAAATTAGTAAACATGTGTTGAAAAAACCTATAAAAATGACAAAGAAACAAAAAGGAAAGAAAAAACAAAAGAAAACCAAGAAAAATATTGTGCACATCGAGTTTTTGCCGCAGGATGCAGGTGCTACAGCGGCAATTACTGCAGTCAGGAAGGCTGCTGGGAAGGTCCACCCTAATTGTCAAGTGATCATTGTCAACGTTGATAAGAAGACCGACGAATAGATTTTTTGAGCATTGTGCACATCTGATTCCGAAGATGCGTGAGGGATGTCCGGATATGATATACCTTCTGTTGGAGACGGTCAAGGGCATTTGATGATTCATTTCAACACACTTTCCTTCAACAACGTTCTCATGATTTTGTGTAGTTAATTGGTTTGAATAAGTGATCCCCCTAGCATTTGTATTTCATTCCTCCAATTAAATGTATGATGTTGTCTGCCATTGTTACTTGCTTCTATGCCCATGGCCGTTAAGCCGTGAATAAGGCATTGCGTTTTACAATAATTGCTAAAGGGTGTCCCTTTCAGAAACTTTATTTTGCTTTCAGTTTTAGTCCAAACTAAACTCACAGAATGACTCTCCATATGAATACAGAATAGCTTTGTTTTGTAAATGACTGTATTCTGTATCCATTTATCAGTATTTCCAAATTTATCCATTCAGATTTAACATGGATTCACAAAAAAAGGATTTAACATGGAGTTTGTATACAGAACAAATTGTTAATTTCTATTAGTAAAAAAGAAGGTAAGAAAATAATTTTTTCACCCGGAAAAAAATTCTTACCTTTTTTGAACTTAATTTAAAAATAAGTACTATTCATAATAAGAAATTAAATTGTCATTTTTATTTCTTATTTCTAGTTTTGTCTTACTTACCCTCCTAATTATTTTCAAAATATATTTTATTTTCTATTTTAATATATGAACAGTATTATATATTTTATCTAGTAAGCCCATGCGCTTGAGCATTCATATATGTCTTGTAGTGTCTAGGTTCCCAGCCTCCTCTAAGGGCGTGCAACCCGTGCGACAGAACAGGGTCCCCAAGTTTTAGGGCCACCTATTCAGCACATTTAGCTCCCCCACCCCTACCCCCCCTCCGTGCTGGCCGACCAGCCAACCTTCCTCATTGCCTGAAAAGCCAACCTTCTTCAGTGGGGGCCAGCCTCCTAACCTAGTGTGCTCGCTAACCTCGTCTTTACACAATGATGCTATGTTAATGCTAGTCATCATTTCAACCTTTCTCTTTTTTATGTATACTTTTGTAAATGTATCTACAATTTTACAAGCTTTATACACATTGTTTTTTTTAATAAAAAGGTAAGCGAAATAGTGCTCATGTATCTAAAAAAATGATCATGTGCCTTGAAAAGAGAGTTCACGTGTTTTAACAAAAAATTCATGTATCGATTTTTAAAATACTCATGTAACTTATTCAAGCATTTGAGAAAACATTGTTTGTGTAGTACAAAAGGTTTTCTCACTTCTTCTAAATGTTCATGTAATTAAAATAAGTGTCCATATTTTTGTGCAAAAGTTATTGTAATTTTAGATGGTGCTCGGGCCTTCTATAAAAGTGTTCATACACATGTAACTTAAAATATGTTTCTGTATTTAAAAACATACTTATGTTTTTTTAAACTCAAAAACCACAGGAAAATAAACTAAATATAAAAAAGGTTCTCCCAAGAAAACTCAAGAGGAAGCAGCGTAAAAAGAAGAAAATACTAATGAAAAACAGCCGCACCACTCTTGGGCTCGGTCCATGGACACACGTGTCGGCAACTTGCCCATTTGGGGGCTTCTGCCCTCAGGCAATGGATTTGCCGTACCGGCTTCCGCCGACACATGTAGCCTTCGCTTTTTCGTCTGTTTTTTTCTATTTCCTTTTTCCCTCTGATTTTTCTTTCATTTTATTTTTTCCTTTTATATTGGTATATATAAAAAGACCCAAAGAGACAGATCCAATTAATCTCCATCATCAAATCATGTCAATCCAATGACTTAAACTGCTTCAATGTCGAGCGCTCAGCACGTTTAGCGTGTAGTTAATTTTATGTCAAATATAGTGCTAATCACATAATAACACGCAAATAATATCCTACTTAATATCCACATGCACTTAGTATACCTAAGAGAACCGTCCTTATTAATTTATTTATATCAACATGCAATCATGCCACCTCACAATAAAATTATGAATAAGATAAGGCCCACCTCAACATGCAATAATGTATAGAAAAAGACCCACCACAACACTCATTTTGTTCCTCATTAATTTATTTATATCAACATGCAATCATGCCACCTCACAATAAAATTATGAATAGGATAAAGCCCACCTCAACATGCAATAATGTACTCCCTCCGTTCAGGTGCATAAGGCACCTAAGAGAATTCTAAAATTCCAAAAGTGTTAGACGTAATTCAATTAAATGCTCCTCGTTTATCTAAATCATCTCGTTTTTTTCTGTTCGCTCCACCAGGACGTGCTCCTTCTCCTAATCTCCCACCGGTCCACCTCCTAGTAATCTCCGGTGTGAAAGCAAACAGCATGCATGTTGCTTCTTCTCTCTTCTCTGTAACGCCTCTTTTCCCGTGTGAAAGCAATCATGCATGCTGCATGTTCCCGTGACGCTCCTTCCAACACTAATGACAGGATTAATTTTCAAATTCAGTTTCGATTTTGAGGGAAACCTGCGCGCGCTCTCGTCCAATCTCAACCCACCTAAATCGCAGAGCTTTTTCTTATGCGCCCTATGCACCTGGACGGAGGGAGTATAGAAAAAGACCCACCACAAATTTTGTTCCTTTCAATTATATTCTACTTATATCAAACGTCTACTAGACGAATGTGCCATCCCCACTGACCAACTGCACTGCCCTTTGTGTTTTGACTAAGCGAGGTGTTCTATATTCATTACCACAAGTAGTCCACTACTCTGGTGCAGATATCACTCGCAATTTTTCTCAAGAAAAAATTGGTAAAACTCGAGTTTTTTTCTGAAAAAATAAATTGTAACTCGAATTCAAGTACTTGCGGGAGGGAGAAAAATATTATTCCCATATTGAGATTCAAACTGTAGTTACTGTAAACGAAATGAAGACTAGTGAGCTATTTGACTTTTTTACCATTCAAACCACTTGTATTAGTGTAAAAATATATTTTACTAAGATTGCCTCCTAGTGTTTTTCTCATCAGCGTGCCCAATTCATTCTCTTCGGAATTTTATTCATTTTTCTGTATCACAATTTTTCATTGTTGTTATCTTTCTAGACCACATCGCTCGTATTTTGATACGACAAAGCTAAAATCTAACCTATCAGAAACTCGCAACAGATCCGAACGATGTGGATCTCGTCCATTTCTCGATCGGACAGGGCTGGCGATCTTGCGATGATTTTGCGTTGCACTTTCCTGACTTAACCGGCGTAATCCTGCACACATTGATTGACTTCCGTACTAATTAGATCATGACAGCCTGCTCTCCCGATGAAATCGCACGGCAGGCCCAGCCGCCCCTTCTTTTCTCTCTCTCCCAAAAAATCTGCATGCGAAAAATGTAAGTGGTGGGTGTGGGAATCGAACCTAGCACGTGTTGTGCTTATACCCATCACTCTTGCCATCTCACCAACTGTTACTTATCTAAAAATGGTAACAAGGTATTTGAACCTTTTTCCTGCAATATGAGCAAAAAAATGCAAACAATCTAGTTCTTTTCTTGGATTTTTTTTACCAACTCGTATCGAGTTGATCACACCGTGGAAATTTTCACGCCCCGATAACTTTTGTGTGAACATTATGGTAACTCACACATTGCATACCTAATAACTTATATACCCCGGTCCTGGTAACTTTGCCGCCGGGGGGGGGAGGGGGGGGGGCGGGGGGTGATAAAATATCACCGTGGTAACTTTTATGTGAATAGCATGTTAAGTTGGTGAGGGTGATAAAATATCACCGTGGTAACTTTTATGTGAATAGCATGTTAAGTTGGTGACTCACACATCACAAACCTAATAACTTATGTATCGCGGTCCTGATAACTTTGGCATGGGGAGTGGGGGTTGATTAAATATCCCCCGATAACTTTTGTGTGAATAGCATGATAACTCACACATTGCAGACATGATAACTTATGTGCACTCACACGCCGTAGACATGATGACTTATGACCCCAGTCCTGGTAACTTGGGCGACCAGGGGGGAGTGCACTAGTAGAAAACGGAGCTTTAACGCCGGTTCGTAAGGGTCTTTAGTGCCGGTTCCATAACCGGCACTAAAGGGTGGGTACTAAAGCCCCCCCCTTAGTACCGGTTTGGCACGAACCGGCGCTAAAGTGCCACCACGTGGCGTGAGCTCGCGCCCTGGTATGGGGGACCTTTAGTACCGGTTGGTGTTTTTTTGAAGGGTTTTTTTTTGAAAATTTTGGAATTTTTTTGATTTTTTATTTCGATTTTTAATTTTTCTGAATTATTTGATGATTTAGTCTCTAATCACCTCTCTTAACTGCTCAAGTGTGGATCATTCATTCCAAATCGTCTGACTTCCCGGCCGGTCACCCATCCTCTCACTCCCCCAGCCTGAGCACGTTTAACTTCGGAGTTCTATTCCCCCTACATTCCAAGTCTGCACTTATTGTTTTCCTGACAAATGTAAGCTGTCAATCCTATTAACCCTCAGCAATTTAGCTTGAGCATTAGGTCACATGTTTCACCGTTTGAGTTTCAAACTATTATTCTAAAAAACAGTAATTATTTAGTAACACTAATATTTCTTAAATAAGTTTGACCATAGTTTGACCACAGTTTGACCATAGTTTGACCAGATTTGACCAAAATTTAAAAAATTGAAATAATTATTTAGTAACACTAATATTCTTGAATAATTATGTAGTAACATTAATACTTCTTGAATAAGTAGTTTGACTAGATTTAACCATTTTTTTTAAAAAAAATGAAATTTGACCATATCTTTTTTTTCCTTTTGGAATTTGAGGATTCTAAAAAATTGCAAGCAGGCCGTAGGATTTTCGTGCTGAATTTTTTGATATATTATACGTTTTTTTCCGACATCGTATGCAAAAGTTATAACCGTTTTATATTTTCCCTACACTTTTTGCAAAACATGTCCAAATTTAAGTTTTCAAATTTTCCTAACTAGTAGATGTAGTAATATAACTACCTCTCGAAGGATTTTATTTTTTGAAGTTTTTATCATTTTCTTTTGATTTTTTCAGAACTGAAATGGCGACACACGGGGGGGGGGGGGGGGGGGGGTTGAAAATTGCCCTATAGTGCCGGTTTGTGTCACAAACCGGTACTATAGGTCAGACCCCTTTAGTACCAGTTCGTGGCACAAACCGGTACTAAAGGTTAGCCCTTTAGTACCGGTTTATAACATGAACCGGTACTAAAGGTGATCGTGGGGCCCCGGCCTGATGCTAGCCTGCCTAACACGAACCGGTACTAAAGGTTCAACACGAACCGGCATTAATGCATAGCCGTTCGAACTGGCACTAATGGTACCATTAGTACCGGGCTAAAATCAAACTGGCACTAATGTGTCTCACATTAGGTCCTTTTTCTACTAGTGGTGGGTTGATGAAATATACCCTCCTGGTAACTTTTGTGTGAATAACATGATATAACTTATGTGCCTCGGTCCTGGTAGCTTTAGGGGACGGGGGAGGAAGGGGGTGATGAAACATAAGTCTGAAAAGTTCAAAGTATTTAAGAGTGAAGTGGAAAATCATCGTGACAAGAAAATAAAGTTTCTACGATCTAATCGCAGAGACGAATATCTGAGTTACGAGTTTGGTCTTCAATTAAAACAATGTGGAATAGTTTCACAAACTCATGCCACCTGGAACACCACAGCATAATGGTGTGTCCGGACGTCATAACAGTACTTTATTGGATATAGTACAATCTATGATGTTTCTTACCGATTTACCAATATCATTTTGGGATCATGCATTAGAGACAGTTGCATTCACGTTAAAAAGGGGCACCGTCTAAGTCCGTTGAGACGACACAATCTGAACTGTGGTTTGGCAAGAAACCAAAGTTGTCGTTTCTTAAAGTTTGGGATTGTGATGCTTATATGAAAAAGTTTCATCCTGATAAGCTCAAACTCAAATCGGATAAATGTGTCTTCATAGGATACCCAAAGGAGACTTTTGGGTACACCTTCTATCACAGATCCGAAGGCAAGACATTCATTGCTAAGAATGGATCCTTTCTAGAGAAGGAGTTTCTCTTGAAAGAAGTGAGTGGGAGGAAAGTAAAACCTGATAAGGTAATTGTACCTTCTCCCATATTGAAAAGTAGTTCATCACAGAAATCTGTTCCTGTGACTACTACACCAATTAGTGAGGAAGCTAATAATGATGATCATGTAACTTCAGATCAAGTTACTACCGAATCTCGTAGGTTAACCAGAGTGAGATCCGCACCAGAGTGGTACGGTAATCTTGTTCTGGAGGTCATTCTACTTGACCATGACGAACCTACGAACTATGAGGAAGCGATGATGAGCCCAGATTCCGCAAAATGGCTTGAGGCCATGAAATCTGAGATAGGATCCATGTATGAGAACAAAGTATGGACTTTGGTTGACTTGCCCGATGTTCGGCAAGCCATTGAGATTAAATGGATCTTCAAGAAGAAGACGGACGCTGATAGTAGTGTTACTAACTACAAAGCTAGAATTGTCGCAAAAGGTTTTCGACAAGTTCAAGGTGTTGACTACGATGAGAGTTTCTCACTCGTATCTATGCTTAAGTCTGTCCGAATCATGTTAGCAATTGCCGCATTTTATGAAATCTGGCAAATGGATAAACAAAACTGCATTCCTTAATGGATTTATTGTATATGATGCAACCAGAAGGTTTTGTCAATCCTAAAGGTGCTAACAAAATGTGCAAGCTCCAGCGATCCATCTATGGACTGGTGCAAGCATCTCAGAGTTGGAATATACACTTTGATGAGTTGATCAAAGCATATAGTTTTATACAGACTTGCGGTGAAGCCTGTATTTACAAGAAAGTGAGTGGGAGCACTACAGCATTTCTGGTAAGTATATGTGAATGACATATTGTTGATCGGAAATAATATAGAATTATTCTGCAAAGCATAAAGGAGTGTTTTGAAAGAAGTTTTTCAAAAAAAGATCTCGGTGAAGCTTCTTACATATTAAGCATCAAGATCTATAGAGATCGATCAAGATGCTTGATAAGTTTTTTCAATGAGTACATACCTTGACAATATTTTGAGAGAAAAGTATACTTTTCGTCCCTCAACTCTTCGCTGAGTTTACTTTTCGTCCCTCAACTCTAAAACCGGACAGAGTGCACCCCGAACTCTCGAAACCGGTTATTTTTTGTCCCTGCGACTGAGTCAACTCGGTTTTGACCACGTGTGAACAGTACACCAGATGAACAGTAAATTCGAAAAATAGAGCAAAAAGAATAAAAAAAAAATCTGAAATGTTATGACATCGAAGATACTCAGGTGTGCCATGTGCGTGCAAATTTTCATCATGTTTGGAAGTTCGAGGAGCTCGCAGCAAAAATAAAAAATTAATCTACTCTGAAGTGAACAGTAAAATCAAAAAAATAGCAAAAAAATCTGAAATTTTTTGGTATCAAAGATGCTCGGGTGTGCAAGGTGCGTACATATTTTCGTGGTCAAATGACAACCGAGAAGGTCATGCCAATAAAAACAAAATAGCGTACGTGTGCATGCCGCTTCGGGTGGTTTCCAAACCCTCGGATCTTATTTTACCACGAAAATTTGCACCCACCTTGACCACCCAAGCATCTTCGATGGCAAAAAATTTCAAATTTTTTTGACTTGTTTTCTAATTTTTTTAATGTACTGTTCACTTCAGAGTAGATTTAATTTTTCTTTTTTTGCTGCGAGCTCCTCGAACTTCCAAAATGTCAAAAATTTGCACACACGTGGCTAACTGAGTATCTTTGATGTCATAAATTTCCAGATTTTTTTGCTATTTTTTTGAATTTACTGTTCATCATGTGTACTGTTCATGTGTGGTCAAAACCGGGTTGACTCAGTCGCAGGGACGAAAAATGACCGGTTTCGAGAGTTCGGGGTACACTCTGTCTGGTTTTAGAGTTGAGGGACGAAAAATAAACTTAGCGAAGAATTGAGGGACGAAAAGTATACTTTTCTCATATTTTGAAGTAGTTCAAAAAATGGAACAGTCAAAGAAAGAGTTCTTGGCTGTGTTACAAGGTGTGAAATTGAGTAAGACTCAAAGCCCGACCACAGTAGAAGATAGAAAGAGAATGAAAGTCATTCCCTATGCCTCAACCATAGGTTCTATAAAGTATGCCATGCTGTGTACCAGATCTATTGTATACCCTACACTGTGTTAAGCAAGGGAGTACAATAGTGATCTAAGAGTAGATCACTGGACAGCGGTCAAAATTATCCTTAGTGGAATAAGGAAATATTTCTCAATTATGGAGGTGTCAAAAGGTTCGTCGTAAAAAGTTACGTCGATGCAAGTTTTGACACAGATCTGCATGACTCTAAGTCTCGATCTAGATACATATTGAAAGTGGGAGCAATTAGCTAGAGTAGCTCCATGCAGAGCATTGTAGACATAGAATTCGCAAAATACTTATGGATCTATATGTGACAGACCCGTTGACTAAAATTATCTCACAAGCAAAATATGATCACACCTTAGTACTCTTTGGGTGTTAATCACATAAGCGATGTGAACTAGATTACTGACTCTAGTAAACCCTTTTGGTATAGGTCACATGACGATGTGAACTATGGGTATTAATCACATGGTGATGTGAACTATTAGTGTTAAATCACATGGCGATGTGAACTATATTATTGACTCTAGTGCAAGTGGGAGACTGAAGGAAATATGCCCTAGAGGCAATAATAAAGTTATTATTTATTTCCTTATATCATGATAAATGTTTATTATTCATGCTAGAATTGTATTAAACGGAAACATAATACATGTGTGAATACATAGACAAACAGAGTGTCACTAGTATGCCTCTACTAGACTAGCTCGTTAATCGAAGATGGTTATGTTTCCTAACCATGAACAAAAGAGTTGTTATTTGATTAACGGGATCACATCATTAGAAGAATGATGTGATTGACTTGACCCATTCCGTTAGCTTAGCACCCGATCGTTTAGTATGTTGCTATTGCTTTCTTCATGACTTATACATGTTCCTATGACTATGAGATTATGCAACTCCCGTTTACCCGAGGAACACTTTGTGTGCTACCAAACGTCACAACATAACTGGGTGATTATAAAGGAGCTCTACAGGTGTCTCCAAAGGTGAATGTTGGGTTGGCGTATTTCGAGATTAGGATTTGTCACTCCGATTGTCGGAGAGGTATCTCTGGGCCCTCTCGGTAATGCACATCACATAAGCATTGCAACTAATGAGTTAGTTGTGAGATGATGTATTACGGAACGAGTAAAGATACTTGCCGGTAACGAGATTGAACTAGGTATTAAGATACCGACGATCGAATCTCGGGTAAGTAACATACCGATGACAAAGGAAACAACGTATGTTGTTATGCGGTCTGACCGATAAAGATCTTCGTAGAATATGTAGGAGCCAATATGAGCATCCAGGTTCCGCTATTGGTTATTGACCGGAGACGTGTCTCGGTCATGTCTACATTGTTCTCGAATCCGTAGGGTCCGCACGCTTAAGGTTTCAATGACAGTTTCATTATGAGTTTATATGTTTTGATGTACCGAAGGAGTTCGGAGTCCCGGATGAGATCGGGGACATGACGAGGAGTCTCGAAATGGTCGAGACGTAAAGATCGATATATTGGACGACTATATTCCTGTTGGGGAACGTAGTAATTCAAAAAAATTCCTACGCACACGCAAGATCATGGTGATGCATAGCAACGAGAGGGGAGAGTGTGATCTACGTACCCTTGTAGACCGACAGCAGAAGCGTTAGCACAACGCGGTTGATGTAGTCGTACGTCTTCACGGCCTGACCGATCAAGCACCGAAACTACGGCACCTCCGAGTTTTAGCACACGTTCAGCTCGATGACGATCCCCGGACTCCGATCTAGCAAAGTGTCGGGGAAGAGTTCCGTCAGCACGACGGCGTGGTGATGATCTTGATGTTCTACCGTCGCAGGGCTTCGCCTAAGCACCGCTACAATATTATCGAGGATTATGGTGGAAGGGGGCACCGCACACGGCTAAGAATATGATCACGTGGATCAACTTGTGTGTCTAGGGGTGCCCCCTGCTCCCGTATATAAAGGATCAAGGGGAGGAGGCCGGCCCTAGGAGGGGCGCGCCAGGGAGTAGGATTCCTACTCCTAGTTGGAGTAGGTTTCCTCCTTTCCTAGTCCAACTAGGAGAAGGGGGGAAAGGGGGGAAGAGGGGAAGGAAGGGAGAGAGGGGCCGCGCCCTAAACCCCTTATCCAATTCGGACTGGGCTTGGGAGGGGCGCGCGCGCCACCTCCTGGTCCTTTCCACTAAGGCCCATTGCTTCTTTCTCGTATTCCCGTAACTCCCCGGTACCTCCGAAAATAGCCGAATCACTCGGAACCTTTCCGATGTCCGAATATAGTCGTCCAATATATCGATTTTTATGTCTCGACCATTTCAAGACTCCTCGTCATGTCCCTGATCTCATGCGGGACTCCGAACTCCTTCGGTACATCAAAACTCATAAACTCATAATATAACTGTCATCGAAACCTTAAGCGTGCGGACCCTATGGGTTCGAGAACAATGTAGACATGACCGAGACACGTCTCCGGTCAATAACCAATAGCGGAACCTGAATGCTCATATTGGCTCCCACATATTCTACAAAGATCTTTATCGGTCAGACCGCATAACAACATACGTTGTTCCCTTTGTCATCGGTATGTTACTTGCCCGAGATTCAATCGTCGGTATCTTAATACCTAGTTCAATATCGTTATCGGCAAGTCTCTTTACTCGTTTCATAATACATCATCTTGCAACTAACTTATTAGTTGTAATGCTTGCAAGGCTTATGTGATGTGTACTACCGAGAGGGCCCAGAGATACCTCTCCGACAATTGGAGTGACAAATCCTAATCTCGAAATATGCCAACCCAACATTCACCTTTGGAGACACCTGTAGAGCTCCTTTATAATCACCCAGTTACGTTGTGACGTTTGGTAGCACACAAAGTGTTCCTCCGGTAAACGGGAGTTGCATAATCTCATAGTCATAGGAACATGTATAAGTCATGAAGAAAGCAATAAAAACATACTAAACGATCGAGTGCTAAGCTAACGGAATGGGTCAAGTCAATCACATCATTCTTCTAATGATGTGATCCCGTTAATCACAACTCTTTTGTTCATGGTTAGGAAATATAACCATCTTCGATTAATGAGCTAGTCTAGTAGAGGCATACTAGTGACACTCTATTTGTCTATGTATTCACACATGTATTATGTTTCCGTTTAATACAATTCTAGCATGAATAATAAACATTTATCATGATATAAGGAAATAAATAATAACTTTATTATTGCCTCTAGGGCATATTTCCTTCAGTCTCCCACTTGCACTAGAGTCAATAATCTAGTTCACATCGCCATGTGATTCAACACTAATAGTTCACATCACCATGTGATTAACACCCATAGTTCACATTGTCATGTGACCTATACCCAAAGGGTTTACTAGAGTCAGTAATCTAGTTCACATCGTTTATGTGATTAACACCCAAAGAGTACTAAGGTGTGATCATGTTTTGCTTGTGAGATAATTTTAGTCAACGGGTCTGTCACATACAGATCCGTAAGTATTTTGCGAATTCTATGTCTACAATGCTCTGCATGGAGCTACTCTAGCTAATTGCTCCCACTTTCAATATGTATCTAGATCGAGACTTAGAGTCATCCACATCTGTGTCAAAACTTGCATCGACGTAACTTTTTACGACGAACCTTTTTGTCACCTCCATAATTGAGAAATATTTCCTTATTCCACTAAGGATAATTTTGACCGCTGTCCAGTGATCTACTCTTAGATCACTATTGTACTCCCTTGCTTAACACAGTGTAGGGTATACAATAGATCTGGTACACAGCATGACATACTTTATAGAACCTATGGCTGAGGCATAGGGAATGACTTTCATTCTATTTCTATCTTCTGCCGTGGTCGGGCTTTGAGTCTTACTTAATTTCACACCTTGTAACACATCCAAGAACTCTTTCTTTAACTGTTCCAATTTTTGAACTACTTCAAAATATTGTCAAGGTATGTACTCATTGAAAAAAAACTTATCAAGCATCTTGATCTATCTCTATAGATCTTGATGCTTAATATGTAAGCAGCTTCACCGAGGTCTTTCTTTGAAAAACTTCTTTCAAAACACTCCTTTATGCTTTACAGAACAATTCTACATTATTTTCGATCAACAATATGTCATTCACATATACTTATCAGAAATGTTGTAGTGCTCCCACTCACTTTCTTGTAAATACAGGCTTCACCGCAAGTCTGTATAAAACTATATGCTTTGATCATCTCATCAAAGCGCATATTCCAACTCCGAGATGCTTGCACCAGTCCATAGATGGATCGCTGGAGCTTGCACATTTTGTTAGCACCTTTAGGATTGACAAAACCTTCTGGTTGTATCATATACAACTCTTCTTTAATAAATCCATTAAGGAATGCAGTTTTGTTTATCCATTTGCCAGATTTCATAAAAATGCGGCAATTGCTAACATGATTTGGACAGACTTAAGCATCGCTACGAGTGAGAAAATTTCATCGTAGTCAACACCTTGAACTTTGTCAAAAAACCTTTTTGACAAGTCTAGCTTTGTAGATAGTAACACTACTATCAGCGTCCGTCTTCCTCTTGAAGATCCATTTATTTTCTATGGCTTGCCGATCATCGGGCAAATCCATCAAAGTCCATACTTTGTTCTCATACATGGATCATATCTCAGATTTCATGGCCTCAAACCATTTCGCGGAATCTGGGCTCATCATCGCTTCCTCATAGTTCGCAAGTTCGTCATGGTCTAGTAACATGACTTTCAGAACAGGATTACTGTACCACTCTGCTGCGGATCTCACTCTTGTTTACCTACGAGATTCGGTAGTAA
The DNA here is from genome assembly GCF_056163025.1 of Triticum urartu. Classification (NCBI taxonomy): domain Eukaryota; kingdom Viridiplantae; phylum Streptophyta; class Magnoliopsida; order Poales; family Poaceae; genus Triticum; species Triticum urartu. The sequence goes on from NC_141879.1 coordinate 686,237,341, forward strand.
CTTGATCTGAAGTTACATGATCATCATCATTAACTTCCTCACTAATTGGTGTAGTAGTCACAAGAACAGATTTCTGTGATGAACTACTTTCCAATAAGGGAGAAGGTACAATTACCTTATCAAGTTTTCTACTTTCCTCCCACTCACTTCTTTCGAGAGAAACTCCTTCTCTAGAAAGGATCCATTCTTAGCAACGAATGTCTTGCCTTCGGATCAGTGATAGAAGGTGTACCCAACAGTCTTCTTTGGGTATCCTATGAAGACATATTTCTCCGATTTGGGTTTGAGCTTATCAGGATGAAACTTTTTCACATAAGCATCACAACCCAAAACTTTAAGAAACGACAACTTTGGTTTCTTGCCAAACCATAATTCAGATTGTGTCGTCTCAACGGATTTAGATGGTGCCCTTTTTAACGTGAATGCAGCTGTCTCTAATGCATAACCCCAAAACGATAGTGGTAGATTGGTAAGAGACATCATAGATTGCACTATATCCAATAAAGTACGGTTATGACGATCAGACACACCATCATGCTGTGGTGTTTCAGGTGGCATGAGTTTGTGAAACTATTCCACAATATTTTAATTGAAGACCAAACTCGTAACTCAAATATTTGTCTCCGCGATCAGATCGTAGAAACTTTTTTTTCTTGTCACGATGATTTTCCACTTCACCCTGGAATTATTTAAACTTTTCAAATGTTTCAGACTTATGTTTCATCAAGTAGATATACTCATATCTGCTCAAATCATCTGCGAAGATCAGAAAATAATGACACCTGTCGCGAGCCTAAATATTCATCAGACCACATACATCGTATGTATGATTTCCAACAAATCTGTTGCTCGCTCCATTGTTCCGAAGAACAGAGTCTTAGTCATCTTGCCCATGAGGCATGGTTCGCAAGCATCAATTGATTCATAATCAAGTGATTCCAAAAGCCCATCAGTATGGAGTTTCTTCATGCGCTTTACACCAATATGACCTAAACAGCAGTGCCAAAAATAAGTTGCACTATCATTATTAATTTTGCATCTTTTGGTTTCAATATTATGATTATGTGTATCACTACGATCGAGATCCAACGAACTATTTTCATTGGGTGTGTAACCATATAAGGTTTTATTCATGTAAACAGAACAATAATTTATTCTCTTACTTAAATGAATAACCGTATAAACATGATCAAATCATATTCATGCTCAACGCAAACACCAAATAACACTTATTTAGGTTCAACACTAATCCCGAAATTATAGGGAGTGTGCGATGATGATCATACCAATCTTGGAACCACTTCCAACACACATCGTCACTTCACCCTTAACTAGTCTTTGTTTATTCTGCAACTCCCGTTTCGAGTTACTAATCTTAGCAACTGAACTAGTATCAAATACTGAGGGGTTGCTATAAACACTAGTAAAGTACACATCAATAACATGTATATCAAATATACTTATGTTCACTTTGCCATCCTTCTTATCCGCCAATCACTTGGGGTAGTTCCGCTTCCAGTGACCAGTCCCTTTGCAGTAGAAGCACTTAGTCTCAGGCTTAGGACCAGACTTGGGCTTCTTCACTTGAGCAGCAACTTGCTTGCTATTCTTCTTGAAGTTCCCCTTCTTCCCTCTGCCCTTTTCTTGAAACTAGTGGTCTTGTCTACCATCAACACTTGATGTTTTTCTCGATTTCTACCTTCGTCAATTTCAGCATTACGAAGAGCTTGGGAATCGTTTCCGTTATCCCTTGCATATTATAGTTCATCACGAAGTTCTACTAACTTGGTGATGGTGACTAGAGAATTCTGTCAATCACTATCTTATCTGGAAGATTAACTCCCACTTGATTCAAGCGATTGTAGTACCCAGACAATCTGAGCACATGCTCACTAGTTGAGCGATTCTCCTCCATCTTTTAGCTATAGAATTTGTTGGAGACTTCATATCTCTCAACTCGGGTATTTGCTTGAAATATTAACTTCAACTCCTGGAACATCTCATATGGTCCATGACGTTCAAAACGTCTTTGAAGTCCCGATTCTAAGCCATTAAGCATGGTGCACTAAACTATCAAGTAGTCATCATATTGAGCTAGCCAAACGTTCATAACATCTGCATCTGCTCCTGCAATAGGTCTGTCACCTAGTGGTGCATCAAGGACATAATTCTTCTGTGCAGCAATGAGGATAAACCTCAGATCACGGATCCAATCCGCATCATTGCTACTAACATCTTTCAACACAATTTTCTCTAGGAACATATCAAAATAAACACAGGGAAGCAACAACGCGAGCTATTGATCTACAACATAATTTGCAAAATACTACCAGGACTAAGTTCATGATAAATTTAAAGTTCAATTAATCATATTACTTAAGAACTCCCACTTAGAAAGACATCCCTCTAATCTTCTAAGTGATCACGTGATCCAAATCAACTAAACCATGTCCGATCATCACGTGAGATGGAGTAGTTTCAATGGTGAACATCACTATGTTGATCATATCTACTATATGATTCACGCTCGACCTTTCGGTCTCCGTGTTCCGAGGCCATATCTGTATATGCTTGGCTCGTCAAGTATAACCTGAGTATTCCGCGTGTGCAACTGTTTTGCACCCGTTGTATTTGAACGTAGAGCCTATCACACCCGATCATCACGTGGTGTCTCAGCACGAAGAACTTTCGCAACGGTGCATACTCAGGAAGAACACTTCTTGATAATTAGTGAGAGATCATCTAAAAATGCTACCGACAATCAAAGCAAGATAAGATGCATAAAAGATAAACATCACATGCAATCAATATAAGTGATATGATATGGCCATCATCATCTTGTGCTTGTGATCTCCATCTTCAAAGCACCGTCGTGATCACCATCGTCACCGGCGCGACACCTTGATCACCATCGTAGCATCGTTGTCATCTCGCCAATCTTATGCTTCCAGGACTATCGCTACCGCTTAGTGATAAAGTAAAGCATTACAACGCAATTGCATTGCATACAATAAAGCGACAACCATATGGCTCCTGCCAGTTGCCGATAACTTGATTACAAAACATGATCATCTCATACAGTAAAATTTAGCATCATGTCTTGACCATATCACATCACAACATGCCCTGCAAAAACAAGTTAGACGTACTCTACTTTGTTGTTGCAAGTTTTACGTGGCTGCTACAGGCTTAAGCAAGAACCAATCTTACCTACGCATCAAAACCACAACGATAGTTTGTCAAGTTGGTGCTGTTTTAACCTTCGCAAGGACCGGGCGTAGCCACACTCGGTTCAACTAAAGTTGGAGAAACTGTCACCCGCTAGTCACCTTTGTGCAAAACACGTCGGGAGAACCGGTCTCGCGTAAGCGTACGCGTAATGTCGGTCCGGGCCGCTTCGTCCAACAATACCGCCAAACCAAAGTATGACACGCTGGTAAGCAGTATGACTTATATCGCCCACAACTCACTTATGTTCTACTCGTGCATATAACATCAACACATAAAACATAGGCTCGGATGCCACTCTTGGGGAACGTAGTAATTTCAAAAAATTTCCTACGCACACGCAAGATATGGTGATGCATAGCAACGAGAGGGGAGAGTGTGATCTACGTACCCTTGTAGACCGACAGCGGAAGCGTTAGCACAACGCGGTTGATGTAGTCGTACGTCTTCACGGCCCGACCGATCAAGCACCGAAACTACGGCACCTTCGAGTTTTAGCACACGTTCAGCTCGATGACGATCCCCAGACTCCGATCCAGCAAAGTGTCGGGGAAGAGTTCCGTCAGCACGATGGCGTGGTGACGATCTTGATGTTCTACCGTCGCAGGGCTTCGCCTAAGCACCGCTACAATATTATCGAGGATTATGGTGGAAGGGGGCACCGCACACGGCTAAGAATATGATCACGTGGATCAACTTGTGTGTCTAGGGGTGCCCCCTGCCCCCGTATATAAAGGATCAAGGGGAGGAGGCCGGCCCTAGGAGGGGTGCGCCAGGGAGTAGGATTCCTACTCCTAGCTGGAGTAGGTTTCCTCCTTTCCTAGTCCAACTAGAAGGGGGGAAAGGGGGGAAGAGGGGAAGGAAGGGAGAGAGGGGCCGCGCCCCAAACCCCTTGTCCAATTCGGACTGGGCTTGGGAGGGGCGTGCGCCACCTCCTAGTCCTTTCCACTAAGGCCCATTAAGGCCCATTGCTTCTTTCTCGTATTCCCGTAACTCCCTGGTACCTCCGAAAATACCCGAATCACTCGGAACCTTTCCGATGTCCGAATATAGTCGTCCAATATATCGATTTTTACGTCTCGACCATTTCGAGACTCCTCGTCATATCCTCGATCTCATCCAGGACTCCGAACTCCTTCGGTACATCAAAACTCATAAACTCATAATATAACTATCATCGAAACCTTAAGCGTGCGGACCCTACGGGTTCGAGAACAATGTAGACATGACCGAGACACGTCTCCGGTCAATAACCAATAGCGGAACCTGGATGCTCATATTGGCTCCCACATATTCTACGAAGATCTTTATCGGTCAGACCGCATAACAACATACGTTGTTCCCTTTGTCATCGGTATGTTACTTGCCCGAGATTCGATCGTCGGTATCTTAATACCTAGTTCAATCTCGTTATCGGCAAGTCTCTTTACTCGTTTCATAATACATCATCTTGCAACTAACTTATTAGTTGTAATGCTTGCAAGGCTTATGTGATGTGCATTACCGAGAGGGCCCAGAGATACCTCTCCGACAATCGGAGTGACAAATCCTAATCTCGAAATACGCCAACCCAACATTCACCTTTGGAGACACCTGTAGAGCTCCTTTATAATCACCCAGTTACGTTGTGACGTTTGGTAGCACACAAAGTGTTCCTCCGGTAAACGGGAGTTGCATAATCTCATAGTCATAGGAACATGTATAAGTCATGAAGAAAGCAATAGCAACATACGAAACGATCGAGTGCTAAGCTAACGGAATGGGTCAAGTCAATCACATCATTCTTCTAATGATGTGATCCCGTTAATCACAACTCTTTTGTTCATGGTTAGGAAACATAACCATCTTCGATTAACGAGCTAGTCTAGTAGAGGCATACTAGTGACACTCTGTTTGTCTATGTATTCACACATGTATTATGTTTTCGGTTAATACAATTCTAGCATGAATAATAAACATTTATCATGATATAAGGAAATAAATAATAACTTTATTATTGCCTCTAGGGCATATTTCCTTTAATTCGGACATCGGAAAGGTTCCGAGTGATTCGGGTATTTTCGGAGGTACCGGGAAGTTACGGGAATACGAGGAAGAAGCAATGGGCCTTAGTGGGAAGGACCAGGAGGTGGCGCGCGCCCCTCCCAAGCCCAGTCCGAATTGGACAAGGGGTTTAGGGCGCGGCCCCTCTCCCTTCCTTCCCCTCTTCCCCCCTTTCCCCCCTTCTCCTAGTTGGACTAGGAAATGAGGAAACCTACTCCAACTAGGAGTAGGAATCCTACTCCCCTGGCGCGCCCCTCCTAGGGCGGCCTCCTCCCCCCTTGCTCCTTTATATACGGGGCAGGGGGACACCCCATGGACACACAAGTTGATCCTCGTGATCGTTTTCTTAGCCGTGTGCGGTGCCCCCTTCCATCATACTCCTCGATAATATTGTAGCGGTGCTTAGGCGAAGCCCTGCGACGGTAGAACATCAAGATTGTCACCACTCCGTCGTGCTGACGGAACTCTTCCCCGACACTTTGCTGGATCGGAGTCCGGGGATCGTCATCGAGCTGAACGTGTGCTAAAACTCGGAGGTGTCGTAGTTTCGCTGCTTGATCGGTCGGGCCGTGAAGACGTACGACTACATCAACCATGTTGTCATAACGCTTCCGCTGACGGTCTACGAGGGTACGTAGACAACACTCTCCCCTCTCGTTGCTATGCATCACCATGATCTTGCGTGTGCGTAGAAATTTTTTGAAATTACTACGTTTCCCAACATTTCCTTCACCACAGACATGGTAACTCGCAAACACCGCGGTAAATTTGTCCCAAAAAAATAGTTGTTGAAAATGTACCACTGTAACTCATGTGTAAATAACATGATAGTAGACACACATCTGAGCTGATAACTTACTTAGCCCAGGCTTGGTAACTATTTGCACGAAAAAAAGTCACCAGGACATATCAACATAGGATCTAGTTTGGTAAGTCTCGTCGCAACTGATTTTTTATGTGAAAGCATTTTTTTATCAGACCGGCGCTTTGACCTACACCACATTTTAAAGTTTTGAAATATGTAGAATAAAGGATGCATCCATTTTCCCCCTTCTAATGTATGCATCCATGTGCATGTGAAGAGAAAATTACAAGAACTATCTTTTATGTCCCAGTAAGTTATGTATAAATAACATGATAACTTATATACAAACGCATGATAACTTGTGTAGCACACGCGTGATAACTTTTGACCCGAAAAAATATCGTCGAAACAAAACATGGGATCTAGTTTCGAAGGTCTCGTCGAGACGAATCTTTTATGGGAAAACAGTTTTTTAATCGGACCAACGGGTTGAGCTACGAAATATTTTAAATTTTCGCATTGGAAATAATCTTTGATGACATCATCAATTTCGTTTTTTTCTGCACGTATATGATTAGTAGCTGCTAATTAACTGCTAATGGATAGTGGACACGCACAGAAAAAAGAAAAAAAATAAGATGAAGCTAATGCATGCATGCAAGCTAGGGAGGAATCGTGCGGATCTGTTGCTTAATTTCAGTACGTGTGGAAGTTAGCACTGTCCTAATTAAATATAACAATTCATATGTCTTTTTAATTTTGATTCTCATGCTATCTATCCTAGTTTTCTTCAACAAATTTCCGTAGCAACGCGAGGTATCCTCTAGTTTTGAAAATATTTATTGTATATTAAGAAAATGTTCACCGTATGTTAACAAAAATTTAAGATGATTTCTATATTGCACATAAGAAACCAAATCCACAATAGGGAAGAGAAAAGTCAAGAAGCCTCTAATGACAAGCATAAGGGAAAGGAAGAAAGAAAGACACGCCAACTTGAGATTTCTTTGGCATCATCATCACAAAGAAGATATTCCGGATTTTTCTTAATTGGTATCTTCAAGGCAAATTGACCCAATTCAGTGGATGATAAAGTTTTGAACTTCTTTTTCTAATATTCATTGAAATTTTGTGTGCTTCCGGTTGAGTCGTACGAGATGAAATTTTCATATACGGTTAATGTAAATGTTTTAAAGTAAACTCACTAAAATATCTTATAAAACCGGAGTAGTACTATTTTACAACAAAGTATGGGGATTTACACTAGTAGTATTAAGAAGACATGCATTGTGTTTGTGTCGTGATGTATGTCTAATTGTCAATGGACTGCCCCTTGCATAGGAAATTTCATAGGTAACATTTCAAATAGTACTACTGTAGCACCGTAGGAGTTTCCGATTATTTTACTTTTTCCCAAACAGGCCAGTGCAGCTGTTTCCATACAATCTCTTTCCACAAAAATAGGAGTGTTATATCATGAATAAATGTCTTTCCAAATTGTGCAACAAAGCAATCCGAATCCTTGTGGAGGTCCGTCTGGTCTGGGTTCCATCAGCTTCGTTAAATATGGAGCAGGTCTGCAGGTGGCCACAGCAGCGATCATATCGTCCAGTCGTCCCGCAGAAACTTGCGACGTGGCCTTGTTCCAGTCCGAGCTTAGATGCGTCCAGGTTGCCATCCTCTGCTGCGACGAACTCGAGGAGCCCGACGTCCAGACCATCATCTGGGCCGACCAACTCCGCGACCTAGCCTACGACATTGAGGACTGGCTCAGCCTCGTGGACGACGGCACCCACGACGCCGACACCGGCACCTCCTCTCGGTTCACCCGGTGGTTCCGCCGCGGCGTCCGAAGGCTCACCACCGTCCCCGACCGCCTCGTCATCGCCACCGAGCCGCGGGAACTCTGGAGGCGCGTCCTCGAGGTGGCCGAGCGGCGGAAGCGCTACAGCTACACCCTAACCCTAGGCCCGCAGATCGGCAGGGCGGGGTCCCATTACGCCGACCCACGGCTCATCACGAGCCACGCCGACAGCGCGAGTCTCGTCGGCATGGATGGGCCGCGGAGCGAGGTGGTGGAGATGGTTACTGCGGCGGGCTCGGACGGGCTGAAGGTGGTGTCCATCGTCGGCATGGCCGGCTCCGGGAAGACCACGCTTGCCAGGGAGGTGTATGGGCTGGTCGGTGAGGGGTTCGATTGCCGCGCGTCCGTACGGGCCGGCCGGAGCTCCGACATTGCCAAGGTGCTCGGCGATATGCTATTCCAAGTGGACCGCGCGTACAGAGGGCGAGCTGTTGGTGCCTATTATGTAGATATGTTGATTAGTGAGCTGGCGGATTATTTCAAAGACAAGAGGTACGCTCTTGCACTTGCCCTACACATCATCTAATTAATCATCGATAAAACATCACATAGTCATGTTTCCTCTTGGTTGACATACATTTATGCTCTCTCACTGATCACTTCCTTTGGATCATTGTCATTAAATAGGTATCTTGTCATGGTTGACGATGTATGGAGTGTTCAAGATTGGGAGATCATCAACGAGTGTTTTCCAGAGAACAATCTCGGTAGTCGGATAATCACCACGACAAGAATTGAGGCCGTTGCGAACGCCGCAGGTGACCGTGTTTATAGGACTCGCCTTCTCGGTGAAGCCGACGCCGAAGCATTGTTTTCCAGAACAACTTTTGGCAGTGTGGGTCGGTGCCCTCCCCATTTCAAGGATGTTTCAGCTCAGATCATGAGAAAGTGTGGGGGTTTGCCGCTCGCTATAGTGAGCGTGGGTGGCTTGTTAGCCAGCAAGGCGCACACAAGAGATGAGTTTGAGCGGTCTGGCCTGAAATGGCGGGAAAATTCAGAGCTAGAAGGGATGACACAAATCATCAAACTTAGCTACAACGATCTTCCTCCTCATCTCAGGCCATGCCTGTTGCATCTAAGCATATTTCCTGACAACCATGAGATTGAAATAGAGCGTCTTGCGAGGCGACTAACTGCAGAAGGGCTCATTAGTGAATGTTGTTACAGAGATATGGAGGAAACAGCGACAGACTACATATATGAGCTCATTGACAGAAACTTAATCCAGCCATCACGGCTGAATCATGATGGCACCCATCGGAGCTGCATTGTTCATCCAGTAATACATGATTTCATCGTGTGCATGTCCACAGAAGATAATTTTGTTGCTCTGGCTCATGCTCAACAGAAATTTGTCCCACGTGGCTATCGCACCATCCGACATATGTCTTTGTTGAACAGTGGTAAATATGACCAGGCTGCTGCACAAATCGATGGGGCGAAAGTTTCTCGTGCTCGCTCCATCACCGTATTTGCTCACACCGGTGGCATGCCTCGTCTGAATTATCTCAGTGTGCTACGAGTTCTGGACCTCGAAGACTGTGAAGGTCCACTGTGCCTCGATGGTCTCTGCGGATTGCTGCTACTGAGGTACTTGAACCTCAAGGGAACAGATGTCAGCAAGCTCCCAGCAAAGATTGGGGAGCTAAGATGCCTAGAGACACTGGATGTGAGATCCACAAAGGTAAAGGAGCTACCTCCCAGCATTCTCAAGATGGAAATGCTAAAGCATTTGCTTGCTGGGAATGCGAGGTTGCCGACTGGGATAGGCATGTTGAGGTCAGTGCTGACAGTTTCGTGCAGCAATATTGGGATGAGCGCCGATGCAGATATCCTTCAAGAGCTCGTGAAATGGCAAGTTTGAGGGAACTGGAACTATTTTGTAATCTTACACAGATGTCTGGAGATCAGAAACAAGTTACATTTTCGAGTGATGGATTTAAGAGTCTTAGGAAGCTTTCCATTCGATGCAACTCGCCATCAGTGACCTTCATGACCGGCGCTCTATCGAAGGTTCGAGTGCTTGAGTTGAAGTTGGAACAACGCGTTTTGGAGAAGTCAAGAGGTGTGTATGGCATAGAGCATCTGTCACACTTGAAGCGCATGCTCATGGAGTTTTCACAGCATGATGCGGGTGCTGCAGCAGCAATGGCTGTAGTCAGGAAGGTTGTTGAGACGGTCCACCCTAGCTGTGAAGTGATCACCGTGAACATTGATAACTAGCGAGAGCCACGAATTGAGTCTTGGAGCATTGTGCGCATTTGATTCCGAGCAAGCATGAGGCAGTGAATGTTCATTGCAAAATACTTCAGTAAATTGATGCTCTTATATATGATTGTGTAGTGAGTTAGTTTTTGAATAACTGATGTCCCTAGGCATTATCATTCGTCAAATAAAATGTGTGATCTTTTCTGCCATTTTTTCCTTGCTTCTAGCCCATGAGTACATGTCATCATGCTTTACAGTAATTGCTAAAGTGTTCGTGAGGCTCAAAGCCGTTCTTGTAATTGTGTACATCAGAAAATACTCCGGGAGAGAATATTTAGAAGTATACTAATGCATCAGAAAATCCCTCTCTGAAGAAACTGTCAAATTTAAGTAACTGGTAGAATGCCCGTGCGTTGTCACGGGCTTTTAAAATTTTTAGTGGTTGCATATACAAACATAATGCCTGTCAAATTTCACATGTGTAGAAAAGATATTCCGGGATGACATAATAATGTTGATTGGTTCTATTTATCATGGCAGCTTTATCTCTTCCATTGGTTCTAAATTTTCTAAACGCACACATCTTATTTCTCACTCCCCACCAATAAGATAGAATTTGCTCTTCCTTCACCCTCTTTTACCTTGGTCTACTCCTTGCTCTAGCTTTGGTATCATCACTCTAATACGTCCATACAGTTCATTGTGACATGATAAGCTAGCTCTTACTATGCTTGTCATCTGTTATTTCTATGGATAGGTAACACTCATATGTAGGTGTTTGTTTATCAACTATTTTGATTTTGGACAATCAGGCCATTCAAATAAACGATTCCTAGGATTTACTTGAGCTGAACATATTGTCATTGTCTGGTCAAACCAAGAGTAGAAAAAACAAACTGGTTTTGGTAGATGAAAACAAATGTGGTAATCATGTGAGCTGCAACGGGGGCATATATATTCTAGTGCTTCAACATTCATCATGTCTAACATATATTTTAGGATCCTCCTGCACATCACATGGGTTTGTCATGGTCATCTTATCCCATGGTGGTAACAGCCTTTTCTTCGCCCATCGTGGTCGTCCTTCTGATCCTCGTTGAGTAGCTTGGTCAGTTCTTCTTCTCGAACAAACCACGGCCCCGGTGCTCCAGCAGTTGTCTCTCAAGATGGTTCATGTTGTTGTCGAGCAGCACCCATAGCCGTCGTCACTGAGGGAGTCCTGGATTAGGGGGTGTCCGGATAGCCGGACTATATCTTCGGCCGGACTCCTGGACTATGAAGATACAAGATTGAAGACTTCGTCCCGTGTCCGGAAGGGACTTTCCTTAGCGTGGAAGGCAAGCTTGGCGATACGGATATGTAGATCTCCTACCATTGTAACCGACTCTGTGTAACCCTAGCCCTCTCCTGTGTCCATATAAACCGGAGAGTTTTAGTCCATAGGACAGACAACAATCATACCATAGGCTAGCTTCTAGGGTTTAGCCTCCTTGATCTCATGGTAGATCTACTTTTGTACTATCCATATCATCAATATTAATCAAGCAGGACGTAGGGTTTTACCTTCATCAAGAGGGCCCGAACCTGGGTAAAACATCGTGTCCCCTGCCTCCTGTTACCATCTGCCTTAGACACACAGTTCGGGACCCCCTACCCGAGATCCGCCGGTTTTGACACCGACATTGGTGCTTTCATTGAGAGTTCCTCTGTGTCGTCACTTTTAGGCCCGATGGCTCCTCCGATCATCAACGACGATGCGATCCAGGGTGAGACTTTTCTCCCCGGACTGATCTTCGTATTTGGTGGCTTGGCCATCTGGAGCAGATCAAAAGCTACGCCCCTGGCCGTCAGGTCAGATTTGGAAGTTTAAACTACACAGCGGACCTCCACGGGGACTCGATCTTCGACGGATTCGAGCCGCAGCCGAGCGCGCCGCACTGTCAGATGGGCATGATCTAGCTCTGCCGCCGAACAAGTGCCTTGAAGGCCGCACCCGCATCAGCTCCGACCCTTAATTCGGAGCCAACTGCGCCAATCGAGGATGGGTGGTTGGACACCGCCTCGGGGGCTGCAATCTCTACGGCGATCGAGCCGAACACCAGCCCTATTCTCTGCGAAGCCTGTGACTCCAAGGAGCCAGACTCCTCTCCAGACTCCGAGCCCTCCGCGCTCCTACCAATCGAACCCTATTGGGCGCCGATCATGGAGTTCACCGCCACGGACATCTTTCAGCACTCGCCCTTCGGCGATATTCTGAATTCACTAAAGTCTCTCTCTTTATCAGGAGAGCCCTGGCCGGACTATGGTCAACAAGGTTGGGATGCGGATGATGAAGAAATTCAAAACCCACCCACCACCCACTTCGTAGCCATTGTCGATAATTTAAACGACGTGCTCGACTTCGACTCCGAAGACATCGACGATATGGACGACGATGTAGGAGATGAACATGAACCAACGCCTATAAGGCACTGGACAGCCACCTCATCTCATGATGTATACATGGTGGACACACCCAAAGGAAGCGACGACGAGGAACACAGGGATGCAACAAGGGATCGTTCACTCGAAAAGCAATCAAAGCGGCAACGTAAGCTCCGCTCCAAGCCCCGCCTCGACAGAGACAGCAGCCATACAGACCCAGCCATAGAGCAGGACGAGCCGGCGGACGACGAACATGCCTTCGAGCAACCGTCCGAACAGGGCAACTTGGGTAAACAAACCGAACACCCCGTCCCCGGAGAAAACAACAGTCCGGACGACCTTACGCCGGATAGGCTCATGGAGCAGAATAACCTCCACAAAAGGCTCGTCGCCACTGCGCGTAGCCTAAAAAAGCAGAAGCGGAAGCTCAAAACTGCGGAAGATGCACTCAGAATCAGATGGAGCAAAGTACACAACACCGCAGACAAATATGCGGCAGTCGCCACACAAAAAGCTATCCAAAGCGAAAGCTACTGCCTGAATTTGACGAGGAGGCCTTAGAGCCCCCGCAGTCAAAAAATAGGAAAGCCACCCGGTCGGATAGACGACCGCATGGCCAGCATGGAGCGGCAAGCGGCGCCGCACACAAGCCGGCACACGATCCACCAAAGGATCCGCATCAAAAGGATGGCCCAGCCAGATCTATCTACGGGCCAAGAAATCAAGCTCTAGTAAGCAATGCAACACAACAAATATCCGAACATCACGGCACACCCAAATACAGGGGTGCCGCACACCCCCTATGTTTCACCAATGAGGTGTTGGACCATAAATTTCCAGCGGGATTCAAGCCCATAAACATAGAAGTATAAATTAATAAAAACTATATATCACTTGTTGTATGCATAAAAGTGGCACGTACATACAAACAGATTTAATTTTGGGATCCCAAAACCCCTTCACCGTGATATACTCTACAATTTACTTCAACAAAATGGTACATCAGTAGTGGCGTTAAGCCATCCCCAATGGAAATATACTTGCATTGACTCTAATACGGTAAAATGGAGTGCTTCCCTAAGAAACCTAGATTCTAGCACAAATTATCAGTACATGTCACAACCAGTGCACATAGAATTTGTGCGAGTATAAATTCTGAATTTGTATTCTGAAAATTTTGAAAATAAAAGAACTATATCCCCCATCCCCCAAATGGAAGGCTAAAAAAACCACATCAATTATCTTTTTGCGGGACAGAATACACAAAATTAGTGTTTGGAAATCCCTAACATGAGTTGGAATTTTTGCCCCAATGCAAAGATTAAAACTATCATCACACTTGGATAAAATTTGAACATAAATATTTACCACTGAACCCGAATATCTTTGGCGTCCTTTTTCTACTTATCCTCCTATGATCTAAGCGATTCCACTGGAGTATAGACCTGCCAAACAAAACAAATGTTGCATGTGGTACAAGATCAGAATCAACAATCACAACAACCGAATTGAATTGAATTTAAAAAAATCAAACCAGCTTAAGTTCTGTTCCTGCGAGCCAAGAATGTACATGCAACAAGAATATTTATCAAAATATAACACTGATTAAGTATTGCATGTGTCCATACTACCATGATTTACTAACATATAGAGTTTAATAGATCATGTAGTAACGTTTTATTACAATCATGTAGTAACTTTACAGAAAAAGAACACTTGTTTGACCGGATAAATGAATAAAATCAATATAGGTTGTCATCTTCAGATGTTTTCCTTCTGGTCCATCATTGCAAGTGAAACACTACATGTCATGCAGAGAGTTGAATCATCCTTCCTAGCACCAAATTCCTCATCAGGGCAAAGTGAAGTACGCCGACCATTTACCAAGGCTTCCTTCCAGAGTTCCAGTACACAATACACTTACTTGAAGTCTAATATGAAGATGTAGCATCCGTTGAAAGCCTCTACAATTTATTCGAGCCTGGAAATCACAAGATCCTCCTCGTCACCTGGAACGCCTTCCCAGTATGCTGTCGGTCCTTCTAAGCGCACCTGATCATATATATATCAATATATAAACTAATATACTTAGCATGCAATTTTTTAAATCTCTGAATATGATTTACCCACATATTTATCTTGAAAACAAGGCCAACTTTTCATGATTGCAGATGAAAACTTCAAATTTTTTTTAGGAAAAGCTAATGATAGCCTGCATCAGCCACACTGGATTTTTTCACATCCAGTGTGGTACATCATCAGTGAAACCGTCTCATCAGCAAAGGAGCCTCCTGGTTCAATGGGTCCGAGAGTTTGGGCTACAAGAAACTGAGTCCAAAAGACCTCAAAGATCGTCACAAGGTTTTCAACGCCCTGTGCGTTGCAACGGGCCGCATATGCATAACTTAGTCGTTCAACACTAATCTTGTCTACCATGTGACCAAGATCCTCATGAGTATGTTCTCCCCCCTCCCAATCCCTCTCCTCGTCCCTCTCCCTTTCTCTCTATCCCATGCATTTCCACCTCTAAAGTAAAGAGTAAAAAATTAGGGAGTAAAAACTGAGGCAAAAACATCCAACTGGACATGACAGTCACCCAAGATGTGCAATTTGTCAGTTGTTCATACGTGCTTATAACTTGGCAAAAATAGAAGGATCTAAAATAATCTTGCAGTAAAACAATAGTATCCTTCAATATTATGTGGCTAATATCACGAGTTTTCTGACCGTGTTTCAATGACTCCATGTGTCCCAGCTACCTCTGTAGAAGGAATTCTAGAAAGAAGTACTTAAATTAATATGATGTGCTAGACGTATTTGAGTGCTAAATACATCAATTAATATGAGAGAGAGTAGTTCATATTACATAAAATAGACATAGTTAGATTTGTGTTCATGCAAGCTTCCATATGATTATGATTTGTAACCATCGACAATTTTTTTCAAGAGATGTCTTTAGACAAAGTATGAATTTAGACAATCAAATTACACCTTATATTATGGATCTGGGTGGGTTGGGGGGGGGGGGTACAGTATAGCCGAACAAATCAAATCAAACTAAGTGCCCCGTTCATGGTACATGCATTGCACATTTCATAACCACCAAAAAAAATTCAGCTGTATGGCACACAGTCATCATATTTTAGCAAATATTGATATACTGGCCAAAGCACGATCCATAGATATTAACTTAATACTAAATGAGTGAATTATACTGAAAAGTTTAAGTCAAAAATCTTATTAACAGTTAAATCATATCCAAATAAATGATAAGTTTAGCTCTATAAAAAATTCACATAAATTAACAAATCAATAGAAAATTCAACATTGTTATCTTATTAACAGTTTAGCTTTATTTGTTACCTTGTTAATCAAAATACACAGTGGCACTGATAAGATAATTTTTGTAAGGGAAATTTTGATCGATCGAGTGATCTAGGGATTATAGCCATCTCCAAGAAATTCTTCGACCTTGATGCTCCTTTGAGTTTCTAAATCGCGTAGCTGTAGATCAATTTGTTAACTCCATAGGACTGAACAAAAGGCATGTTTCATCTGGAAAATAAAAAATCAACTGTAATGAAGAACAACAATTGTAGTGGAAAAGCAATGGTAAAGAAAAAGGAAAGCTTGTAGCTCCCAGTTGATTGCAGCGTCTGTACCGAACAAATTAGAATGCAATAACACAACACATTGATTTGAAGAACTTGTAGGAGTTCATAGTATCTGCACATCACCCAACAGGTCTGGTATCCATAATTTTCTATATATATACTCCCTCTGTTTCTAACCAGTGAGAACAAAAATAGCCAAATTCTGGGATCCCATAAAGAAGCAAATAAAGAACATTTTTTCTCGTCTCTATATGATTGGATACACATGACTGAAATGGTACATTATATCATACCATGCTAAACAATATTTCTCCTTTATCCTTTTCATAGTTCAATCTTCAAAGAAATAGCCAATCAAAAGGTATTGAAAATGTCAAAAACGTTGGTTCAGCAAAATTTGTGAGAATATATGATAGTAACAATCAAAATAAAAAGATACCTTTAGAAGTAGCAAAATTATCTGGTTGATCCCCCTTGAAATGCAATTTATGTATGTTCTAAACTACAAAGCTTATAGGGAAATTCGGCATCCCTAATTGACTCGCATAGCATGTCTCTCACAGTTGTGTACACATCATACTGTAGAAGATACCTTTAGAAGTATAGATACATGTCTCCCATTATATAGAAAAATGATGTCCAACCAATATATCTTGGTATGTGAAGTAGTGCACCAACCCAATCGATGAACAAAGAATAACATGAATATGAATAGAAATAGGAGGCTGTCTGACGTGAACATACCATCAATTCGCTCCCGGCTGCACAAGCCATCCCTCCACATGGCCTCCACGAGCATGCCTTGACAGTTGTTTACTTGCTTCTTGTGCCTTTTGTATATCTGAATTCAGATAGACAGATTAGGCTTGGGTCGTAGTGATATTAGCATGCTGTCGATTTTGTCCTGGACGCACAAGGCATAGCTCCACGCACCACATGGCATGCTCGTTGCCTTGACGGCTGTTTGCTTGCTTTGTGTGCCTTACATGTATTTCAGTTCAGATTAGACATGCCTTGACAGTTCATTGTAGGTATTATACATGCCTTCGGTCATAGTCCTCATCACCTCCTATCAATGTTTTGCTCGTGCTCTTTGCAGTATCCCCTGATCAGGCGAAAGTTACATATTAGTGCAAACAGAGATGACAGAAAAAGTGACCAATACAACATTTGTTGCTCCCTAGCCTCTCCATCATGCTACCCGCCGATAGAGCCGCTGCCAGTTTTCCATCTGCTTCCCCTCTCTACCATGCCACCACACTGCATGCAGAGAACTACCACATATACAAGAATGAGAGAACTATATTCAGAGAAAAAACATGTGTTGCATCATCACGCAACAAGAACACACACACAGAGCATGCACGCACGCAGCTCCCTGGCTTGCCCAACTGATGCACGCCCTGGCGTCTGCTACCCTAGGCTCCGCCCCCAAATATATTGTCACAGGGAGAAGGGTGCAGGCAGACAGAGATAGAGAAAGAGTGGGAGGAGGAAAGGGCCTACCTTGGTCGTCGTTGTCACTACCATCAAACGGAAACGAAATGGGGGAGGCGGGCGGTTCATGGGGCACCGCGGCTCTGGCGAGTTCGGATGCGGACAGTGGAGCGCAGACCGCCGGCGGCGGTCAAATCGCAGAGACGAGACGGTGGATCTTGTGCGAACGGCAGTGGCGCTCCTCGCTTGCCGCAGCACCGCCACATCATGTCCGCACACGATTGCCTCCGTGCTGTCGACCCACGAATCCGGGGACACGCCCTTGAGGCGCTCCTCGCCGGTCGCTACGCCCTGCACTGGGGTTACGCGATCTCCTCAGCGCCGTCATCCGAATTTTGGGGGCCTCAACCAGGGCATGCCCGCTAAGGTCGGAGGAGGCGGCAGATGGTGCGGAGGGGCCGCATCGAAGGAGGTAGCGTGTTCGCGTTGCTCGTCGCCGCCGCCGCGACATACTCCGCCTCGTCCCCATCATGGTGGTAGCACGTCCGCGTTGCTCCAAGGTCTGGAGAGTGATGACCCACAAGTATAGGGGATTTATCGTAGTCCTTTTAATAAGTAAGAGTGTCGAACCCAACGAGGAGCAGAAGGAAATGATAAGTGGTTTCCAGCAAGGTATTCTCTGCAAGTACTGAAATAAGTGGTAACAGATAGTTTTGTGATAGGATAATTTGTAACGAGCAACAAGTAACAAAAGTAAATAAAGTGCAGCAAGGTGGCCCAATCCTTTTGTAGCAAAGGACAAGTCTGGACAAACTCTTATATGATGTAAAGCGCTCCCGAGGACACATGGGAATATCGTCAAGCTAGTTTTCATCGCGTTCATATGATTCGCGTTCGGTACTTTAATAATTTGATATGTGGGTGGATCGGTGCTTGGGTGCTGCCCTTACTTGGACAAGCATCTCACTTATGATTAACCTCTATTGCAAGCATCCGCAACTACAATAAAAGTATTAAGGTAAACCTAACCATAGCATGAAACATATGGATCCAAATCAGCCCCTTACGAAGCAACGCATAAACTAGGGTTTAAGCTTCTGTCACTCTAGCAACCCATCATCTACTTATTACTTCCTAATGCCCTCCTCTAGGCCCAAATAATGGTGAAGTGTCATGTAGTCGACGTTCACATAACACCACTAGAGGAGAGACAACATACATCTCATCAAAATATCGAACGAATACCAAATTCACATGACTACTAATAGCAAGACTTCTTCCATGTCCTCGGGAACAAAAGTAACTACTCACAAAGCATAAACATGTTCATAATCAGAGGGGTATTAATATGCATATAGGATCTGAACATATGATCTTCCGCCAATTAAACCAACTAGCATCAACTACAAGGAGTAATTAACACTACTAGCAACCTACTAGCACCAATCCCGGACTTGGAGACAAGAATTGGATACAAGAGATGAACTAGGGTTTTGAGATGAGATGGTGCTGATGAAGATGTTGATGGAGATTGCCCTCTCCCGATGAGAGGAGCGTTGGTGATGACGATGACGATGATTTCCCCCTCCGTGAGGGAAGTTTTCCTGGCAGAACAGCTCCGCCAGAGCCCTAGATTAGTTCCGCCAAGGTTCCGCCTCGTGACGGCGGAGTTTCGTCCGAGAAGATGGCTTATGATTTTTTTTCCCATCGAAAGACTCCATATAGCAGAAGATGGCCACCGGAGGGCCACCAGGGGGCCCACGAGGTAGGGGGGTGCGCTCCCCACCCACGTGGGCAGGGTGTGGCCCCCCTGGTGAAGTTCTTGCTCTCAGTATTTTTTATATATTTGGAAAACATCTTCCGTGAAGTTTCAGGACTTTTGGAGTTGTGCAGAATAGGTCTCTAATATTTGCTCCTTTTCCAGTCCAGAACCCCAGCTGCTGGCATTCTCCCTCTTTATGTAAACCTTGTAAAATAAGAGAGAATAGGCATAAGTATTGTGACATAATGTGTAATAACAGCCCATAATGCAATAAATATCGATATAAAAGCATGATGCAAAATGGATGTATCCGAGAGCAGGCAACTGCAGCCACGGAAGCATGAGGATGGTCCGGGCCGGAGCGGAGGAGCGGTGGTAGGGGAGGAGGTGGGGAGGGCATGAAGGACGAAGGAAAGGGGTGGGATGCGGGCGGGCGGGCGGCGGCGGCGGAGAAGGGGAGACGAGCTAGGGATCGAGTTGTGCGTGAGAGAGGTTCTCGCTCGAGGGCACCGTGCGTGCGTGCGGGTCGTGGCCGATTTTTTTCGTAGATTTTTTTCCGTTGGTTAATTTTCGTAGATTTTATTTACTTCGCTTGTCTTGGGTGCGATCGGAGATTAGGTCCTGGAGTGCGTGGGGCAGGTGGGGGCCTTGGTACGAGGTTTTTTTGGTTCATGGCGGCTCAGTGTGAGGTGGGAGGAGGTACCAAAAAAACCATGAGAGGTGGGACAAAAAAAACCCTGAAAGCGAGACTACCAACTGCTCCATTAAAAGTAGAGATTGTCGGGTGATCACAAATATCAATCCAGGAACCACAACTTGTGGTGAAGTTGTGGGGGAATGACTCCACCCTCCAAGGTTCAAATTCTGGTGCCCACATTGTCTCCCGTGCAATCTTTCTATCAAAAAAAATCTGGAGAAATTATAAGATTTGCACTAACACCTACCAAGTGTGATAAGACTGAATTAAAAAACACTTGCAAAATATGTTTGAGTGTAGAACATGTAAAATTTGAGAAACTGATAACCAAGCCGGGAAATTCCCTGCAATGGAAAATGTGTGTACACAGACCATTAGAAAGTGATAAGATGTCTAACCTGAATATTCTCTTGGAACAAAACATTGTTCCATTCATAACAATGTGGAAATTTTATTTCACAAAAAAAAACACGTGAAAAACTTATGTGAACTAGATGCATATTATGTGGTGCTAGGGGAACATTCTTTCGCAAACAATTGTAGCACATTCTTTTTTCTCTTTGTTTCTCAAAGAATGAACATCTTTCTCCAATAAAGTATACCTTCCTTCGTTAAAAAATATAAAATATTTGGGTTATTTCGTTGTGAACCACATATGGACTAAAAGAGTGAAGAAATATATTAAAATGTGTCTATATACATCTAATCTAAAAAAAAGTTAGAACATCTAATATTTGTGAACGGAGGGAGTGAAAACTAGGTGAGTTTTGTATATCAACACTTTTCATTGTCGTCTGTTATTTTTCATATGGAATACTTTTGTAACGAGTAGCAGGAATATTACCAAAAATATTAATTCTGAAATTTGTATTCACAGAACAGATGGTGGACAAAAACAGAAAACACGGGCGCTCATACAAATCAGTTTGTGTGTCTCCCGTGCACCTGCATGTCTCACGGTTTTTAAAAACCAGTCTTTTTTATAGGGAGAAAAAAGAAGAAGATAAAAGAGTCTCACATGCACTGCATATATATTATTAGCGGTCCGCTCACAGCACGTACCTGGTAGTCAAACAAATAGTTTTTTTAGGGGAGTCAAACAAATAGTTGGCCCGTTTTGCCTACTGATCTTGAATCCTTTGAGGGGAAAGGGGAAAACGTTTCCATCCGGTGGACCAGCTGAAACTTCGGCCGATCGCGCGCGGGTCGTGCGTTTCGTTTTGATCGTGCGTCTGGCACCCACCCACTGTGTTAGATACAGGCCCACACATCATAATTTTTTTCTGGTCGTCTTCTTCCACAAACGCATCGCAACCTTATCTGCTCCCCCATGATCCCCTGAGCCGTTTCTCGCTCCGCCGGCCCGCCATGGCTTCCCGGCGAGCTCCACCACCGGAGCGACCTCTCCTGTATCCCTATTTTTTTCTTCCTTCCCGGCGAACTCTTCCTCCTACCTCCCACGGATTCCATGTTGTCACATCCTCCCTGCTCCTGATGACCCCTAACTCCTTGGAGTTAGACACGAAACGGCTTGGGGCGGCGAGCCTAGGTGCTGCGAACCACCGGCCGCCGAACTTTTATGATGAGATGGCTGAGATGACCATCTCCGGCAATGGTAAACAACCGATCAGACGGTGCTGCAACCATTGTCGGTTTTTGCTACGACCGGCCACAAATTTTGCTACAACCAACTGGCCACTCTGCCTCTCGTGACAGTGACGACAATGTTTTTTGCTACAACCATAATCTAATTTTGCTACGACCGCTAATTTTTTTTGCTACAACCAAATGGCCATACCATGCCTCGCGACGGGGAGACGACCGTTTATGTTGCAACCGCCGTTTACTTTTGCTACTACCCGGTGATACAATTTGCTACTATCGGCAAGAATAAATTTTTGCTGCCACCATCTACTTTTTCTACTACCGGCGAGGGTGAATTTTTGCTGCAACCGCGGTCTACCACCGTCTACTTTTTGCTACTACCGTTGAGGTCAATTTTTTCCTACAGCCAACAATGAAAATGTTGCGATCGACGCACACGACGAGCTACAATCAATGCGGCGACCATTTTTTGTTGCAACCATCGTTACCGTTTGCTACAACCAACAACAAAAAAGCTACCTCCGACGACATGATTTGCTGCAATGGCAACACCGAAGTTTTGTGGTGGCGATCGAGGTGTTGCGTTTTTGCTGCAATCGGAAGCATGAAAAGCTACCACCGGCGGTCATTTTTGCTACAACCAGCAACGAAAAAGCTACAATCGGATATGTGATTTGCTGCAACGGCCACGACGGAATTTGTGGTGGCGACAGCGGCGCTGAGATTTTTGCTGCAACCGGCAGCGGGAAAAGCTACAACCAGTGTCATGTCTTGCTACTCCCGGCAAAACCCGACGAAGGTTGAAGCAAATCGTGGTCGCCGCCGTGACTGTCGACATGAATGGTTGTAGCGATTCCTGTCACCGGTCGTAGCAAAAATGAACAATGGTTGAAGCAAAATAATATCTGCACGTGGATGATGAAGGAGAAAGGAATGGTTAGGCGTGGCCATGGCGACAGGGCTGCGGCGAGGGGCGGCGGCGGAGCTGCAACCTGAGCTTCACCCGTCGCTGCTGAGAGCTACAACCATAGGTGTAGCTGTTTCATGGGTCAACGCGGCGACGAGGACGAACGGCGCAGGTGGGGACCAGCGACGAGGACGGCCGACGAGGATGGGGACCGGCGACGAGGACGGCCGGCGGGGGTGGGGACCGGCGACGAGGTCCTCGGCCAGTGGGGAGAGGATGCGTGCACCGAGAGGGAGATGTGAATCCAGCAAGAGGAAGAAGAAGCTGCGGGGCAAACCCTTTTTTGCCAGATCCAATAGCCCACGCGGCTCAAATCCAATGGTCCTGACGCGACCGGCCGAACGGTTAGGCCGGTGCGCCGGCGCAGGCACAGATTAGTGCCCTTCGCGAGGTCTGTCTGGGTTCCGCGTCCGCTTCTTTAAATAGTCCTACGGTCCTACCTGGTGACCGCAGCAGCCACGATCGTCGCAGAAACTTGCGACGATGCCGACGTCTCTACCAAACGACGTCATCTCCGAGATACTCTCCTGGTTGCCGGTGAAGTTGGCATGCCGATGCCGGTGCGTGTCCAGGGGGTGGCGCACGCTCATCTCCGACCCCGCATTCATGGGAGCGCACCAAGCCCGCAATGATCCGCATCTCCTCCTCGTCTCCAACACTTTCCGTGGTCTAGCCGGCGAAGGACTCAGCGACCTGCGGCTGGTGGACATGGACGGCCGCATCCTGAGGGCGGTCGAGGCCGCAGGTGACCTATGGACCATCTTCTCCGGCCCCGACGGCCCTGTCTGCGCCACCCGCCATTATAAAGTCCTCAACCTGATCGATCTGACGACAGGAATTGTGCTGAGGACTTGCACAGAGATGGACTACGGAGACTATACCTTTGGCATCAGCTATGCCGCCCGGTCAAGCATGTACAAGATGGTCCGTATCATGAATAGTACACATGGTCAGCACACTTGCACGGTTCTCACATTAGAAGATGACGAAGCCAGAATATGGAGGAAGGTCCAGTCACCGCCAACTACAGCCGACGGCCGTTGTCACCAGAATTGTGTGGCGGCGATAGATGGTGCCGTCTACTTCCTTTAATTATGGCTCGGCGAACGAGGTCCTCTGCTTTGACCTCGAGAGCGAGGAGTGGAAGGGGACAATCAAAGGCCCGGCTAGATCAGGTGGTGAGTTGCGGCAGAAGTTTCGTATGGTTGAGCTCGATGGCGCCCTTTGCATTGTTCACTTGGTGGGGCGCCAGACTAGCCGTCGTCACACAACTATATGGCTCATGTCTGATTTCGCCGGGGGCGCCTGGGTCAAGATGTACACGATCCCGATGCCTCCATCCATGGATTTCGTGAGGCCTTTGAGGATGATGCGTCGTCATGGGAAGCTATTGTTCTATTGCTTCCATTATGGTACGGAAACTCCATCGCTACAACTCTATGATCCGTTCAATGGGACATGCACACACTTGGCCAAGCATCCACGTAACCTCTTGGGTGATGTTGCTGTTTGGGGCTTGCACTTGAAGTGTTTTGTCTCAGGCAAGATCTCGCCGGTGGCTACACCAGATGAATCCTTGATCTCTTTTATAAGGGATATTTTTGACAAGCCAAAACCACATGAATCCTTGATCTTTTTATAAAGGATTTTTTTTTTGACTAGCCAAATAATGTGATCTGATGTAACCTTAAACCGAATCTATTGTGTGGCCTTGTAAGCTACTATGTTTTTTGTTGAAGGCGTTGAGGAACATGAAGACACGAAGATCGGAACTCTGAATGACAATTATGCAAGAATTTTTAATGTAGCTTTATTTCAAGGAACCGACAGGAGCACCGAATTTAGAACGAAGACTAACAATATATATGATTTTTTGTATTTTATT
Organism: Triticum urartu; assembly: GCF_056163025.1. Taxonomy (NCBI): domain Eukaryota; kingdom Viridiplantae; phylum Streptophyta; class Magnoliopsida; order Poales; family Poaceae; genus Triticum; species Triticum urartu. Next base: position 686,261,880 of record NC_141879.1, read on the forward strand.
ATTTGTAAAATATTTGTAGATAAATATTATTTCTCATGCATGTTGAGAGAAATAAAAATAGTGGAGTTGATGAAGTGAAATGTGTGCGTGTTGAGAGGAATATTATAAATATTATTTCTCATGCTTATTTAAATAAATAAAACTAGTGGGATTAACGAGATGAGGTGGTATGTGTGCATGTTAAGCTAACAGAAGTATTCCTCGAAACAAATCAAGTACTTAAGTATACTATTGGTGTTTGATAAAGAGTTTTGATGGTATGGGGTTTATTTCAAATAACTTTTTGTGTGTTTCAGTTTCAATCTTTAGTAAACTGGCAATGAGAGGGTTTTCTTGCATACACGTTTGCACAGCTAGGTTTCCGTGCACCATTTTGACCATTGCCTTGGCAGCTCGCGATCACATGCACTGGCAATTACTTTAATCAAAGAGGCTCAAAAACTCTTATGTTTTGCTTCCTTCCGAGTTCCGAATGGGCCAGCGCAACCCACCGTCCTTCCAAATAGCGCACAAACCAGTGGGTTACAGATTTCGTATACAATACGGCCGTGTAGTTTGCAATTCCGTGTTCTTCTGGACGTCCGTCTCACTATGTTTCTTCAGCTTCAAATACAGACCAAGCGACCACATCAGCGATTGTCTAGTCTCACAGAAACTTACGAGACGATGCAGACGTCGCTACCAACGACGTCGTCTCGGAGGTACTCTCCTGGTTGCCAGTGAAGTCGGCATGCCGGCTCCGGTGCGTGTCCAAGGGGTGGCACGCGCTCGTCTCCAACCCTTCGTTCCTCGTGGCGCACAAAGCGCGCAACGAGCCGCATCTCCTCGTCGTCAGCCCTTACCTCGGTGGATCAAAAGGACGCCGAGAGCTGCAGCTAGTGGACTTGGCCGGCAACATCGTGAGGGTGGTCGAGACCGTAGGTGATCCTTGGAGGATCTGCTCCGGCCCCGATGGCCCTGTCTGCGCCACACGCCATGGAAGCGTCCTCAACCTAATCGATCTGGCCACCGGCGTGCTGATGACTTCCACAGAGATGGGCAGTCAAGAGCGCTATATCGATGCCATGGGTTTCGGTTATGCCACTCCGTCAGGCGCCCCCAAGGTGGTCTGCCTCACAAGTGTATGCGAGATTCTGAGTTTCTGACGGTAGAAGATGGTGCACGATGGACGCGAGTGGAGTCACACCCAGCTGATCTAAGCTATTACGAGAATTCTGTGGTCACAATAGATGGTGTCATGTACTTCCTTTATAGCTCGGAGAACGAGGAGCATGTACTCCGCTTTGATCTAGAGAGTGAGGAGTGGAAGGGGTCGATCAAAGGCCGATGAGATCCGGTGACGAGTTCCAAAAGAAGACATTGACTATCCGTATGGTCGAGCTCAATGACACCCTTTGCATAGCTCACTCAGAGTCAGAGGGAAGCATGGCCATCCATCCGTGCACGACAATATGGCTCTTATCTGATTTCACCAAGGGCATCTGGATCAAGGCTTACACAATCCCGATGGCTTCAACCAACGATCTAACCATGCCTCTTAGGGTGATGTGTCATCGTAGTAGAAAGTTATTGTTTTATTGTTTCCATAGTTGTGGGGCAACTCCGACGCTACAAGTATATGATCCGCTCGACAACGCATGCACACACCCTTCCGGGCCGGGTTGGTGTTTGCGGCTTGCACTTGAAGTGTTTTGTCTCATCTAAGATTCGCCGGTGGCTGAGCTGCGGGCCCAATTAGCTAGGAGTCTCAAATATTGAAACACGTGCATCAAATGATTCCCTTGTCTCCTTTATAAATGATTTTTTCGACAAACCAAACAATGTGATCTGATGTAACCTTAAACTAGAGCTCTTTGTGTGGATTTGTACCGTATGATCTATGAAGTTTTCTTTACTGGATTGAATCTTGGGGCTGCAATTCTGGATGAATTATTTCATGGCCTTTTTTTAACATGTCTCTCAACTGGTTGTGCTGTTCTTTCTGATTGTTCCAACTGTTTCGAATCAGGAGTATATTCCGTTGTACTCCAACCGGTACCTTACCTCCGGAGCGAACAAAGAAATCTGAATCTGCCCGCATGGCGAAGGAGCCAGGTGGTAGCACGGAGACCCCCAACATAGCTAACTCTATGCCGGACAAGCAACAGGCATGAACTCTGGCTCGTTGGACAATGCATGAATCTCGGTCAGGTTATGGACGAGCCGAGGAGCTGGAGGACATGTCCGACTCTACGGCTCCTTTTTGGGAACGCGATCCCTACGTACCGACCCGATCGTTTTGTTAGCTTATCGCCTCACACACGGCCCACGAGGTTCTTTCGCTGGAAAACTAGCGTGGCCCGGCCTACTCTAACCCTAACCCTAATCCTAGCCGACGTCCGCTTCCCACGACCAGCATGGACGACGGCGACGCCACCGCTGCAGGCTCGTTGACAAGGGATGCCATCTTCGACATCCTCACCTGGGCGCCGTTCAAGTCCGTGTGCCGCTTCCGGTGCGTGTCCAAGGATTGGCTTGCCCTCATCTCCGACCCCGCCTTCATCGCCCAGCACAGGTCACTATCGGGGCCGCTTCTCGTCGGCAGCTACTGCTTCCCCTACGACGGCGGCCTGCGGGTCATGGACGTGGAGGGCAACGTCTTGAGGACGGTCAAAGGCTTAGGCCCCTTCCCTTCCGTCGCCTCGAGTGTCGGCAACCTAGTCAGCGTCCACTGCACCAAAGCCCCCGGCATCCGCTTGGTCGATGTCACCACCGGTAAGGTGCTCCTGACCTGCCAAACATTGGAGAGGAGCAAGCTCCATGCCGTCAGTCTTGGCCGGGCCGCCGCCTCCAACTCGAGCAAAGCCGTCCGCATCACCGAAAGCTTCTCGTACAATGATGAATATGGTGGTGTTCAATCCCAGCAGACATGCGAGGTTCTCACGTTTGGGTGTGACGATTATGAGTGGAGGCAGGCACCATCGCCCCCAGCCCTTGTCCGCATGCACAATTTCATAGGCTCCACTGCCGCTGTCAATGGTGTCGCGCACTTCCTCTCTCAGCAAGAGCCTGTAGGCAACAGTGTTCTTTGTTTCGACCTCGAGAGCTAAGTGTGGGGGAAGACAATCGAAGGCCCATTGAAAGAAGACACTGAGATGTGGAGCCGGACAGGACTAATTCACATAACACAGCTCAAGGATACCCTGTGCATGATCCAGACGGAGAAACGCGAGGCTGAACAATGCACCAACATATGGCTCCTAATTGATGCAGACAATAGCATATGGATGAAGGCGTATGCGATCCCGATGCCCATGTCTGTTGATATGGTCCAACCATTGACGGTAATGGCCGACGGTGTAAAATTGCTGACCGACTATCATACTAGACGCTCGTTGGTTCCTGTGTTGCACGTGTACGATCCCTCTACCAGGACATGCACGGATGCGGTCAAGCTGCCGGAAAACACCTTTGGCAGAGTCTGTCTTTGTGACTTGCACTTGGATTGCTTTGGTGTTGGCAAGATCTAATCACAGCCGCGCAACTGAATCAACCTTCAATATGCGATTTGGATCTGCTATGGACGCAACCCATTATTGTTCATCGGTCAAGGACATGGGGAAATTCATAGACATCAGATAGCTTCTTAATCTTATTCTTGTGCATTGAACAATAGGTTTAATTATCAGCTTCAGTTTCTTGGGTTAGTTTCCTTGTCTACAAGCTTGGGTTTGTTTTGTTAGTGCAAGTGCTTTCATCTTGCAAAGTCCTAGTCCTGGTAAGTTATAGTTCGTCGGATGAAATAAAAAAAAGTTGACGCGACTAGGGAGCACACGTGTGCTCCCTAGTATTCCGGAGCACACACCTAAAAAAGGCAAGTTTTTGTATTAATGCTATGATGAAAAATCCACTTCAAAAAAAGAAAGATTTTGTCCCATGTGCAATTATTTTGTGTGTTCAGATTTTTTAAGAAGACATAAATTTTGAACGGAGCATTGAAATTAAGATTCGCTTTTACCGTTAGATTTTTGGTGACGAGCTCTTCAAAACTATATCCCATATCGATATGTTTTGATGACTATTTTTCTTCGGGCAACTTTGGTGTCACGGGGAGGCAACTTTTGTACTACTGTAGGGCAACTTTCGTTTTGGGTGTGCATCATGGTCACATACCATCTGGATGTTCTTTTGAGTTGGTTATGATGACTACCAAATTGCCTAGCATTACATGTAAGTTGTCTACCATAACTAGCTATCAACTTTGCTACTATATGAAGCACTTGTTGCTAGGTTGCCTATATCGACTCTGCTCAAAGTTGGCTGTCATGATTGTCAAGTTGCCTGGTGTCACCTATGAAGTTGCTTTTGGTGAACTTATTTTCTCAAGCAACTTTGTTGCCATAAAGAGGCAACTTTTCAACTACAGTAGGCAACTTTTGATGTTCTTTTGAGTTGGCTACAACGACTACCAAATTGCCTAGCATGACATATAAGTTGCCTGGCGTCAACTATGAAGTTGCTTTTGATGATCCTTCTTTTTCTCAAGCAACTTTGGTGCCACGGAGAGGCAACTTTTGGTTAGGTTGTGTATCATAGTCATCTATCATCCTAATATTCTTTTGAGTTGGCTACGATGATTACTAAATTGCCTAGCATCACTTATAAGTTGCCTACCATGACTACCTATCAAAGTTGCTGCTACATGACCCACCTTGTTTCTTATCATGACTACATATCAACTCAATGCTCTTATAAATATGGCTATCATGACCTCAAGTTTCTCAGGGTAACCAATGAAATTGCTTCTGACGAAAAAATTCTCAAGCAACTTCGTGTCACTAAGAGGCAACTTTTGTATTACAGTAAGCAACTTCCGCTTAGGTTGTGTATCATGGTCACTTGTCATCAAAATGTTCTTTTGAATTGACTACAATGACTACAAAATTGCCTAAGTTGCCTACTATCACGTGTAAGTTACTTACCATGACCACCTATCAAGTTTGGTGCTACATAACAGACCTCGTCGCTAGGTTGCCTATGATGGCTACATATCAAATCAATGCTTTTATAAGTTGGCTATCATGAACGTCAACTTGCCCCATCTTTCAAATCAATAAGTTGCCTCATCTTTCAAATCAATAAGTTGCCTACCATCACTTATAAGTTGCCTACTATCACGTGTAAGTTGCTTACCATGACCACCTATCAAGTTTGGTGCTACAGAACACACCTCATCGCTAGGTTGCCTATGATGGCTACATATCAAATCAATGCTTTTATAAGTTGGCTATCAAATCAATGCACCTCGCATGCTTCTGGAGGCTGATGTGCCCCATCTTTCAGTCAGAACGGCCAATGAATCTGCTTTCATTTTTATTTTTCATTATTCCAAAAAACATTTTAGTATGTAGTACAAAAATTGAAAGTACAAAATTGTTGCTGACGCTGCTTCCAAAAACATTTTAGTATGTAGTACCAAATTTGCAAGTAATACAATTGCTGCAGTCAATCAGGCGAAACATGGTTTCAGTAAAAATGATACTAAGACAATAAAAATCAGAAGCATCAGCGGATAAAAATTCAGGCACCTACATGACTAGCGTCAGGCAAGTTGTGTGAAGGGGAAAAGTCAGGCAAACTGGTAACGCATATCAGGCAACTCGTGGCCTCTCTCATAGCAACTCATGCCAGCATCTCTAGCGGCTACCTATTATGCGTTGGGCAAGTTTTGGACACTTTTGGCTCAAATCATCAACAATTCCAGCCCCGCATCCCCAAGTCGCAAACCACCGCCACGCTCAAAATCAACGAACTCGGGACCCCGCACACCCCTCATCAACCTCTCTATCCCGCCTCTATTGCATAGAATCAGATATTTGAATAGAAAAACACATGCCTAGGGGGGCGATTTCGAGATACTAATGGGCGCTTTGCAGCCCATTCCTTGACCACGGACGACAATGCTTTCCGGGATCCAGCTCCTCCTGCTAGGTGGTCGTGACGCACGGACGGCGCTGCCCCCTTGGCCATTGCTATTGCTTCGCTTGCTGGTCGCCGGCACTCCGACGCCTCTCTCCTCCATCCACTTGCTGGTTGCCGCAAATCATATGGCAAAAGATATATTGTAGGCAACTTCCTGACATTACTAGGCAAGTTAGTGTAGAAATCATTGACTAGAAGAAATCATATTTTTTGGCTAGAACTCAATCTGCAAAAAGGTTATAGATTGTAGGGCATTATCCTTGTGCTGCAAAAGGGATACAAAATGATCCCCTAGCATGTTATGAAAAATTATTGTTCGTTAGGTTTGCTAAGTGAGCACACATTATATAGCACAGGAAATCTCAGGTAGAACAGAGGAACAACAAATGGTGGAAAACAGTTCAGTCCTCAAAAAGGAAAATGAACTTACCTTATGAAGATGAACGAACATGGTGTCGCTGTGCCGGTTCCCGCTTCTGGTTCCTTGCATCTCCTTCTCAAAGCAGCCAACAAGTCCCCTTGCCTATCGCCCTATCCCTCTCGCCACTGCTTCCCTGTGTAGCCCTCACCATGTTCAAAAATAGCCATCAACTCCAGACATTGAACAGAGTTCTCTAGTTTTCATTTCAACACCTATGTAATTGAAGAGCTTGGCCAAATGCACGAAGGTAATATTACTCATTTACGTATTGGTGTCACCATCTTTCAAAAGAAGGCAACAAGTCGATAGCAAGTTATTCTGATGACAATTACTAGCATCAAAGAGAATGACAAGGGATTCAGTTCCAAATACACCTACCGCATATATTTGTGAACATTCAGACAACACAGCCAAATGTGTTAGACTACAACTCATACACCAGTTCTTGAGAAAAACCTGAAAGGAAAGTTAAACGGGACATAATCAGGAAGTATGCAAACACGATAGATATAAGACTACATTTCTATTTGCAGATACAAAGCAGGTAGCTGACGCTGGACACCTGACGCCTCTGTTCTCTGCTCCTCTGTTGGCGAGCACCACACCTCTGCTCACTTCCCCTCTTCCACTGGTGGCGGCGGAGCAGGCACCTGACGCCGGCGTGGAGCACCAGCACGGCGAGCAGCGAAAAGGGGTGCGGTGCAGGTCCGTCCCCAGGGAGCTGGAGTTCGCCTCCATGGACTCCACGGGAGCTTGCAGGTGCTGGCCTGGTTGGGGCCGCCGGCGCTGTTGCCGTGGACTCCGCTGGGAACCTGCCCCATAAGCCGGCTCACGGCAGGATCGTAAGTGCCAGCGGCACCACCCAGGCCAGCACCTGCACGCATGGCGGCATCAAAAGCATCGACGGCGACCGGCTAGGAATGTCATGGCGAACTTTTAGGGGCCAGATGGGGAGGACCGGCGTGGGCGGGCGGGCTGGGGACTCACCGGTAGTGCCCGCGAGTGGTCGGCCTCACGCAACGGCTACCCGCCATGAATCCGGCGTGAAGTAGCGGCGAAGTGGCGCCGCCCCTGCTCGTCGTTATCTCACGACGCGAATAGAATGGGGAATTGGGGGACCGCGTGATGTGAGGAGAGAGACCAGTGCCATGGTCGATGAACGTGTGTATGGTGGGGCCCAGCACCGCTGTCTCTTCGGGATGTTTGTTTCGCGACGGTTCGCTCCGACCAGAGAACACCTGGCGACACCCGAAGACGCGCGATTATAATCCAAGGGCTGTCGCGGGTGTGTGCTCGGGACGTCTAAAAAGTGCAGCTGCACTTTTTAGAATTTAGGAAAAAAGTTTGGTTTAGGTCTAATAGTGATCAAGGTAGCCATGATTAGTTTTGAAAAGTGAACATGTCATACTTCGTACAGGAAGTGCACCCCGAGTCCAAGATAGAGTATATGTGTCCGATCTTGTTTTGGGTATGTTCGTTACTGGTCGGATGTGTATGTATATACACACAATGTATTTATATATACACATGCACATGGCACCTTGTAACAGTGAGTTAAAAGAAGTGCCACCTTTAGTAGGACGTTTGTATCGAAAACACATGGTCGAAGATGGCGTCACTGTTGTCTCGTTGCTAGCAGATGCCATCTTTGACATCCTTTCCTGGACGTCGATCAAGTTTGTATGCTGCTTCAGATGCGTCTCCAAGGAGTGGCCATGCCTCATCTTTGACCCGGCCTTCGTCTCTCAACATAAGTCAAGCAGCACATCGGAGTTGCTCCTCGTCGCTGTCTACAATGAGGTCGATCAGCCCCACGGTGATATTGTTACGAATGTGATTGACATGGAAGACAACTCTGTGTGGACGATCAAACCCATAGGTTTTCTTCCCTGTTGCCCGCTCGAGTTTTGACAGCCTTGTTTGTGTGTCCTGCTCTGATTCCATTATCCGCGTGGTCGATGTTGTCACCACAAATAAGGTGCTCGTGACATGCCATGAATCGGACAGGGTCAGCGAGGTCTACACCATCAGCCTTGGCCGCGCCACAGTGTCCAACTCAAGCCATGGAGCAAGATGGATCCAATCCACATATTTGAGCTCAACTACACCTTGTGTATGATCCACACATAGGTACACCATCTATGATTTTTTAGATAACCTGCTAGGCTTTATTCATCATGTAGTATGGATACATATCTTACAATGGAATCATGTGGCTGCCCAGCCAAATGTGGCGACCCTGATCCATAGTAATTAAGTGCATGCCTAGCAAGATTATGTGGCTCAAAGTTTGAGCTCCTAGACTTATAATTGAAATTACAAGAAGTAAAGAGTTTGCCAAGATAAAATTCCTTTAACTACTCCACCATAGCTGTCTCTGATCCTTCCTTGATGTGCTTTACCACTGTCTCGTAGTCCGACGCAATAGCAAGATTTTGATGCCCCACTTCAAGTGATAGTCCCTCAAGGCTGACAATTGCTTCTAGACTTGGCGGGTCTATCATTCCCCTAATAACGAAAGCCAATGATCCCAGGTAAACTGCCTAGGTGATCTCTCCACACAAGCACAGCTGAACCCACCCAATGTGAAACTACCGCATCGACATTGATCTTCACATGCCCTGATGTTGGAGGGATCCACCTCTTCCATTGAACTGTTGGAGCTACCCTACTCCCCTGGTTCCCATCCGCACTTCGAACCTCGCCTAGCTTCGTAATGAAATGAGTGATGAACATAAATGTTGACATAGGGCTTTGGTTAATCCCTTCGTGAATTAATTTCATTCGTGCCCACCATATAGCCCAAAGCGTGATTCTCAATCTTATAAACTTCTGGTGAAGCAGCTGCTAAATCATTGTAAATAAGTTCATTGATCAGTCACACACTCAAGCAAGCTGTGTCGCCATGAATCCGACATCCCACAAACAACACAACTACACGTAGTCGACATGTTTCTATGCATTCTCATATCTTCCGCCGGGATGGACTGATGAGCTAACCTCCACATAAACACTCGAAGTTTTGCAATGCAAAGTACTATCGGGGTAAATTGCTTTGTGAGGTCGCAAAGTTCATGAACTATCGCAGGTCTACCCACTCCACGATACTTCCAACACATGATACTCATTGTGCCCGACAGAGATCACTTTGGGGCTCCGCCCCAACGCGCATCATTGGTTTTCTGATTATGGTCCTTCTTCTGTAAACCCTTCTCTACACTTGCAGAAACTCTAGCTCTTCCCAAGTCTTGCTTAGATGACAGACTCAGTGGATAACCGGGTGCGGTCAGCATTAGCCGGTTACCAACCGTAGTTGTGGCCCCCTTAGGGATGGTTGTCTTGCCTCCGGAGTCCGCATTCACATATGAGGATCTCTTCCTACTGGGGTCGGCCTCCTCCATATAAGCTTCGGTATATTCATACTTAGAATTCTGCGAGTGTTGTGTTCTTCACCTTCCAAAACCGGAAAGAGTACCGCCCCGTGGAGCTCCATGAGCAAAGCCTCCCCTCCGCACATGTCCTTCACCTGGGCATCTTCCTCCGGTGCGGAAGCATATTGCCCTCAAGACCTTGAACACTAGTGCTTTTGGAGGGTGAACAACATCCCCATGTTCCTTATATTGATGGCCAATATGACCACACACAACACACCAATCTGGATGACACTCATATTTGACGATAAAAATCTGACTCTTGTTTTCCTTCACCATTGATGTAGCATTCTTGAGTGGTTTGTAAACGTTGATCTTATGCGGACCCTATAAAAGTTTCCCTCAAACTCATGAGTTGGTTCCACGAAAACCACCTCACCAACCTTTCCAGGTAACGCCATCAACATGGGATAGTAGTCGTCAGGGAGATCATGTATCTGAACCCAGAGCTCAAGGGTATCCAATTTGATTTGCGATGGCTTGGTAAATCTGCCACACAGCACTATGATCACAACAAAACCCTTGTAATTCCATAACCCTTCTTCCATGATTCTCTCCCACTCACACAAACAAGACAAACTGTAAAGTGTACAAATTATCCTCAAGGGTCTAATCTTTACCTCATGGGCTAGATCCCAAGTTGCTCTCGTCGTTTTGAAAAAAAAAACAAAATTGGCTGTAAGATATTTCTCCATGTGGACTCTTGCAAGTGCCATCAATTTTATTGACTCCGGAGAGGGGGGGGGGCTCTTCTTCCTCAAACACCACACCATCTAGATCATCCTCCTGGAGACCCAACATCTCCATCATCTCTGCTAGATCCTTCGAGTCCATCGCCCTGGAGCCCGAAGCTTTTTCTGCCATGCCTAAAAACCCTAGCCCGATGATGAGATCAATAGAGTTGTTGTTGGAACCCTAGTCTGCCTTCCCCAGCAACCATGAGGCCAAGACCGAGCAACTCCCCCGAGAGAATTCCTTGACCAATCGGAGCAAACAGGGAGGTGGAGGAGGGCCGCATGGGATTGAAATTCATGACGTTTGGCTGTCGTTACCACAAGTACAGGAACTCTAGGGAGAGGGGAAAACCTATAGGTACACCATCTACGTGCTAACATATGGCTGATGTTTGACGCTGACAAAAGCAAATGGGTCAAGACATATATGATCTGATAGTCATGTTTGCATGACATTATTCATCAAAAAATAAAAAAGCAACACATAACATAGTACTCTATATAAAGGGAAACGTTAGGTTTCAGCCGGCGGATCGCACGCGAGCGTCTGCCATCTTCTTCTTGCAACACGTGTCTTGTATGGGTTTCTCTAGTACTATTTTCTAGAGGTTCTGTGTGACACATGTGACGCGTGTGTGGCTAGCGGAGAAACCAAAAGGTTTTCTGCAACAATATCTGTGTTGCAAGAATTTCTTTCGCAATAACTTCCATGTTGCAAAAAAGTGAAAACGAAAAAAATGCAACGTCACCGGCGGAAGCTGTAGCATTTTTTTATTACAAAAAATTATGCAACAACATCCATGTTGCAAAAGTCATTTTCGCAACATCATCTATTTTGCAAAAAAAGCGAAGGCGGATTTATTTTTTGCAACAGAATCTCTATTGCAAATGTTTTTCCGCAACACGAGCTCTGCTGCAATATTTTTTTGAAACACAACCTTTGTTGCAATGGTGAAGAAGGACCAGGTCGTTGGATTTTGCCGGATCTAACGGCTGCTGAGGCGGCGGATCTTTTTAAAACATCCGCCGACCGATGCCTAGTGCGGCCCACACCTATATAAAACTAGCAAACTAAACTACTTCCCCCCCCCCCTTTTTCCTCTTTTTTGTACTTTTAGTTTTGTTTTTTTACGAATAACAAACTTTTTGAAATATTATAACCTAGTAAACAGTAAAAAAAACATAGAACTATTTTTCTAAGTTTTTTTACACTAACTAACTAGCAATTCACAAGCAACTACTTAATATATGTAGCTAGCTAACTAATACTCCATCCGTTCCATAATGTAGTGCTTATAGATTTTTTGAAAAGTCAAAACCTCACAATCTTTGATCAAGTTTATGGAGGAAAATATTTACATCTAAAATGTCAAACATATATCATTAGATTCATCATAAGATGTACTTTCATATTTAATATTTTTGGTATTGTAGATATAAATCGTTTGCTCTATAAACTTTGATCACAGTTTGCAAAGTTTGACTTTTTAAAAACTATACAAACTACATTATGAAACGTAGAGAGTATTAACAATTAACTAACTATCATTTTAGTTACAAAGCAACCAATTAATCGAACTAAAACTCATTAATATAACAAAAAACACCGTGCCTTAGGTGGTGGCCGGATCCGGTTGCGGGTGTGGGTGGCGGCGGAGGAGGCGGTGCGGTGTCTTTGAAGGACGACACGGGCGGCTGAGGATTGTGGGGCTGTTCAGTAATTAGTCAAAAAGAAAATGTTGCCGTGGATGATCGTAGGCGGCTTGATTTTACTTTTTTTTAAAAGATTGTTTTTGAAATGCTGCATATAAAATGAATTTTTGTCAAATGATTAGATGCAAAGCATTGTTTTTTTTCTTGGGAGGATACAAAAGTAGTGTTTCGTATACACGTAACATGCTTAAATGCTTTCATCACAAAAGTATAATTGGTAGTGTCTGAAGCTTGATGTGTTTATGGGCGTGTTTTACTGGAGTAATTAGAGAACAAAACTTCCTCATCCAACGGCAAAGATAGGGCTCGACTTTTTTATTCTCACCCTAAAGATTCTAGTCCTGAACAAAGTTTACTCGCAACATGACAAATCAAGACCAGCCGCAAAAATGACAAATCAGGACAACCGGGATACAATCTTTTATTTTTAGAAAAAAGATCTGCATCACATATTATTTTCCTGTAACAAAAGTTCAGTTTGATGGGGGTGGAGGGAGGGTAGCTAAAGGAGGCGTTGTCATATATATATATATATATATATATATATATATATATATATATATATATATATATATATTTGAGAATGAAACCTGCATATTTTGGACTGGAGAGAAAACCGTTTCGTACTATATATCAATCTTTACCTCTCTATCATTTCGGGACTCCTCGTCATGTCCGTGATCTTATTCAGGACTCCGAAAAACATTCGGTCACCAAATCACATAACTCATATAACACTATATCGTCATCGAACGTTAAGCGCACGGACCCTACGGGTTTGAGAACTATGTAGACATGACTGAGACACCTCTCCAGTCGATAACCAATAGCGGAACCTGGATGCCCATACTGACTCCTACATATTCTACAAAGATCTTTATCGGTCGAACTGTTATGACAATATACGTAATTCCCTTTGTCCATCGGTATGTTACTTGCCCGAGATTCGATCGTCGGTATCTTCATACCTAGTTCAATCTCATTGCAGGCAAGTAACTTTACTCGTTCCGTAATACATCACCTCGTGACTAACTCCTTAGTCGTTTGCTTACAAGCTAATGATGTGTATTACCGAGAGGGCCCAGAGATACCTCTCCGATACTTGAAGTGACAAATCCTAATCTCGATCTATGCTAACTCAACAAACACCTTCGGAGATACCTTTAGAGCATATTTATAACCACCCAGTTACGTTGTGACGTTTGATAGCACACAAGACATTCCTCCGGTATCCAGGAGTTGCATAATCTCGTACTCGAAGGAATATATATTTGACATGAAGAAAGCAATAAAAACCGAACGATCATAATGCTAATCTAACGGATGGGTCTTGTCCATCACATCATTTTCTTAATGATGTGATCACATTATCAAATGACAACTCATGTCCATGGTTAGGAAACCTTAACCATCTTTGATCAACGAGCTAGTCTAGTAGAGGCTCACTAGGGACATGGTGTTTGTTTATGTATTCACACATGTATCAAGGTTCCCGATCAATACAATTCTAGCATGTATAATAAACCTTTATCATGAATAGGGAAATATGAAATAACAACTTTATTATTGACTTTAGGGCATATTCCCTTCAGGAGGAGGGCGACAGGTGATTGAAATTCTCGACGTTTGGCTGTCACGCCGCGAACCCTAGGGAGAGGGAAAAACCCAAATATATACCATCTACGTGCCAACATATGGATCGTGTTTGACACCGACAAAAGCAGATGGGTCAAGGCATATATGATATGATAGCCCTGTCTACATGACATTATTCATCAAAAAATAAATAAAGCAACATGTGACATAGTATGCTATATAAAACAAGCAAACTAAACTACTTCTCTTTCTTTTCTTTTCTTTTTTCCCTTTTTCCTCTTTTATTTACTTTTACCTTTCTTTTTTACGAATAGCAATCTTTTTCAAATATTATAACCTAGTAAACAGTAGAAAAACATACAACTAGTTTTTCTTACACTAACTAACTAGCAATTCACAAGCAACTACTTAATATATCTAGCTAGCTAACTAAAACTCCCTTCGTTCCATAATATAGTGCTTGTACATTTTTGAAAAGTCAAAACTCACAATCTTTGACCAAGTTTGGAGGAAAATATTTACATCTAAAATGCCAAACATATATCATTAGATTTATCATAAGATGTAGTTTCCTATTTAATATTTTTGGTATTGTAGATATAAATAATTTTCTCAATAAACTTTGATCAAAGTTTGCAAAGTTTGACTTTTTGAAAACTATACAAACTACATTATGAAACATAGAGAGTATTAACAATTATCTAACTAGCATTTTAGTTACAAAGCAACCAATTAACTGTACTAACAACTCATTAATATAACAAAAAACACCGTGCGTTAGGTGGTGGCCGGATCTGGTTGCGGGCGTGAGTGGCGGCGGTGCGGTGTCTTTGAAGGACGACACAGGCGGCTGAGGATTGTGGGGCTGTTCAGTAATTAGTAAAAAAATGTTGCCGTGCATGATCGTAGGTGGCTTGATCTTACCTTTTTAATACAGTTTTGCTAAAGCACATCTAGATGTGCCATAAGTATTGCACATCTAAATCCTATATCATTGATTTTACATCGAGATTCGTGTGGATATTTTTCTTTTCTTTTCTCTTTTTCATCTTTATGCTTGATTCATTCACTTAGATGTGCAATAACTAGAGCACATCTAAATGTGCCCTAGACATACTTTTTTTAATAAGATTGTTTTTAAAAAGCTGCGTATAAAATGAAATTTCGTCAAATAATTAGATGCAAAGAATGTTTTTTTCTTGGGAAGATGCAAAAGTAGTGTTCCGTATACACGTATAACATTCTTAAATGCTGATCGCAAGAAAAGAAGCTTAAATGTTTCATCACAAAAGTATCTCTACTTTTAATGGAGCAGTTGGTAGTCTCCGCCAGTCAATTTTCATCCCACCAATGACGGGTTTTTTTCGTCCTCGATCCCACCTCCCGCTTCCCCTCGATTCCCCCCCTCCGCCCTCGAACCAGGAAAAAAATCGGAATGCTCCCACTATGTCCAGTACTAAACCCTTCGGTTGATTGAAAAAAAAACGCTCTGAAAAAAATCTACGAAAATTAACCTACGAAAATTAGCCAGGCGTTCCGTGCCCTCGATGCAATTGCCCGCACGAGTCGTCGCCGAGAAAAGACGCAGCCGATCCCTCCTCCCACCTTCCTGCCAAGACCTGCCGCCGCCGCCCTCCCCCGCCCCCGCCTCCGATTCCAGCCGACGCCATCCGCCCCTCGCGTCGGCCGCCACCAGCGCGGCTCCACCCCTGTCTCCCCCATTGATCCCCAGCACCTCCTCGCCGTCCCCCCGTGCGCGCACCCCTGCGGCTAACCCTAGCCCCCAACTCATGTTGCGGGCACCAGGATGGGAGAGGGGCGGTCGTGTCGTTGATGGGGTGGACCTGCTGGGGCATCACGGATCCAACCCATCTCTTGATCCTATCCTACCCCGATCTTTTTCCTAGGTCGTGGCTGTGGGATGACGACGTCGCCACCGCCACCAACGCGGAACCAGGCTTCCAGCCTCCGGCATCCAACCTCAGAGGCCTCCATCACCGCCGCCATCGCTGAACCACATGTCAGCGAGTGGTTGTGGGTCGACACCGCCACTGCCGCTGCCGTCGCGGAACCCTGGGGCAGGGCGTGATCGCATTGCGGGCAGCACGAGCGGCCTTGCCTCTCCCCCGTCAGTATGTCCTCAGCAGCAATTCGTGACCTCCTCCTGACAGATCCAAGGCCGTGGCCTTTGGGGTCCAAGTCACTGTGCGCCATGAGCCCTCAAGCAGCGCGTGTGTGGCCACTGCATCAAGCAACGACCTCGACCACCATCGTAAGTTTGTTTTTTCTTCACGTGCTTAAGTCTGAAAGCATTCTACTGTATTTAGGGCATGTACGTTTGTACAAGTAAAGGTATTGTATATATGCCACCACAGAACTATCGGCCTTTTCATGTCAATACGAAAGGGCTTTGCACTATGTGTGTTCTTGTTGTACATCAACGAGAATAGCAAGTATAGCAGCGAAAACAATGGCAAAAATAAGGAGCGACATTCTTCTTACTTCAAAGAAAGGCATCGAGTTGATTCATGTGAGTTTTTGGAACTAAAGCATCATACAATGATAGGTACAGTAAGATACTTGACCCATGTGAAGCTGAAAGTGTTTTCTTATATCGAACGTATGATAATCTAATTATATTCACAAGTAATTTCTTTATGACCAGGAAGAATTACTACGAGAGGATTATGTTTTGAGGTAGTATTTGCTAAGCTTATTCACATACTTTTGTGCTAAGAAGTTTGCATAATGGCATGTTTTCTTCCAATTGTAGGGAAATCCTCTTGATGAATGAAACCAATCGTGAAGAAAGTTGTAATTTCAACCAAAGGACCAGGTTGCGCTGAGGTAGTGGTGTGGTCCCAATGATGACGGCGAGGTTGACCTAATGATAAGCTTGGGAGTTATTATTCTGTTTAGCGTCTATTGCGGCGCCGGTGAGAATCCATTAGCCTTCCTCCTCTCCTCGCCGCGCCATCTAACTATTATTCTTAGTCCTTTTACAGTTGCTGTCATAAATAAAATTGGTTGGCTCTCTTAGCTGAAAACTGAACCACACTCAATGGATGAATGAATGAATGAAACTGCCCCTTACTATGCTAGCGCTCATTTCTCACGGACGCCAATTTGAGCTTTTCTTTCTCCGCAGCTTGCAATGACCATCCGGATCTGCACCCTTGAATCCGACGATGAAGCCATATGCGTAAGTTGACTGCATCCATGAATCAAATATCTACAGTACATGGTACTGCATTACTGTCCCTGGACACCGTATAAGTAATAATTCTCTAGGATTGTTGCCCTGGCCAACAATGGGTGACACTTCTAGGTTAGGTGACCTACTTGCGTCTTGAGTTAAGGCCTCATGTGTTTAGTTACTATCATGGTTGAACCAACTAAAAGGCCTCCCAAATGCAAAGAGAATGCACCTCCTCTTGATTAGCTCAAGAAAACCTGCACCGACTTCATGTATTTCTTGATGTATTTATATACTTGCCGAATGGGCAAATGCTCCAACGACCAAGTCCCTGGACAGATCAATTTTAATGATTCACATTGGAAATTAGCTTCTTTGTTCCTAAGTTTTGTTTAGTATTTTTTCCTGAATAATTAAAAGCATTTTTAAGACTTCAATTGACTCGCTGAAAATTGTGGTGAATCCAAGATTTCATTCAGAAGTATTATTCTTGCAAGCTTTGATAATTCTTACTCTGTATATGGCGCCTGAGATTCTTTGTAGCTGGCCATGTAGGAAAAATGTGAAGGCTGTCAAGAAGGTATGTCTCCCCTTCAGAATACATGGTCTTCTTCTTCTTCAAAAAAATTTGTATTTACTATGTAAATGAAGTTATCTTAAACGCTTTGTGTGGAGTAAGGTGCCATTGCACTTCAGCATTTTTTTCTTTATTTTACATTGTCAGGCAAGTAAATATGTCATGATCACAGGTCGTAGGCTATGTGCTATACATATGCCATTCCTTGAAACTGAAAATTGGATCAGCACCATTTGGAATCTTTTCATAAACTACATTATGCATTCAATTGTTTTCAGGAACAATAAATTTACTCAGTCAATGTGAAAATGAACATTGATTTTTTGTCCCAAAGGAGATGAGGTTTAATATTTGCTTACATGACCAGGAACATTAGGAGATGTTTAAATGAGTAATTAAATAAGAAGAGTTTATCCGGAAAGATGATACCTTTCTTACCTGTACAAAAATGATGGCTATATCCACAATATTGCTCTTATTCCCTTCTTTTGATGTAGACATCAGCTCATTTTCTTATCAAGATTAGAAGCTTATTAATCAATGAAAATTCTGAATTGTTCCTGAAGCACATGCTTGTTTGGCCAATCAGGAAATTAAGAACTTTGCTTCCTCCCCGTACAAACCATAGCCCTCTGATCTAATCCGAATGGCCCCTTCTCCGTCGCTGCCACCGGCAAGCAGTGTGTACTGCACGCACCAGTTGTAGCTCACCGGCAGCCAAACGTGCATATAAATCACCTAGCCTCCAGAGGTTAACCTTATTTGTTCATGCTTGTAAGTCAGGCCATCAGTGTTCGTGCATATAAATCAGGATCCTTGATTTTCCAGTGACTGCTCTCTCATGTATTGCTATTTCCATAAGGCAGAGTAATTAGCATTTCTATCTCCCTCCTTAACCGAGTTTGTGAGTGATTTCAGCTCCATGAAGAACATAAGAACTCATTGGTATATATGGGCCCCCAGTCTACTTATTGTAGATGTCTGATCCTCTGCATTTCCTTCGTTGGCTTTGAATTCTTAATGCAGATGTTTTGCTTCTTCTTCAGTCATACATACCTCAAGTTTGATATTGCTTACTTATTTAACAAATATCAAAGCATGTCCATATCTTCAGACGCAAGCTATATACTCTAATTGCGGAGATTTTCTTTCTTTGTTAATCTCTTGAATAAGTTGGATCAGCTGTATATCTCTTTTTACACCACGATTTGTTTTTCATGTTGGAGTAGATATTGGCCCACTGATAATACTAATATTGGTCCATTGAAGGTACTAATTTCAGAAAGATCATATGGGTGCATACCAGTATCAACTATTAAGGGAGCAAAGTAATTACTTGTCATTCCTTATTGTTGTGAAAGTTCATATTTGTTTGCTATATAGATGCTCTTCATAGACTAACTGTGGTTTAAAATTCAAAATCATTTGTATCTCTTTGTTATTATTTGGTTCAGTACCTGTTATGTTCCTATGGCTGGCTGCCCTTAAGTAGTTAAAAATAATGATGGCTCTTCTACATTATTGATTGCCTGATGTCTTTGTAGGTGAGAAATAGATGATGGGAGAACGGGCGAAGATATAAATGCCTTGATTGAATAAATAAATGGAGGATTCATGGAGCTTCACTAAAGGATAGCATCACACTGTCACCTGAAATTGCAGTAGTGTATACACCCAGGGTATGTATATGGAACTAGCTACGTGAGTCATGTACTCATGTTTGAAATATATTATTTCCTGATGAAGGTGCCATAGCTTTGGCTGGACGTAAGAACATTCTTGGAGGTGATTGGTAATTTAAAATTAATGTTTGTTGCAACATAGCTTCTGGCCAGGAATTATTGGGACATTTTTACCAAGTAATTGATTTTTTTTCTTTGAGCTGCAGTTTGTTAACCAACTAGATGCACCATTTTTAACAAAGAAGGGCCCTTACTGTCCATTTTCTTTGCATTCTCGTGCGGATTTTTACATGCCCGTTTTCTGTAGCAGGCGCTTACATGCCCATGTCAGAGTTAATGGAGGATGAAGTGTGACCGTACTAAGTCCTTGTGTGTACAACGACGTGTGCCAGTACTGTCTCCCTGACCGGCTCCTTTGGCTCTCCCTGTGCGGCAGCGGCTCAATCTCCGCGGTGCCTTCGGGGAGGAAGGGCTGGGGCGGCCGTGTCTGGTGCGCTCTCGCTACTCATCGACCTTGTTGTTACTACCTCATCCTTGAAGCCATGGGTGCCCTCTAATTTTCCCTTTAGAGTGTTCAATGCAAACTGCAAAAGTAGAGTTGGTTGGCCGGCTAATCAGCTTAGCTGTTGATTTGATCAGGGGATAGCATACACTGGTAGAAAAAGGGCCTGTTGTCCCAGTTCGTAAGGGCCTTTTGTCCCGGTTCTTGAACCGGGACTAAAGGGTCAGTACTAATGCCATGTCCCTTTAGTCCCGGTTCAATCCAGAACTGGGACTGATGGGCCTCCACGTGGCCTGTGCGCGGAGCCCAGGCAGGAGACCCTTTGGTCCCGGTTGGTGGCACCAACCGGGACCAATAGGCATCCATGCGTCAGCATTTCTGTGGCTGGGGTTTTTGTTTTTTTTTGAAAGGGGGGAGGGGTTTGGGGGTTTTGGGGGGTTAATTTAGGTGTTTCATATATTGTGTTAGCTAGCTATAATTAATAGAGAGAAGTGTCCTCTCTTATGTCCGTGCTTGGTCGACGCTACGTACTATACATACGTATAGAGAGGACTAGACACGCTAGCTAGCTAGTAAGCAAACGAAGGAAACAGAAGATCGTCATGAACATATATGCATACAGAGAGAAGTGATATCGACCACCTCTCCTTCTCCGAGAGATTGGTCGAACAACAAGTTCTCGTATATCTATCCGACACTACCGGCTACATATATACAATAATTATCTCTTACAAATATAATCATACGGACTCATGGTCCACATAGTATTCTCCGTCTTCAGCGATCACGTGGTCAAGAAAAAATGCCGCCAATTTCTCTTGAATTGCACGCATGCGAGCTGGTGCTAGGAGTTCATCCCGCTTCCGAAACATCTAATTTGAAGAAGGGGGTCAATACATATATATATATATATATATATATATATATATGAATGAATGAAACTCAACACAAATGATGGTAATAAAATAAAATTGTGAATGTTGTTATTTACGTACTTCATATTGTTCGTCAGTGTAGCCCCGCTCACAGGTATCCACAGAAATCATTCTCTTGTTCCTACCACAACCACTTTACAAGAAATAGAGGTCAATCAAACTGATAAGCAAGAATGCCAAATGGTATTGATAAAACTAGCGCTTGAATCAATAGGAGATGCACGAAACATGCTACTATAGTACTTACTTTCGGGTGTCTAAATTGCAGCTTCTTCGGGAGTCCTGGAGCTTTTTTGGAGAATTTTTTCCAAACCCTGCCAGACAAAGAAAACAATTACTTGATATATCAGGAAATGAACAAAGTTGCTGATATGGTGGATAATGATCGATTTAACTTACTTCTCGAGCATTTGAGTCATGTCTGCAAATTCCTGGGGATCTTTTCGTCTTGAGTTTAAGACGGTTACTAGTCCCTGCTCAAGCTTAATCTCTAGGAGAATATAGTGGTAACTGCACACGCATGCATAACTCATCAATTACATTACTATAACCTTGACTAATATATAAGGGAAACTGAATACGCACAAGACAGTAACACTCACTTGAAGTTGTAAGGAAAGAGTATTATATCTTTGTTTTCATTTATTACCAACGATCGTAGCAAGTTGGCCTCGGTATCTGCGGCATGAAATTTAACCTGAGTTGCATCTATGAGATATGTGTTAATGAACCCAATATCACCGACTTGTCTTTTCTTCAATTCGGCGATCTTCAATCTACATAATATAGTGAGGATGATTATAAATACATGCAATGAGAGAGCCGAGCTATATAGAGAGACTTAATGACAGAAGTAGTACTACTTACAGACAGTAGCAGGCGACCGTTGTTTTATCGAGGGCCAATTGATTGAAAAACTGAAAGAACTCCTCGAATGGAACAGGCAATAGTTCAATTCCAACGAGGTCATGCTCCTTTTTAACTTTCACATACAAAGTACTCCTCCCCCAGAGTCTCTGCAGATTTTCAAGTACCAATCATGCAATCTTCGCATCATCGTTGATAGAGATCTTTCATCTTTGACAGAGGCTTCCCGTACTCGTATCTTTGTATCTGCACCTCCATGAAATCATAATGTACATTGTCGGGCAGGTAATCGCCAAGATTGCTATAAGCGGGCACCATCCTCGGATCATTAGCGACATTGTCGCTAGGCACCTTGAGCGGGGGGCACGATTGCTTCGCTTGTTCGCCGAGCTGGGCAATTTGTTTCTCAGCTCGTCATTCTTTCAGCCTTTGATCACTGACAGTACTTCCCGACCGCTCCGCTTCGGCAAATTCCTTTCCAATAATGAGCTCATAGTTTCCTTTCGGCGGAGACTTGGGTGGTTTTGTCAGGGAAGCCAGAGTGCGCTTCGCTTTCACCGGATCTACCTTCTCCTCCGGAGGTGGATGTTTCTTTGCTTTCACCCCTTCAAAGTAGTTCCTCACTTCTTCTCGTGCGATCTCGGCGTTCTCCTCCGGGGTCCTCTCGTATGGTAACTTCTCTGGAGTCTTCAGAGAAGGACCAAATCTGTATTTCCTCCCGCCTCTCGCTGTACTGCTAGACGCCGGCAGAGCAGACGGAGTGGTTATCTTCTTTACTTTCTTACGAGGTGGAGGAGAAGGACTACGACATGCCAGAGCAGCCGGAGCGGCGGCAGGTCTCTTCCGCCCTTGCTGACGAGGCGGAGAAGGAGGAGGCTGGCTGCTCGGGTGCGTCGGCGCAGGCGGAGAAGGAGGCGGAGTGCCACCACGCGCTGGAGAAGGAGCCGGTCGAGTGCCTTGATCGTCACTCGTCGGAGGAGGAGGCGGTGGAGGAGGCGGAGTGCCCTGACTCGCCGGAGGAGGAGGCGGTGGAGGAGGCGGAGTGCCCTGACTTGCCGGAGGAGGAGGAGGAGGCGGAGGCGTCCAGTTCGGAAGGTTGATGAGCTCCTTCCACCATAGGCATGGAGTCTTCAGAGCAGACCCCAGCCTAGTCTCCCCTTCACCGGTAGGGTGGTCAAGCTGGAGGTCCTCAAATCCCTCCGTTATTTCATCCACCATCACCCTAGCATATCCTTCTGGAATCGGCCGGCAGTGAAAAGTTGCGCCGGGTTCAGTAGGATAAACAGAGCCAACAGCCGCCTTGACCTTCAAATTCATCCATTGCGTCATAAGGTGGCAATTTTGAGACTCCGTGATAGCATCCACGGGATAGCTGGCAGGAGCTGTCAAGCCATGCTCCGGCTGAAGCAGCTCGGTGGAAGCCACGCTGCTTCTCCGCTGAGATGGCGGGGTAGCTTCGGGGGAAGCTTCGGCAGTACGTTTGCTGCGATTTGCTTCTTGTTCCTCTATCGCTTGTACCCTTGCTTGCAGCGCCTGCATTTGGGTTTGCTGCAATTTTTTCCTCCTCTCATGGGATTTGTAACCGCCTGCGTCCGGAAACCCAACCTTCCACGGAATGGAGCCTGGCGTGCCTCGTGTCCGTCCAGGGTGCTCAGGATTCCCGAGGGCCATTGTGAGCTCGTCGTTCTCTCTGTCTGGAAAGAACGTCCCTTGCTGCGCTGCTTCGATATATTGCTGAAGCTTCCTGACTGGTATGTCCATTTGATCGTTCGTCCAAATGCACTTCCCTGTTACAGGGTCCAAGGTTCTGCCAGCCCCGAAGAACCAAGTCCGGCAACGGTCTGGCTAGTTAATTGTCTCTGGTTCGATCCCTTTATCAACCAGATCATTCTCAGTCTTGGCCCACTTAGGCCGGGCTATGAGGTAGCCACCTGACCCCGTGCGATGGTGATGCTTCTTCTTCGCAGCATTTTGCTTGTTTGTCGCCGACATCTTCTTACTCTTTTCCAATGTCTTGTGGGCCACAAATGCGGGCCAGTGATCTCTGATCTTCTCATATCTGCCCTTGAATTCTGGTGTCTCATTATTTTCAACAAACTTATTCAGATCTTTCTTCCACCTCCTGAATAGTTCTGCCATCCTCTTAAGAGCAAAAGACTTGATTAATTGCTCTTTAACTGGCTTCTCTGGATTATCCTCTGGTGGTAGGGTGAAATTTGACTTCAGCTCAGTCCAAAGATCATTTTTCTGCATATCATTGACATAAGACACCTCAGGGTCTTCTGTAGCCGCCTTAAACCATTGCTGGATGTTGATCGGGATCTTGTCCCTAACCAAAACCCCGCACTGAGCAACAAATGCGCTGTTTGTCCGGAGGGGTTCAATCGGTTGGCCGTCAGGCGCGATTGCTATGATCTCAAACTTTTCATCCGAGCTCAACTTTTTCTTCGGGCCTCGTCTCTTTACCGAAGTTGTGCTCGATCCAGAGGGCTAGAAAAAAGAACAAAGACTTAATTAATATGTGTACATACCAAAACAATGAATGCATCAATTAGCTAGTCAGCAGAACCTTAACTAATATATATACCTGGCCGGACTCGGTTCGGTCACCGGAGACGTCATCACGGTCTCCTTCTTGCACCGGCATTGGGTCACCGGAGCCGTCCTCACGGTCTCCTTCTTGCACCGGCATTAGGTCACCGGAGCCATCATAATCATAGCCAGCTGCTTCCAGACCATCGGTGTCGTTGAGAAACAACGAGCAGACGGCATCACTTCCTCGTGCGATTATGTCCCCCAACAACTCTTCTTGTACTTCGTCTCGGGCGGTGTCCATAGTTTCTACAAATATTGACAACATGGCAATTATTATTCAAACATGACAGATGGATATATTGGTGGCAAACGTAGAACTAATATTAATTAGTGGCCTCGACGCTACTTCTCTAGGGTTTGGGGTGGCCTCGACGCTACTTCTCTAGGGTTTGGGGTGGCCTCGACGCTGCTTCTCTAGGGTTTGGGGTGGCCTCGACAACGCTTCAAGGATAAATGTGGGTCGTCGAGTGTCGTCGAGGGTCATCGAGCGATAGAGGAAACCCTAAATAGCAAGTATCGTGGGTGTGAGATACATGTGGTCGTCGGTGTCGGACACTACATCCATGTCCCACAAGTGACGTGGGCGTCGAAGCCCACGCCACTTGTGGGACGTGGATGTAGTGTCCGACACCGACGGCCACATGTATCTCACACCGACGATACTTTCTATTTAGGGTTTCCTCTACCGCTCGGCGACCCTGACCCTCGACAACCCTCGTATTTCTTCTACTCTTTTTTTTCTTCTTCTTCCTCTTCTTCTCTTTTTTTTCTTCTTCTTCCTCTTTATTTTATCGGGAACGAGGGTCGTCGAGGGTCAGGGTCGCCGAACGGTAGAGGAAACCCTAAATAGCAAGTATCGTGGGTGTGAGATACATGTGGCCGTCAGTGTCGGACACTACATCCACGTCCCACAAGTGACGTGGGCGTCGAAGCCCGCGCCACTTGTGGGACGTGGATGTAGTGTCCGACACCGACGGTACATGTATCTCACACCGACGATACTTTCTATTTAGGGTTTCTCCTCTACCGCTCGGCGACCCTCGACGACCCTTGTTCCCGATAAAATAAAGAGGAAGAATAAGAAAAAAAGAGAAGAAGAGGAAGAAGAAAACAAAGAGAAGAAGAAACCCCCTCTCGACCCCCTCATGTCGAAGTTATCGGGTAGGGGGTATATCGACAACGACATACCTGATACATACATACATACATACATATCACATGCATCCATACATATATGAACAAAATTAATATCTACTAATTAACAA
This sequence comes from Triticum urartu, assembly GCF_056163025.1. Classification (NCBI taxonomy): domain Eukaryota; kingdom Viridiplantae; phylum Streptophyta; class Magnoliopsida; order Poales; family Poaceae; genus Triticum; species Triticum urartu. Next base: position 686,287,355 of record NC_141879.1, read on the forward strand.
CCTAAATAAAAAAACTAATACATATAGGAAGAAGAAGAAAAAAGAAGAGAAGAAAGAATAGAGGAGAAGACTTCCTCTTCTTCCTCTCCTCTTCTTCTCCCTCTTCTTCCCCTTCTTCCTCGCCTCTCTCATGAATGTCCGACGTTCTCGACCCCCCCCCACGTGTCGAAGAAAAAAAAGAAGAAAAAAAAGAGGAGAAGAAGAAAGGAATAGAGGAGAAGAAGAGAAAAATAGAATATATCTATTTTTCTCTTCTTCTCCTCTATTCCTTTCTTCTTCTCCTCTTCTTTTTCTTCTTTTTTCTTCTTCTTATTTATTTCTCCTCATCTTCCTCTCCCCTCTTCTTCTCCTTTCTTCCTCTTCTTATTTCCTTTTTCCTCTCATTCTTTTTCTTCTTCTTCCTTCTTAAAAATACATGAAGTAGTATTGCTTGTTTTTTTTAAAATAATGTTCAAATAGAAATTTTAGAAAAAAAAGTAAAGGTTTTGCCTAATTCATTGTTCATATGAATATGCAAACATTTGCATATTTACAATGATCAATATCACCAAAAAAATCTATGAACAGAAAAAATACTATTTTTTCTGTTAATCTATCTTTTGCATACATATACACACATACATATACTATACATATACATATAATCAGGAAAAAACATATATGAATTTGCAAAAAAATTAAAAACAGGGGGGAAGAGGGGGGCGGTGCCGGCCCTGACCAAAGCGAGAGGCGACGGCGGCGCGGGGCGGCGACGGCGAGGCAGAGGCGGGGCAGCGATGGCGTCGGGGTGGCGACGCGGGGCGGCGACGGCGTAGGGGCGCGACGCGGGACGGCGACGGCGTCGGGGCGGCGTGGGGAGGTGACCACGATGGCGCGGGGTGGCGCGCGGCGACGGAGTCGGGGCGGCGCGGGGTGGCGACGGCGTTTGGGGGGCGCGGGACGACATCGGAGGCAGGGGCGACGACGGCGACGACGAGGCGCAGGGGGGCAGCCTGGCGGCGTCGGGCGGGGAAGACGAACTGAATGGAAATTTTCACAGGTGCTAGTTATATAGCAAAGGCATTGGTCATGGTTCGTTGCACAAACTGTGACCAATGCCCCCCTTTAGTCCCGGTTGGTGCCACCAACCGGGACCAAAGGCCTATTTTCAGCAGCCCAAAGGGCGGGACCAAAGGCCTATTTTCAGCAGCCCAAAGGGCGGGAAGCGGCGGCCTTTGGTCCCGGTTGGTAGAACCAACCGGGACTAAAGGGGGGCATTGGTCATGGTTCGTGTCACCAACCATGACCAATGCCCCCCTTTTAGTCCCGGTTGGTGCCACCAACCGGGACCAAAGGCCTTGTGCGGCTGCTGCGTCGAAAGTTTAGTCCCACCTCGCTAGTTGAGAGGGGTGCACAGTGGTTTATAAGCCCCACTACCGCACCCCTCTCGAGCTTCTCTCCATTGCAGGCTTATGGGCCTAATTGTCACTGCTATGCCTGAGGGCCTACTGGGCCTCATGCGGGCCTGAATCCTGGCCCTTGGATGGGTTTCTAGTCGTATTCAGGCCATGGGGGCCCAGTAGGTGGCATTTTTTGTTTTTTTGTTGCTTTTTTTTATTTTCTTTTGTTTTTTGCTTTATTTTTTTATTCTTTTTTGTTTTAGTTTTAGAAAAATTATAAACTTTCTGTTAGTGCCATTAGTTTTCAAATTTGAAAACACTTTTTTTGTTTTCTTTGTTGCTTTATTTATTTTATTTTGTTTCTAATTACAACAAAATACTTATTGTTGCTATTTTTTCCAGTTTTTTTTGTTTTTTTGCATTATTTATTTTCTTTTATTTTTTGCTTTAATTTTTGTTAGTGCCATTAGTTTATAAATTTGAATAGTTAAAATTTGAATTCTTTGAAATTTGTGTGAATCACAAGTTTGTGATTAACTTACTAAAAATGAGAATAGATGCGCTTATAGAGAAAATTCAACCTAAATTCATACTAAATTTCTATGAATTTCAGAGAAATTCACTATGAATTTAGGTTAAACTTTTCTCTATTAGTGCATCTATTTTCACTTTGAGAGGAGCTCAATAAGGCAGAGAGGGAAGGGCTTATAAACCGGTGTGAGCCCCCTTCGGTTGGTGAGGTGGGACTAAACTCTGCCCGCAACGAGGACCAACCCTTTAGTCCCGGTTTGTGGCACAAACCGGGACTAATGGTCATGGGCCAGCGGCGAGGAGCAAAATTATAAACTTTCTGTTACTGCCATTAGTTTTAGAAAAATTATAAACTTTCTGTTAGTGTCATTAGTTTTCAAATTTGAATAGTTAAAATTTGAATTCTTTGATATTTTTTTGAATCACAAGTTTGTGATTAACTTTACTTTTTCCAGTTTTTTTTTGCATTATTTATTTTCTTTTGTTTTTTGCATTTTTTAATTCTTTTTGCTTTTAGGTCAGAAAAATTATAAATTTTCTGTTAGTGCCATCAGTTTTAGAAAAAATTGTAAACTTTCTGTTAGTGCCATTAGTTTTCAAATTTGAATAGTTAAAATTTGAATAATGGTATTACGAGGGCCGAACCATAAGACATGAAAGCATTTCAAATGAACTCTGAAAGAGTTGAAAGTTGGCATGGTATCATAATTTCACCCACGTAGCATGTGCATGTACAAAACGGACAATGATAGCATGTTCGTGTGTTACAAAGTTGGCATGGTATCATCATAATAGTTGCGGGAGAAAGTCTTCACTTTTTCTTCGCTTGTGTCATTTGCTTATTGCGCCGTAACCATGGATAATCTTCATTGTTTATCAGGATGCTTGGGTCAGCCTAAACATTGAAGGGAGGAATTTCATGAAACTTTTCATAATCTTCAGACATGTCTGTCCTGCCGTCCACTCCCAGGATGTCCCTTTTTCCTGAAAGAACTATGTGGCGCTTTGGCTCATCGTATGATGTATTCGCTTCCTTATCTTTTCTTTTTCTCGGTTTGGTAGACATGTCCTTCACATAGATAACCTATGCCACATCATTGGCTAGGACAAATGGTTCGTCAGTGTACCCAAGATTTTTCAGATCCACTGTTGTCATTCCGTACTGTGGGTCTACCTGTACCCCGCCGCCTGACAGATTGACCCATTTGCACTTAAACAAAGGGACCTTAAAATCAGGTTCGTAGTCAAGTTCCCATATGTCCACTATGTAACCATAATATGTGTCCTTTCTGCTCTCGGTTGCTGTATCAAAGCGGACACCGCTGTTTTGGTTGGTGCTCTTTTGATCTTGGGCGATCGTGTAAAATGTATTCCTATTTATCCCGTATCCTTTGTAAGTCAATACAGTCAAAGATGGTCCCCTGGACAACAAGTACAACTCATCACAAACAGTGTTGTCACCTCTGAGACGTGTTTCCAACCAACTGCTGAAAGTCCTGATGTGTTCACATGTAATCCAGTCGTCGCACTGCTCTGGGTGTTTGGAGCGCAAACTGTTCTTGTGTTCATCGACATACGGGGTCACCAAGGTAGAGTTCTGTAGAACTGTGTAGTGTGCTTGAGACCAAGAATATCCGTCCCTGCATATTATTGAGTCTCTTCCAAGAGTGCCTTTTCCAGTCAGTCTCCCCTCATACCGCGATTTAGGGAGACCTATCTTCTTAAGGCCAGGAATGAAGTCAACACAAAACCCGATAACATCCTATGTTTGATGGCCCATGGAGATGCTTCCTTCTGGCCTAGCGCGGTTACGGAGATATTTCTTTAGGACTCCCATGAACCTCTCAAAGGGGAACATATTGTGTAGAATTACGGGCCCCAGGATGACAATCTCGTCGACTAGATGATCTAGGACGTGCGTCATGATATTAAAGAAGGATGGTGGGAACACCAGCTCGAAACTGACAAGACATTGCGCCACATCACTCCTTAGCCTTGGTACGATTTACGGATCGATCACCTTCTGAGAGATTGCATTGAGGAATGCACATAGCTTCACAATGGCTAATCGGACGTTTTCCAGTAGAAGCCCCCTTAATTCAACCGGAAATAGTTGCGTCATAATCACGTGGCAGTCATGAGACTTTAGGTTCTGAAACTTTTTCTCTGGCATATTTATTATTTCCTTTATATTCGACGAGAAGCCAGTCGTGACCTTCATACTGAGCAGGCATTCAAAGAAGATTTCTTTCTCTTCTTTCGTAAGAGCGTAGCTGGCAGGACCTTTATACTGCTTTGGAGGAATGCCATCTTTTTCGTGCAAACGTTGCAGGTCCTCTCGTGCCTCAGGTGTATCTTTTGTCTTCCCATACACGCCCAAGAAGCCTAGAAGGTTCACGCAAAGGTTCTTCGTCACGTGCATCACGTCGATTGAAGAGCAGAACTCTAGGTCTTTCCAGTAGGGTAGGTCCAAAAATATAGATTTCTTCTTCCACATGGGTGTGTGTCCCTCAGCGTCATTCGGAATAGCTAGTCTACCGGGACCCTTTCCAAAGATTACGTAGTGTGAATCATTGACCATAGCAAGTACATGATCACCGGTACGCATGGCGGGCTTCTTCCGGTGATCTGCCTCGCCTTTGAAATGCTTGCCTTTCTTTCGACATTGATGGTTGGTCAGAAGAAATCGACGATGGCCCAGGTACACATTCTTCCTGTATTTGTCCAGGTATATACTTTCAGTATCATCTAAACAGTGCATGCATGCGTGGTATCCTTTGTTTGTCTGTCCTGAAAGGTTACTGAGAGCGGGCCAATCATTGATGGTCACGAACAGCAACGCCTTAAGGTTAAATTCCTCCTGTCTATGCTCATCCCACGTACGTACACCGTTTCCATTCCACGGCTGTAAAAGTTCTTCCACTAATGGCCTTAGGTACACATCAATTTCGTTGCCGGGTTGCTTAGGGCCTTGGATGAGAACTGGCATCATAATGAACTTCCGCTTCATGCACATCCAAGGAGGAAGGTTATACATACATAGAGTCACGGGCCAAGTGATGTGATTGCTGCTCTGCTCCCCGAAAGGATTAATGCCATCCGCGCTTAAAGCAAACCATACATTCCTTGGGTCCTTTGCAAACTCATCCCAGTACTTTCTCTCGATTTTTCTCCACTGCGACCCGTCAGCGGGTGCTCTCAACTTCCCATCTTTCTTTCGGTTCTCACTGTGCCATCGCATCAACTTGGCATGCTCTTCGTTTCTGAACAGACGTTTCAACCGTGGTATTATAGGAGCATACCACATCACCTTCGCAGGAACCCTCTTCCTGGGGGACTCGCCGTCAACATCACCAGGGTCATCTCGTCTGATCTTATACCGCAATGCACCGCATACCGGGCATGCGTTCAGATCCTTGTATGCACCGCGGTAGAGGATGCAGTCATTAGGGCATGCATGTATCTTCTCCACCTCCAATCCTAGAGGGCATATGACCTTCTTTGCTGCGTATGTACTGTCGGGCAATTCGTTATCCTTTGGAAGCTTCTTCTACAATATTTTCAGTAGCTTCTCAAATCCTTTGTCAGCCACAGCATTCTCTGCCTTCCACTGCAGCAATTCCAGTACGGTACCAAGCTTTGCGTTGCCATCTTCGCAATTGGGGTATAACCCTTTTTTGTGATCCTCTAACATGCGATCGAACTTCAGCTTCTTCTTTTGACTTTCGCATTGCGTCCTTGCATCGACAATGACCCGGCGGAGATCATCATCATCGGGCACATCGTCTGGTTCCTCTTGATCTTCAGTAGCTTCACCCGTTGCAGCATCATTGGGCACATCGTCTGGTTCCTCTTGATCTTCACCAGCTCCCCCCGTTGCAGCATCACCGTATTCAGGGGGCACATAGTTGTCATCGTACTCTTGTTCTTCGCCGTCTTCCATCATAACCCCCATTTCTCCGTGCCTCGTCCAAACATTATAGTGTGGCATGAAACCCTTGTAAAGCAGGTGGGAGTGAAGGATTTTCCGGTTAGAGTAAGACCTCGTATTCCCACATTCAGTGCATGGACAACACATAAAACCATTCTGCTTGTTTGCCTCAGCCGCATCGAGAAACTCATGCACGCCCTTAATGTACTCGCAGGTGTGTCTGTCACCGTACATCCATTGCCGGTTCATCTGCGTGCATTATATATAATTAAGTGTCCAAATTAATAGAAGTTCATCATCACATTAAAACCAAAGTGCATACATAGTTCTCATCTAACAACATATAGCTCTCCATAGCATCTAATTAATTAAACCATACATTGAAACTATGTAAAACATTTCAATGCGAAAGCAAATGCGATCATAATTGCAACCAAGGTAACAATTGATCCAATGGCATAATGATACCAAGCCTCGGTATGAATGGCATATTTTCTAATCTTTCTAATCTTCAAGCGCATTGCATCCATCTTGATCTTGTGATCATCGACGACATCCGCAACATGCAACTCCAATATCATCTTCTCCTCCACAATTTTTTTTATTTTTTCCTTCAACAAATTGTTTTCTTCTTCAACTAAATTTAACCTCTCGACAATAGGGTCGGTTGGCATTTCTGATTCACATACATCCTACATAAATAAAATCTATGTCACGTTGGTCGGCATAATTTTCATAAACAATAAATGAACCAATAGTTATAAAGATAATAAAACCATCGCACTATATAAGATGCAATAATAAAAGTAAGAAAATAATACAAGTATCTATGTAAACATACAAGTAAGAATATTTTTCCTTTCAGAAAGAAGATAAGAACAAGAGGCTCACCACGGTAGTGCCGGCGATGAGCTCGGCGCGGGTGATCGACGGCGGTGAAGACGGGGACGGGGCGTGACGGACCGCTAAACCTAGACAAATATTATGGAAAATGGAGCTTGGAGGTCGAGCTTGGAGAGGAGAAAGCTTAAGTAGTGTGGCTCAGGCATTCCATCGAACACCTTGTGTGCATAGGAGGTGAGCTAGAGCACCACCAAGCCCTCTCCCCCTCGGCCAGAGAAAAACAGAGCACTGGGGTGCTCTGCTCGCGAGCGAGGGGTATATATAGGCACCTCATTGGTCCCGGTTGGTGACATGAGCCGGGACTAAAGGGGAGCCTTTGGTCCCAGTTCAAGCCACCAACCGGGACCAATGGTGGTGGGCCAGGAGCGAGGCCCATTGGTCCCGGTTCATCCCACCAACAGGGACCAAAAGGTCCAGATGAACCGGGACCAATGGCCCACGTGGCCCGGCCGGCCCCTGGGCTCACGAACCGGGACCAATGCCCACATTGGTCCCGGTTCTGGACTGAACCGGGACAAATGGGCTGACCTGGCCTGGACCAAAGCCCTGTTTTCTACTAGTGATATGAAGTGAGTAAACGGAAAGAACATGAGCGTCCAAGCAGGAACTGCAAATGCTCTATTTTAGTCAAAGCATGGGAATGTGCACAAGGGAAAGGTCAGCTCTTGCAATATCATTTTCATGATACATTGATCAAGTTTCTAAACAATGCTTGCAGACATGCCTTCCAATAGTATTTTATTCCATGGTCCATATTTGTATGTCATTTCCATGATACATTGATTTACTTTTTAGTTGTACATGCCTCCAAATTTTCTTTACATGTAACCATTGTACAGGATAGTATAATGTGATTTTCTGATGCCCTAACTAGCAGTATGTGATTTCTTGACATTTTCCTAGCAATTTCACTTTAGTTTTATTCTTTACTTTTAGGTATTTGTGTGATTGATCAGAACTACATACATAACAATGCAAGGACACAATATAATTTCGCATTTTCAAGGCTAGCACATGGAGTGGCAAAAGGGAGGAGGAGCTACCACGGAGGCTAGGTAACTCGAGGATGTTCTAGAATTAGTGTAGAATAAGCCTGACTCTACAAGAAAATACATCGGATAATTAGGAAACAAGGCACTGGCAAAAAACAAGAAAATACAGAGACCAAATACTTGAGGGGCTGCAACTCTGCAAGACTGAAATTAACGAAAAGCTAAGCCTTTTATTGTTTAGATAAACAAACAGCTAAGTCAGTTGAGGAGTGATCTCCGCAGCTCCCAGGTCACTAGAGGAGTCAAAGATTGTCCGCTGAAAGACGGACAAGTGATCATGTTTTATCATTGTTTGAAAGGAGTAGTGAAGGCTGATGTATGTATATTTTTCGTTCAAAGTAATGGAAGTGCAAATTTGTATATTCTTTACTGGCATTATTTAGTGGATTTTATCATATTTAATATATTGGATTTTATACTGTGTTCTAATGGTGCTTCAGATATATTTTTACAAAAGAAATAAGAAAGTACCAGGAAAAAATTAGCAAACAATATGCATGTCTAGCATAGTAACCGAGGTGTAGCATATCTGCATGTGTTGTATATGTGGTGCAGTTTGGTCATGTGGAGAGAAAGGAAGACATGAGGAAAAGTAATGTCTTTCTTGCAAGATGCAAATGGACGAGGAGAATGCAAGCACTTTTGCTATTCGTTAGTTGCTTGAAATCAATTGTAGCGCAATTCAATTTCTAGAGATAAATAGATGAGGGGTAGAGTACCGAGCTTGAGACGGGAAGGCCACGGTTGGCCCCGACACATCCTGATGAGGGATCATCAAGAACAAGCTGGAGCAGGCGATGAAGTGGCTGACCACAACGTCACAAGTGGAGACGAGGTGGAGGCCTGATTGTTTCGGGTGTTGGGTGGGTTGTTGGCGTCGGAGAAGAAGTGTGTGTGTGTGTGTGTGCATGTGTGTGTGTCTGAGTGTTGGTGGGGGTGTATATGGATGTGCTTTGGTGTGGCATCGACAAGACAGAGTTGTCGGCTAGGGCGGGGCGGCACATGTGGTTTGGGTGGGTTTGAGGAGGGTTCACGTGAGCAAGGAAGAAAGAAAGAAGAAGATCGCTCCAAAATCAAGTGACGATTTAGAAATTATCATGTAACTTCATCGGTGAAATTATCATGCTGGAACCGTGTTTGGTGGTTGCTACGACCTGTGAACACGAGAGGCCTGATGGTGACCACAACTGGGCAATGTTGCGAATGGTGAAGCAGATGCTAGAACCAACAAACGATTTTGCTAGAACTGGCTACTACCTGAGCCAGGTTGTGGAATGTTGGAACCTTCGCCGATGAAATTTCCAGCGTAGACATTTCTGGATGCTTGAACTGGCAAAGGATTTTGCTGCATCCACGCCACGACCGCGGGTGAAGGAGCTGCCACCACTACCGACGGCGTTGCGACAATGGAATAGAGCTACAATCATCATCGACAATTCTATGGTGGCGAGGGGAGGGAGCGTTTTCTCATGTGCGTGTTGCAAAAACTTCATCGGCATTTTTCATATCTGAAATGGCCAACATGACGTAACCGGAAGGGAGGAAGAGGGAAGAGTTGCGGCAGCGATGAGGGTGGCAAGGTGTGACCTACGACGAGGTCGGTGGCTGGTGAGGGTGGCTCATGAGGGGCCACGACCTACATTGGACGCGTGCATGAGAGGAGCGTTGTTGACGCTATGTGGGAGACGTCTCGCGATGGGAGGAGAGGGTGAAAAGGGGTGGATCGCAACCGTTTGGATGTGCTTGATCTAACGGCTGGTATGCGTGCTTGAACAATAGTACTCCCTCTGTTTCTAAATATAAGTCCTTTTTAGAGATTTCAATACAAACTACATACGGATGTATATAGACATATTTTAGAGTGTAGATTCACTCATTTTGTTACGTATGTAGTCCCTTATTGGAATATTTAAAAAAACTTATATTTAGGAATACGGAGGGAGTACTTATGGGAGTAATGTAGGATGAAGTGAAACATGAAGGACATGGCATCGTGGCAGAGCTAGCTGAGAGATGTGAGAGTGTAACGCCCTCGATGCGGCTATATCTCCTACGTGCCGAAGCACGACTTAGAGGCATAACCGCATTGAAAGCAATGTCGCAAGTAAGGTAATCTTCACAACAACCCATGTAAATAGATAAAAGGGGAAAAGGTACATAGTTGGCTTACACTCGCCACGTCACACAAATACATGAATAACATTACAATCATCCAATACACTCATGGTCCGACTACGGTACCAAAATAAAGATCACCCCCCACATGCGACAAAGTCCCCAATCGCCCCAACTGGGCACCACTACTGATCATCTGGGAAAGACACATAGTAACGACGAGAGTCTTCATCGAACTCCCACTTAAGCTCAAGCGCATCGTTTGGAGCGGTATCATCGGTCCCTGCATCTGGTTTTGGAAGTAATCTGTGAGTCACGGGGACTCAGCAATCTCGCACCCTCGCGATCAAGACTATTTAAGCTTATAGGAAAAGGCAAGGTAATATGTGGAGCTGCAGCAAGCAACTAGCATATATGGTGGCTAACCTATTCGCAAAAGAGAGCGAGAAGAGAAGGCAAAGCACGGACGAAGAACTATGATCAAGAAGTGATCCTAGAACAACCTACGTCAAACATTACTCCAACGCCGTGTTCACTTTCCAGATTCCGCCGAGAAGAGACCATCACGGTAACACACGCGGTTGGTTCATTTTAATTAGGTTAAGTTTCATGTTATCTACAACCGGACATTAACAAATTCCCATCTGCCCATAACCGCGGGCACGGCTTTCGAAAGTTCAAATCCCTGCAGGGGAGTCCCAACTTAGCCCATCACAAGCTCTCACGGTCAATGAAGGATATTCCTTCTAGCGGGAAGACCCGATCAGGCTCGGAATCCCGGTTACAAGACATCCTCGACAATGGTAAAACTAAACCAGCAACACCGCCCGAATGTGCCGACAAATCCCGATAGGAGCTGCACATATCTCGTTCTCGGGGCACACCGGATTGTCCAAGGTTCCGGTAGGCCAGCCCAGAGTTTCCCCTGATGGCCACCGGCAGCTGACAGGTTGGACCAACACTCAAAGGAGCACTGGCCCGGGGGTTTAAATAAAGATGACCCTTGAGTCTGCGGAACCCAAGGGAAGAAGAGGCTAGGTGGCGAGTGGTAAAACCAGAGTTTGGCATTGCTGGAAGAGTTTTTTTCAAGGCGAACTGTCAAGGGGTTCCCATTATAACCCAACCGCGTAAGGAACACAAAATCTGGGAACATAACACCGATATGACGGAAACTAGGGCGGCAAGAGTGGAAAAAACACTAGGAAAAAGGCCGAGCCTTCCACCCTTTACCAAGTATATAGATGCATTAAGATAACAAGATAATATAGTGATATCCCAATAATAAACAATGTTCCAACAAGGAACGATCTCCAATATTCACCTGCAACTAGCAACGCTATAAGAGGGGCTGAGCAAAGCGGTAACATAGCCAATCAACGATTTGCTAGGACATGGTGGGTTAGAGGTTTGACATGGCAATTTGGGAGGCATGATAAGCAAGTGGTAGGTATCGTAGCATAGGCATAGCAAAAGAGCGAGCATCTAGCAAGCAAAGATAGAAGTGATTTCGAGGGTATGATCATCTTTCCTGCAAAGTTCTCAGAGTTGACTTGATCCTCGTAAGCGAACTCAACGGGCTCCTTGTTCAAGAACTCGTCTCCCGGCTCTACCCAAACAAGAACAACAAGCAAACGGAACACAATCAACCACGTGCAATGCTCAAACAACATGATGCAAACATGATATGACATGCAGGATGCGGTATGTGATGCATATGCAAGATTTGACAAGGAATGATTGAACCTAGCCTCAACTTGGAAATCCAAGAGTGCCACTGGAAAGGTGAGGTGATTTCGGTTGAAATCGATATAAAGATCACCAGAATCGGATGCACGGTTTGGAAATGGCAAGCAAAACAAATATTGCACCGGTCTGCGATAATCAGCAAGTAGCCATCTAAATGCATCAAGATAAATATGCTACAACACTCAAACATGACAACAAAATACATGGCAGGGATCCACTCATGATGCTCTACAAAAGATGAACACTGAGCTATGGCTAATTCATCCATTAAGAGGTTCAAAACAAGCATGGCAAAAGTGCAAACGATAACAGGTTTCAGACTTAGTGAAATTAACACAAGTCTGGAATTTAACATCAGGAAGTACACTTTAGAGCATGAAAACTACAAGCTACAGGATCTTAACATGGAAAAGCAAGGCATGGAATGAAGCTACTCAAAGCACTTAACAAAAGTCCCTTAGTGACCTTGATCCAAAAGGGATCAGAAAATACAATTACAAGCATGTGAACATGGCAAAAACATAAACAGATTCCAGACTTAGTGAAAAACTGGAGCATGCAAATCAGTTAACGATTAGGCATGTTTACGAGCTCGATGCACTCACTACAGAGCATGACATGACAAACTAAGCATACACCCATCAAGAAGACATGGCATAGGATCTAGACATGGCAAGAACAACAACATAGCATGGACGGATCAATAGCAACATCTTCGGTAAAATCTCTAATCATGTCAACAATCTGGCAGGTTTCACGAAATAGCAAAAGTAGAGCTCGATATACTCAAGCTAGGGTGCTCCATAAATGCAAACAAAGACACGGATGGATAGATCACCACAATATTAACAAAACATCCTTACTGATCATCCTCAAAAGGGGCACGGATCACTAGGAAACAACATGAACATATGGCATAATGGCAAAATCAGGACAAGGACTTGGAGAAATTCTAAGTCCCTGAAATCAGCATTACCGATTACGCTACTTTGCAAGCTTGTGCTAGTCACCACAAATATCACAAAAATACATGGTAAGCACCTCTGTAAATATGGCATGGCATATAACAAAACACATGTAGGGCTCAGGATCATATCATGCACACATTAATCATGGCAAAAATGACAAATAGCTATTTGATGAAACAGATCTGCCAAATTTACCACATAGCCCACTTCCAAAAGCATTTTGGGTTCAAGATGAGCTCAAATTAAAATGATGCAATGAGATGAAATGATGTACTCGTCGAGACGAACATTTTGATATGCTACACGTGCAAATCGGAGCTACGGATGCAGAGATACGACATGATGAAGATTGCAAAAAAAATAAGGGGAGAGGGGAAAGTCAACCCTAGTGGATCTAGGGTTTACTGTGCTCCCGATCCAGATCCGGGTCGTGGTACTATAGCAAGCGCTGTTCACGCCGGAGTCGAGGTCGCCGGCAATGGTGTCGTGGTGGCCGGACTTGGCGGCTCCGGCGAACGGAGGCGGGCGGCGCCGGCGACGTTGAGGCGGCGGGGCGAGGAGCGGCGCCGGCGAGCGGAGGAGGGCGGCACGGCGGACTTGGGGTGGCGAGGAGCGGGCCGGCGGATGTCGGCGTCGCCGGAGCGGGGCGGCTCGCCGGCGATGGCGCGCGGCGGCGCCGGGCGGCTCGGGCACCGGACACGGGGAAGGAGAAGGCGGGGCGCGCGGATCCGGCTCGGCCCGGACGGACGGCGGGAGGGCCGGCTTCGGGCTCTCGGGCCCGCGGAGGCGAAGTGGGCGCCAGTTGCCACTTGGCAGCCGGTGAATGGCTGGCGGCGGTGTGTCCGCTAGGTGGCGGACATTGTCCGGCGGCGGGGGTTTTTTTTAGGGTTTGGGGGAAGAAGACCCGTGATTTCGGAAGAGATCTATTTATAGGCATAGAGGGAGCTAGGAGGCTCCAAATTGAGTGCGGTTTGCGGCCACGCGATCGTGATCGAACGCTCTAGATGATGGAAGGGTTTTTGGTGGGTTTTGGACCAAATTGGAAGGCTGTTGGGCTGCAACACAAATGAGGCCTTCTCGGTCCCTCGGTTAACCGTTGGAGTATCAAACGAAGTCCAAATGACACGAAACTTGACAGGTGGTCTACTGGTAGTAAACCAAGGCCGCATGACAAGTATCGGTCCAATCCGGAAATGTTTACCCCCCACACACGAAAAGAGGTAGAAAAGGGCACCGGAGGAGATAGGAGCGCCGGAATGCAAAACGGACAACGGGGAAAATGCTCGGATGCATGAGACGAACACGTACGCAAATGCAATGCACATGATGACATGATATGAGATGCATGACAAAGGCAACAACACATGGAGACAAAAACCCGAACCCGAGGAAAATAAAATAACTTAGGCCGGAAACGGCAAGAGTTGGAGTACAGATAAGGTAAATTACATCCGGGGTGTTACAACACTCCACCACTACGAAAGGATCTCGTCCCGAGATCTAGGACTGGAAAAACGCCGGGTACTCAGAACGGAGGTGATCCTCGCGTTCCCAGGTGGCTTCACGGTCGGAATGGTGTGACCACCTAACTTTGAGGAATTTGATTGACTTATTGCGAGTCTTGCGTTCAGTCTCTTCAAGAATAGCAACTGGGTGCTCATGATAAGAAAGGTCTTCTTGGAGATCAATGTCTTCGAAGTTGACGGTGCGGTCAGGGGTCTTGAAGCACTTGCGGAGCTGAGAGACATGGAACACGTCGTGCACATTTGCGAATTTGGAGGGAAACTCGAGTTGATAGGCGAGATCGCCTCTCTTGCTGACGATCTTGAAAGGACCCACGTATCTAGGGATCTTAATATGGCAAGACCCGTTGACTACAACCTCTCTCACAAGCATAACATGATCAAACCCAGAACTCATTGAGTGTTAATCACATAGTGATGTGAACTAGATTATTGAGTCTAGTAAACTCTTTGGATATTGGTCACATGGCGATGTGACTTGTGAGTGTTAATCACATGGCGATGTGAACTAGATTATTGACTCTAGTGCAAGTGGGAGACTGTTGGAAATATGCCCTAGAGGCAATAATAAATTAGTTATTATTATTATATTTCATTGTTCATGATAATCGTTTATTATCCATGCTAGAATTGTATTGATAGGAAACTCAGATACATGTGTGGATAAATAGACAACACCATGTCCCTAGTAAGCCTCTAGTTGACTAGCTCGTTGATCAATAGATGGTTACGGTTTCCTGACCATGGACATTGGATGTCGTTGATAACGGGATCACATCATTAGGAGAATGATGTGATGGACAAGACCCAATCCTAAGCCTAGCACAAGATCGTGTAGTTCGTTTGCTAAAGCTTTTCTAATGTCAAGTATCATTTCCTTAGACCATGAGATTGTGCAACTCCCGGATACCGTAGGAGTGCTTTGGGTGTGCCAAACATCACAACGTAACTGGGTGGCTATAAAGGTACACTACAGGTATCTCCGAAAGTGTCTGTTGGGTTGGCACGAATCGAGACTGGGATTTGTCACTCCGTGTAAACGGAGAGGTATCACTGGGCCCACTCGGTAGGACATCATCATAATGTGCACAATGTGACCAAGGAGTTGATCACGGGATGATGTGTTACGGAACGAGTAAAGAGACTTGCCGGTAACGAGATTGAACAAGGTATCGGGATACCAACGATCGAATCTCGGGCAAGTATCGTACCGATAGACAAAGGGAATTGAATATGGGATTGATTGAATCCTCGACATCGTGGTTCATCCGATGAGATCATCGTGGAACATGTGGGAGCCAACATGGGTATCCAGATCCCGTTGTTGGTTATTGGCCGGAGAGTTGTCTCGGTCATGTCTGCATGGTTCCCGAACCCGTAGGGTCTACACACTTAAGGTTCGATGACGCTAGGGTTATTAGGAAGACTTGTATGTGATTACCGAATGTTGTTCGGAGTCCCGGATGAGATCCCGGACGTCACGAGGAGTTCCGGAATGGTCCGGGGGTAAAGATTTATATATGGAAAGTTGTTGTTCGGGTTCCGGGAAAAGTTCGGTTTTTTCCGGTATTGTACCGGGAAGCTTCCGGAAGGTTCCAGAGGATTCCAGAGGGGTCCGGAGGTCCGGAAAATTTTCCACCACGTCCAATACAGCAGCATGGGCTGTAGGGGGCGCCCTAACCTTAATGGGCCAAGGGCACCAGCCCCCCCAAGGCCCATGTGCATGGGAGAGGGGAAACCCTAAGGGGGAGGGCCTCCACTTGACTTGGGAGGCACTCCTCCCCCCCTTGGCCTCCGCCCCCAACCCTAGATGGGATCTAGGGGGGCCGGCCCCCTCTCTCCCCACCTATAAATAGTGGAGGGGTGGGAGGGCGGCCACACCCTTGAACCTGGCGCAGCCCCTCCCCTCCAATACCTCTCCTCCTCCGCGTGAGCTTGGCGAAGCCCTGCCGGAGAACTGCCACTCCATCACCACCACGTCGTCGTGCTGCTGTTGGACTCTCTTCCTCAACCTCTCCCTCCTCCTTGCTGGATCAAGGCGTGGGAGACGTCTCCGTTTCGTACATGTGTTGAACGCGGAGGTGCCGTCCGTTCGGCGCTAGGATCATCGGTGATTTGGATCACGACGAGTACGACTCCATCAACCCCGTTCACTTGAACGCTTCCGCTTAGCAATCTACAAGGGTATGTAGATGCACTCTCCTTCCCCTCGTTGCTAGATTACTCCATAGATTGATCTTGGTGATGCGTAGAAAATTTTAAATTTCTGCTACGATCCCCAACACCCTCGCCGGTGGAGGCCTCGCGTGGCTCGCGAGGGCACAGGGATCCTGATTCCCGACGCTACCTGGAGCTCGCGTGCGCGGCCTGGGAGATGCCGACGCGGTCGGGCGCCCCGACTCCTGCCCGCGAAGCTCGGGACGGCCGAGAGCAGCTGCAGGTCGCACATATAACGGCGGCCGGAATCTCGTCGTTGGTGGGCGGCGGCGCCCATGGACGTTGTCTCCGAGACCTGCGTCCGCACAAACTTCGCGAGGCACCATCTGGCATGTGGGGCTCGCCGGTGCCGAGGCAGGTGCACCTCCCGAGGAATGGCTGCAACTCAGCTCCATCTCAGTACGGGGTCACCGGCGGCGGCCTCTGCCTCGGCCGGGGCGGACGAGCGGCTCGGTGGTGAAGATAAGGCAAGCAAAACAAAAAAAAGCCATTCATTTTTATTTTCTTTCAATGACAAGTGGACCCCACAGTGCTCCACACATGTTCACGACGTTACCCAGTGTCGCCGTTACCTGCCGGGTGATTAGCGATGTCACGTCAACCTAACTGGCGGGCCCCATCTGTCATAAACGCGGTCAACCAAGCCAAAGCTGCCTATTAGTGTTATTTGCAAAAAGATTGCCGTAGACGTGTTGTTTTCTGCGAAAAAAATGTATTGTAGTGTTTTTCGCAAACCTAGCTTTCAAAGTGGTGGTTTTGTGCAATTTACTCGATGAGATCCCGTGACGAGTTCCAAAAGAAGACATTGACTATCCGTATGGTCGAGCTCAATGACACCCTTTGCATAGCTCACTCAGAGGGAAGCATGGCCATCCATCCGTGCACGACAATATGGCTCTTATCTGATTTCACCAAGGGCATCTGGATCAAGGCTTACACAATCCCGATGGCTTCAACCAACGATCTAACCATGCCTCTTAGGGTGATGTGTCATCGTAGTAGAAAGTTATTGTTCTATTGTTTCCATAGTTGTGGGGCAACTCCGACGCTACAAGTATATGATCCGCTCGACAACGCATGCACACACCCGGTAAATCTCCCGGGTAACCTTCCGGGCCGGGTTGGTGTTTGCGGCTTGCACTTGAAGTGTTTTGTCTCATCTAAGATGTAGCCAGTGGCTGAGCTGCGGGCCCAATTAGCTAGGAGTCTCAAATATTGAAACACGTGCATCAAATGATTCCCTTATCTCTTTTATAAATGATTTTTTCGACAAACCAAACAATGTGATCTGATGTAACCTTAAACTAGAGCTCTTTGTGTGGATTTGTACCGTATGATCTATGAAGTTTTCTTTACTGGATTGAATCTTGGGGCTGCAATTCTGGATGAATTATTTCATGGCCTTTTTTTAACATGTCTCTCAACTGGTTGTGCTTTTCTTTCTGATTGTTCCAACTGTTTCGAATCAGGAGTATATTCCGTTGTACTCCAACCGGAATTTTGGTCAACCGGAATTATTTCATGGCCTTTTTTGACAAATTTTGGTCAAATTTAAGTCAAATTACAGTCAAAAATTGGTCAAATTTCAGCCGAATTTTTTGAAAATGACTGAATTTCGGCCATCTCGGCCTAGGGCAAAAAAAAGCTCAAACCGAAAATCAAAACACAGTCTGTCAATGGTGTCGTGCACTTCCTCTCTCAGCAAGAGCCTGTAGGCAACAGTGTTCTTTGTTTCGACCTCGAGAGCGAAGTGTGGGGGAAGACAATCAAAGGCCCATTGAAAGAAGACACTGAGATGTGGAGCCGGACAGGACTAATTCACATAACACAGCTCAAGGATACCCTATGCATGATCCAGACGGAGAAACGCGAGGCTGAACAATGCACCAACATATGGCTCCTAATTGATGCAGACAATAGCATATGGATGAAGGCGTATGCGATCCCGATGCACATGTCTGTTGATATGGTCCAACCATTGACGGTAATGGCCGACGTTGTAAAATTGCTGACGGACTACCATACTAGACGCTCGTTGGTTCCTGTGTTGCACGTGTACGATCCCTCTACCGGGACATGCACGGATGCGGTCAAGCTGCCGGGAAACACCTTTGGCAGAGTCTGTCTCTGTGACTTGCACTTGGATTGCTTTGGTGCTGGCAAGATCTAATCACAGCCGCGCAACTGAATCAACCTTCAATATGCGATTTGGATTTGCTATGGACGCAACCCATTATTGTTCATCGGTCAAGGACGTGGGGAAATTCATAGACATCAGATAGCTTCTTAATCTTATTCTTGTGCACTGAACAATAGGTTTAATTACCAGCTTTAGTTTCTTGGGTTAGTTTCCTTGTCTACAAGCTTGGGTTTGTTTTGTTAGTGCAAGTGCTTTCATCTTGCTATGTATGGCCTGGACATTATGCAAAGTCCTAGTCCTGGTCAAGTTATAGTTCGTCGGATGAAATAAAAAAAAGTTTGGTTTAGATCTAATAGTGATCAAGGTAGCCATGATTAGTTCTGGAAAGTGACCATGTCATATTTCGTACAGGAAGTGCACCCCGAGTCCAAGATAGAGTATATGTGTACAAGATAGAGTATATGTGTGATGTGTCCGATCCTGTTTTGGGTATGTTCGTTACTGGTCGGATGTGTATGTATATACACACAATGTATATATATACACATGCACATGGCACCTTGTGACAGTGAGTTAAAAGAAGTGCCTTTGGCTAGAACTTTTTTTGTGTGTGTGTTCGTGACGTTTAGTAGGACGTTTGTATCAAAAACACATGGTCGAAGGTGGCGTCACCGTTGTCTCGTTACGAGCAGATGCCATCTTTGACATCTTTTTCTGTACGTCGATCAAGTTTGTATGCCGCTTCAGATGCGTCTCCAAGGAGTGGCTATGCCTCATCTCTAGCCCGGCCTTCGTCTCTCAACATAAGTCAAGCAGCACATCGGAGTTGCTCCTCGTCGCTGTCTACAATGAGGTCGATCAGCCCCACGGCGATATTGTTACGAATGTGATTGACATAGAAGACAACTCTGTGTGGACGATCAAAGCCATTGGTTTTCTTCCCTGTTGTCCGCGAGTTTTGACAGCCTTGTTTGTGTGTCCTGCTCTGATTCCATTATCCGCGTGGTCAATGTTGTCACCACAAATAAGGTGCTCGTGACATGCCACGAATCGGACGGGGTCAGCGAGGTCTACACCATCAGCCTTGGCCGCGCCAGTGTGTCCAACTCAAGCCATGGAGCAAGATGGATCCAATCCACATATTTGAGCTCAACTACACCGTGTATGATCCACGCATAGGTACACCATCTACGTTTTTTTAGATAACCTGCTAGGCTTTATTCATCATGTAGTATGGATACATATCTTACAATGGAATCATGTGGCTGCCCCAGCCAAATGTGGCGACCCTGATCCATAGTAATTAAGTGCATGCCTAGCAAGATTATGTGGCTCAAAGTTTGAGCTCCTAGACTTATAATTGAAATTACAAGAATTAAAGGGTTTGCCAAGATAAAATTTCTTTAACTACTCCACCATAGCTGTCTCTGATTCTTCCTTAATGTGCTTTACCACTGTCTCACAGTCTGACGCAATAGCAAGATTTTGATGCCCCACTGCAAGTGATAGTCCCTCAAGGTTGGCAATTGCTTCTAGACTTGGCGGGTCTGTCATTCCCCTAATAACGAAAGCCAATGATCCCAGGTAAACCGCCTATGATCTCTCCACACAAGCACAACTGAACCCACCCAACGTGAAACTACCGCATCGACATTGATCTTCACATGCCCTGCTGTTGGAGGGATCCACCTCTTCCACTGAACTGTTGGAGCTACCCTACTCCCCTGGTTCCCACCTGCACTTCGAACCTCGCCTAGCTTCATAATTAAATGAGTGATGAACATAAATGTTGACATAGGGCTTTGGTTAATCCCTTCGTGAATTAATTTCATTCGTTCCCACCATATAGCCCAAAGCGTGATTCTCAATCTTATAAACTTCTGGTGAAGCAGCTGCTAAATCATTGTAAATAAGTTCATTGATCAGTCATGCACTCAAGCAAGTTGTGTCGCCATGAATCCGACATCCCACAAACAACACAACTACACGTAGTCGACATGTTCCTATGCATTCTCACTTCTTCTGTCGGGATGGACTGATGAGCTAACCTCCACATAAACACTCGAAGCTTTGTTATGCAAAGTACTACCGGGATAAATTGCTTTGTGAGGTCGCAAAGTTCATGAACTATCGTAGGTCTACCCACTCCACGATACTTCCAACACATGATACTCATTGTGCCCGACGGAGATCACTTTGGGGCTCCGCCCGAAGGCGCATCATCAGTTTTCTGATTATGGTTCTTCTTCTGTAAACCCTTCTCTGCACTTGCAGAACCTCTAGCTCTTTCCGAGTCCTTCTTAGATGACGGACTCAGTGGATAACCGGGTGCGGTCAGCATTAGCCGGTTACCAACCATAGTTGTGGCTCCCTTAGGGATGGTTGTCTTGCCTCCGGAGTCCGCATTCACATATGAGGATCTCTTCCTACTGGGGTCGGCCTCCTCCATATAAGCTTCGGTATATTCATACTTAGAATTCTGCGAGTGTTGTGTTCTTCACCTTCCAAAACCGAAAAGAGTACCGCCTTGTGGAGCTCCATGAGAAAAGCCTCCCCTCTGCACATGTCCTTCACTTGGGCATCTTCCTTCAGCGCGGAAGCATATTTCCCTCAAGACCTTGAACACTAGTGCTTTTGGAGGGTGAACAACATCCTCATGTTCCTTACATTGATGGCTAATATGACCACACACAACACACCAATCTGGATGACACTCATATTTGACGATAAAAATCTGACTCTTGTTTTCCTTCACCAGTGATGTAGCATTCTGGAGTGGTTTGTAAACGTTGATCTTATGCGGACCCTATAAAAGTTCCCCTCAAACTCATGAGTTGGTTCCACGAAAACCACCTCACCAACCTTTCCAGGTAACACCATCAACATGGGATAGTAGCCGTCAGGAGATCATGTATCTGAACCTAGAGCTCAAGGGTATCCAATTTGATTTGCGATGGCTTGGTAAATCTACCACACAATGCTACGATCACAACAAAACCCTTGTAATTCCATAACCCTTCTTCCATGATTCGCTCCCACTCACGCAAACAAGACAAATTGTAAAGTGTACAAATTATCCTCAAGGGTCTAATCTTTACCTCCTGGGCTAGATCCCAAGTTGCTCTCGTCGTTTTGAAAAAAAAACAAAATTGGCTGTAAGATATTTCTCCATGTGGACTCTTGCAAGTGCCATCAATTTTATTGACTCTGGAGAGAGGGGGGGGCTCTTCTTCATCAAACACCACATCATCTAGATCATCCTCCTGGAGACCCAACATCTCCATCCTCTCTGCTAGATCCTTCGAGTCCATCGCCCTGGAGCCCGACGCTTTTTTTGCCATGCCTAAAAACCTAGCCCGATGATGAGATCAATAGAGCTATTGTTGGAACCCTAGTCTGCCTTCCCCAGCAACCATGGGGCCAAGACCGAGCAACTCCCCCGAGAGAATCCCTTGACCAATCTGAGCAAACGGGGAGGTGGAGGAGGTCCGCATGGGATTGAAATTCACGACGTTCGGCTGTCGCTACCACGAGTACGGGAACTCTAGGGAGAGGGGAAAACCTATAGGCACACCATCTACGTGCTAATATATGGCTGATGTTTGACGCTGACAAAAGCAAATGGGTCAAGGCATATATGATCTGATAGTCATGTTTGCATAACATTATTCATCAAAAACTAAAAAAGCAACACATAACATAGTACTCTATATAAAGGGAAACGTTAGGTTTCAGCCGGCGGATCACACGTGAGCGTCCGCCGTCTTCTTCTTGCAACACGTGTCTTGTATGGGTTCGTCTAGTACTATTTTCTAGAGGTTCTGTGTGACACGTGTGACGCGTGTGTGGCTGGCGGAGAAACCAAAAGGTTTTCTGCAACAATATCTGTGTTGCAATAATTTCTTTCGCAATAACTTCCATGTTGCAAAAAAGTGAAAACGAAAAAAATGCAACGTCACCAGCGGAAGCTGCGACATTTTTTTATTACAAAAAATTCTGCAACAACATCCATGTTGCAGAAGTCATTTTTGCAACATCATCTATGTTGCAAAAAAAGTGAAGGCGGATTTATCTTTTGCAACACAATCTCTATTGCAAATGTTTTTCCGTAACACGAGCTCTGCTGCAATTTTTTTTGAAACACAATCTTTGTTGCAATGGTGAAGAAGGACCAGGTCGTTGGATTATGCCGGATCTGACGGCTGCTGAGGCGGCGAAAAGATCCGCCGACCGACGCCTAGTGCGGCCCACACCTATATAAAACTAGCAAACTAAACTACTTCTGTTTTTTTCCTTTTCCCCTCTTTTTTGTACTTTTAGTTTTTTTACGAATAACAAAATTTTTCAAATATTATGACCTAGTAAACAATAAAAAAACATACAACTATTTTTCTAAGTTTTTTTACACTAACTAACTAGCAATTCACAAGCAACTACTTAATATATGTAGCTAGCTAACTAATACTCCATCCATTTCATAATGTAGTGCTTACTGATTTTTTGAAAAGTCAAAACCTCACAATCTTTGATCAAGTTTATGGAGGAAAATATTTACATCTAAAAGTCAAACATATATCATTAGATTCATCATAAGATGTACTTTCATATTTAATATTTTTGGTATTGTAGATATAAATCGTTTGCTCTATAAACTTTGATCAAAGTTTGCAAAGTTTGACTTTTTAAAAATTATACAAACTACATTATGAAACGTAGAGAGTATTAACAATTAAGTAACTATCATTTTAGTTACAAAGCAACCAATTAATTGAACTAAAACTCATTAATATAACAAAAAACACCGTGCCTTAGGTGGTGGCCGGATCCGGTTGCGGGTGTGGGTGGCGGCGGAGGAGGCGGTGCGGTGTCTTTGAAGGACGACACGGGCGGCTGAGGATTGTGGGGCTGTTCAGTAATTAGTCAAAAAGAAAATGTTGCCGTGGATGATAGTAGGCGGCTTGATTTTACTTTTTTTAATAAGATTGTTTTTGAAATGCTGCATATAAAATGAATTTTTGTCAAATGATTAGATGCAAAGCATTGTTTTCTTTCTTGGGAGGATACAAAAGTAGTGTTTCGTATACACGTAACATGCTTAAATGCTATCATCACAAAAGTATTTTTTTTGAGCATCAGTACAGATACAAGCGCTCATATACACACGCATACACTCACCTCTATGAACGCACACACACACACTCTACCATATGAGCACCTCCGAAAGACTGAGCCGGCACATCATCTTAAGATTTACGAAGTCGCCGTAGGCGCCTCGTCGTCGACGGGAACGTCTCCTCCCACTGAAAGCGCATCGCCGGAAATCCTAGAATAAATGCAGGAATAATGCGAGCACCAGGATTTGAACCCTGGTGGGTTGGTGATACCACTGTCTACCTAACCATCTCAACCATAGATTGATTCGCATCACAAAAGTATACTTGGTAGTGTCTGAAGCTTGATGTGTTTATGGGCGTGTTTTACTGGAGTAATTAGAGAACAAAACTTCCTCATCCAACGGCAAAGATAGGGCTCGGCTTTTTTATTCTCACCCTAAAGATTCTAGTCCTGAACAAAGTTTACTCGCAACATGACAAATCAAGACCAGCCGCAAAAAAAAAACATGACAAATCAAGACAACCGGGATACAATCTTTTATTTTTAGAAAAAAGATCTGCATCACATATTATTTTCCTGTAACAAAAGTTCAGTTTGATGAGGGTGGAGGGAGGGTAGCTAAAGGAGGCGTTGTCATGGCCACTATGTCTGCAGAACTTTGCAATGAAACTTGCATATATATATATATATTTTTGAGAATGAAACCTGCATATTTCGGACTGGAGAGAAAACCGTTTCGTACTATATATCAATCTTTACCTCTCTATCATTTCGAGACTCCTCGTCATGTCCGTAATCTTATTCGGGACTCCAAAAACATTCGGTCACCAAATCACATAACTCATATAACACTATATCGTCATCGAACGTTAAGCGCACGGACCCTACGGGTTTGAGAACTATGTAGACATGACCGAGACACCTCTCCAGTCGATAACCAATAGCGGAACCTGGATGCCCATACTGGCTCCTACATATTCTACAAAGATCTTTATCGGTCGAACTGTTATGACAATATACGTAATTCCCTTTGTCCATCGGTATGTTACTTGCCCGAGATTCGATCGTCGGTATCTTCATACCTAGTTCAATCTCATTGCAGGCAAGTAACTTTACTCGTTCCGTAATACATCACCTCGTGACTAACTCCTTAGTCGTTTGCTTACAAGCTAATGATGTGTATTACCGAGAGGGCCCAGAGATACCTCTCCGATACTTGAAGTGACAAATCCTAATCTCGATCTATGCTAACTCAACAAACACCTTCGGAGATACCTTTAGAGCATATTTATAACCACCCAGTTACGTTGTGACGTTTGATAGCACACAAGACATTCCTCCGGTATCCAGGAGTTGCATAATCTCGTACTCGAAGGAATATATATTTGACATGAAGAAAGCAATAAAAACTGAACGATCATAATGCTAATCTAACGGATGGGTCTTGTCCATCACATCATTTTCTTAATGATGTGATCACATTATCAAATGACAACTCATGTCCATGGTTAGGAAACCTTAACCATCTTTGATCAACGAGCTAGTCTAGTAGAGGCTCACTAGGGACATGGTGTTTGTTTATGTATTCACACATGTATCAAGGTTCCCGATCAATACAATTCTAGCATGTATAATAAACCTTTATCGTGAATAGGGAAATATAAAATAACAACTTTATTATTGCCTTTAGGGCATATTCCCTTCAGGAGGAGGGCGACAGGTGATTGAAATTCTCGACGTTCGGCTGTCACGCCGCGAACCCTAGGGAGAGGGAAAAACCCAAATATATACCATCTACGTGCCAACATATGGATCGTGTTTGACACTGACAAAAGCAGATGGGTCAAGGCATATATGATATGATAGCCCTGTCTACATGACATTATTCATCAAAAAATAAATAAAAGCAACATGTGACATAGTATGCTATATAAAACAAGCAAACTAAACTACTTCTCTTTCTTTTCTTTTCTTTTTTCCCTTTTTCCTCTTTTATTTACTTTTACCTTTCTTTTTTACGAATAGCAATCTTTTTCAAATATTATAACCTAGTAAACAGTAGAAAAACATACAACTAGTTTTTCTTACACTAACTAACTAGCAATTCACAAGCAACTACTTAATATATCTAGCTAGCTAACTAAAACTCCCTTCGTTCCATAATATAGTGCTTGTAGATTTTTGAAAAGTCAAAACTCACAATCTTTGACCAAGTTTGGAGGAAAATATTTACATCTAAAATGCCAAACATATATCATTAGATTTATCATAAGATGTAGTTTCCTATTTAATATTTTTGGTATTGTAGATATAAATAATTTTCTCAATAAACTTTGATCAAAGTTTGCAAAGTTTGACTTTTTGAAAACTATACAAACTACATTATGAAACATAGAGAGTATTAACAATTATCTAACTAGCATTTTAGTTACAAAGCAACCAATTAACTGTACTAACAACTCATTAATATAACAAAAAACACCATGCGTTAGGTGGTGGCCGGATCTGGTTGCGGGCGTGAGTGGCAGCGGTGCGGTGTCTTTGAAGGACGACACAGGCGGCTGAGGATTGTGGGGCTGTTCAGTAATTAGTAAAAAAAATGTTGCAGTGCATGATCGTAGGTGGCTTGATCTTACTTTTTTAATACAGTTTTGCTAAAGCACATCTAGATGTGCCATAAGTATTGCACATCTAAGTCCTATATCATTGATTTTACATCGAGATTCGTGTGGATATTTTTCTTTTCTTTTTTCTTTTTCATCTTTATACTTGATTCACTCACTTAGATGTGCAATAATTAGAGCACATCTAAATGTGCCCTAGACATACCTTTTTTTTAATAAGATTGTTTTTAAAAAGCTGCGTATAAAATGAAATTTCGTCAAATAATTAGATGCAAAGATTGTTTTTTTCTTGGGAAGATGCAAAAGTGGTGTTCCGTATACACGTATAACATTCTTAAATGCTGATCGCAAGAAAAGAAGCTTAAATGTTTTCATCACAAAAGTATCTCTACTTCTAATGGAGCAGTTGGTAGTCTCCGCCGGTCAATTTTCGTCCCACCAATGATGGTTTTTTTCGTCCTCGATCCCACCTCCCGCTTCCCCTCGATTCCCCCCCCCCTCCGCCCTCGAACCAGGGAAAAAATCGGAATGCTCCCACTATGTCCAGTACTAAACCCTTCGGTTGATTGAAAAAAAAACGCTCTGAAAAAAATCTACGAAAATTAACCTACGAAAATTAGCCAGGCGTTCCGTGCCCTCGATGCAATTGCCCGCACGAGTCGTCACCGAAAAAAGACGCAGCCGATCCCTCCTCCCACCTTCCTGCCAGGACCTGCCGCCGCCGCCCTCCCCCGCCCCCGCCTCCGATTCCAGCCGACGCCATCCGGCCCCCGCGTCGGCCGCCACCAGCGCGGCTCCACCCCTGTCTCCCCCATTGATCCCCAGCACCTCCTCGCCGTCCCCCCTGCGCGCGCCCCTGCGGCTAACCCTAGCCACCAACTCGTGTTGCGGGCACCAGGATGGGAGAGGGGCGGTCGCGTCGTTGATGGGGTGGACCTGCTGGGGCATCGCGGATCCAACCCATCTCTCGATCCTATCCTACCCCGATCTTTTTCCTAGGTCGTGGCTGTGGGATGACGCCGTCGCCACCGCCACCAACGCGGAACCAGGCTTCCCAGCCTCCGGCATCCAACCTCAGAGGCCTCCATCGCCGCCGCCATCGCTGAACCACAGGTCAGCGAGTGGTTGTGGGTCGACCCCGCCACTGCCGCTGCCGTCGCGGAACCCCGGGGCAGGGCGCGGTCGCGTTGCGGGCAGCACGAGCGGCCTTGCCTCTCCCCCGTCAGTATGTCCTCAGCAGCAATTCGTGACCTCCTCCTGACAGATCCAAGGCCGTGGCCTTTGGGGTCCAAGTCACTGTGCACCATGAGCCCTCAAGCAGCGCGTGTGTGACCACTGCATCAAGCAACGACCTCGACCACCATCGTAAGTTTGTTTTTTCTTCACGTGCTTAAGTCTGAAAGCATTCTACTGTATTTAGGGCATGTACGTTTGTACGAGTAAAGGTATTGTATATATGCCACCACAGAACTATCGGCCTTTTCATGTCAATACGAAAGGGCTTTGCACTATGTGTGTTCTTGTTGTACATCAACGAGAATAGCAAGTATAGCAGCGAAAACAATGGCAAAAATAAGGAGCGACATTCTTCTTACTTCAAAGAAAGGCATCGAGTTGATTCATGTGAGTTTTTGGAACTAAAGCGTCATACAATGATAGGTAGCAGTAAGATACTTGACCCATGTGAAGCTGAAAGTGTTTTCTTATATCGAACGTATGATAATCTAATTATATTCACAAGTAATTTCTTTATGACCAGGAAGAATTACTACGAGAGGATTATGTTTTGAGGTAGTATTTGCTAAGCTTATTCACGTACTTTTGTGCTAAGAAGTTTGCATAATGGCATGTTTTCTTCCAATTGTAGGGAAATCCTCTTGATGAATGAAACCAATCGTGAAGAAAGTTGTAATTTCAACCAAAGGACCAGGTTGCGCTGAGGTAGTGGTGTGGTCCCGATGATGACGGCGAGGTTGACCTAATGATAAGCTTGGGAGTTATTATTCTGTTTAGCGTCTATTGCGGCGCCGGTGAGAATCCATTAGCCTTCCTCCTCTCCTCGCTGCCCCATCTAACTATCATTCTTAGTCCTTTTACAGTTGCTGTCATAAATAAAATTGGTTGGCTCTCTTAGCTGGAAACTGAACCACACTCAATGGATGGATGAATGAATGAAACTGCCCCTTACATATGCCATTCCTTGAAACTGAAAATTGGATCAGCACAATTTGGAATCTTTTCATAAACTACATTATGCATTCAATTGTTTTCAGGAACAATAAATTTACTCAGTCAATGTGAAAATGAACATTGATTTTTTGTCCCTCGAAGGAGATGAGGTTTAATATTTTCTTACATGACCAGGAACATTAGGAGATGTTTAAATGAGTAATTAAATAAGAAGAGTTTATCCGGAAAGATGATACCTTTCTTACCTGTACAAAAATGATGGCTATATCCACAATATTGCTCTTATTCCCTTCTTTTGATGTAGACATCAGCTCATTTTCTTATCAAGATTAGAAGCTTATTAATCAATGAAAATTCTGAATTGTTCCTGAAGCACATGCTTGTTTGGCCAATCAGGAAATTAAGAACTTTGCTTCCTCCCCGCACAAACCATAGCCCTCTGATCTAATCCGAATGGCCCCTTCTCCGTCGCTGCCACCGGCAAGCAGTGCGTACTGCACGCACCAGTTGTAGCTCACCGGCAGCCAAGCGTGCATATAAATCACCTAGCCTTCAGAGGTTAACCTTATTTGTTCATGCTTGTAAGTCAGGCCATCAGTGTTCGTGCATATAAATCAGGATCCTTGATTTTCCAGTGACTGCTCTCTCATGTATTGCTATTTCCATAAGGCAGAGTAATCAGCATTTCTATCTCCCTCCTTAACCGAGTTTGTGAGTGATTTCAGCTCCATGAAGAACATAAGAACTCATTGGTATATATGGGCCCCAAGTCTACTTATTGTAGATGTCTGATCCTCTGCATTTCCTTCGTTGGCTTTGAATTCTTAATGCAGATGTTTTGCTTCTTCTTCAGTCATACATACCTCAAGTTTGATATTGCTTACTTATTTAACAAATATCAAAGCATGTCCATATCTTCAAACGCAAGCTATATACTCTAATTGCGGAGATTTTCTTTCTTTGTTAATCTCTTGAATAAGTTGGATCAGCTGTATATCTCTTTTTACACCACGATTTGTTTTTCATGTTGGAGTAGATATTGGTCCACTGATAATACTAATATTGGTCCATTGAAGGTACTAATTTCAGAAAGATCATATGGGTGCATACCAGTATCAACTATTAAGGGAGCAAAGTAATTACTTGTCATTCCTTATTGTTGTGAAAGTTCATATTTGTTTGCTATATAGATGCTCTTCATAGATTAACTGTGGTTTAAAAATTCAAAATCCTTTGTATCTCTTTGTTATTATTTGGTTCAGTACCTGCTATGTTCCTATGGTTGGCTGCCCTTAAGTAGTTAAAAATAATGATGGCTCTTCTACATTATTGATTGTCTGATGTCTTTGCTGGTGAGAAATAGATGATGGGAGAACGGGGGAAGATATAAATGCCTTGATTGAATAAATAAATGGAGGATTCATGGAGCTTCACTAAAGGATAGCATCACACTGTCACCTGAAATTGCAGTAGTGTATACACCCAGGGTATGTATATGGAACTAGCTACGTGAGTCATGTACTCATGTTTGAAATATATTATTTCCTGATGAAGGTGCCATAGCTTTGGCTGGACGTAAGAACATGCTTGGAGGTGATTGGTAATTTAAAATTAATCTTTGTTGCAACATAGCTTCTGGCCAGGAATTATTGGGACATTTTTACCAAGTAATTGATTTTTTTTCTTTGAGCTGCAGTTTGTTAACCAACTAGATGCACCATTTTTAACAAAGAAGGCCCCTTACTGTCCATTTTCTTTGCATTCTCGTGCGGATTTTTACATGCCCGTTTTCTGTAGCAGGCGCTTACATGCCCATGTCAGAGTTAATGGAGGATGAAGTGTGACCGTACTAACTCCTTGTGTGTACAACGACGTGTGCCAGTACTGTCTCCCTTACCGGCTCCTTTGGCTCTCCCTGTGCGGCAGCGGCTCAATCTCCGCGGTGCCGTCGGGGAGGAGGGGCTGGGGCGGCCGTGTCTGGTGCGCTCTCGCTACTCATCGACCTTGCTGTTACTACCTCATCCTTGAAGCCATGGGTGCCCTCTAATTTTCCCTTTGGAGTGTTCAATGCAAACTGCAAAAGTAGAGCTGGTTGGCTGGCTAATCAGCTTAGCTGTTGATTTGATCAGGGGATAGCATATGAAGTGAGTAAACGGAAAGAACGTGAGCGTCCAAGCAGGAACTGCAAATGCTCTATTTTAGTCAAAGCATGGGAATGTGCACAAGGGAAAGGTCAGCTCTTGCAATATCATTTTCATGATACAGTGATCAAGTTTCTAAACAATCCTTGCAGACATGCCTTCCAATAGTATTTTATTCCATGGTCCATATTTGTATGTCAGTTCCATGATACAATGATTTACTTTTTAGTTGTATATGCCTCCAAATTTGCTTTACATGTAACCATTGTACAGGATAGTATAATGTGATTTTCTGATGCCCTAACTAGCAGTATGTGATTTCTTGACATTTTCCTAGCAATTTCACTTTAGTTTTATTCTTTACTTTTAGGTATTTGTGTGATTGATCAGAACTACATACATAACAATGCAAGGACACAATATAATTTCGCAGTTTCAAGGCTAGCACATGGAGCGGCAAAAGGGAGGAGGAGCTACCACAGAGGCTACGTAACTCGAGGATGTTCTAGAATTAGTGTAGAATAAGCCTGACTCTACAAGAAAATACATCGGATAATTAGGAAACAAGGCACTGGCAAAAAACAAGAAAATACAGAGACCAAATACTTGAGGGGCTGCAACTCTGCAAGACTGAAATTAATGAAAAGCTAAGCCTTTTATTGTTTAGATAAACAAACAGCTAAGTCAGTTGAGGAGTGATCTCCGCAGCTCCCAGGTCACTAGAGGAGTCAAAGATTGTCCGCTGAAAGATGGACAAGTGATCATGTTTTATCATTGTTTGAAAGGAGTAGTGAACGCTGATGTATGTATATTTTTCGTTCAAAGTAATGGAAGTGCAAATTTGTATATTCTTTACTGGCATTATTCAGTGGATTTTATCATATTTAATATATTGGATTTTATACTGTGTTCTAATGGTGCTTCAGATATATTTTTACAAAAGAAATAAGAAAGTACCAGGAAAAAATTAGCAAACAATATGCATGTCTAGCATAGTAACCGAGGTGTAGCATATCTGCATGTGTTGTATATATGGTGCAGTTTGGTCACGTAGAGAGAAAGGAAGACATGAGGAAAAGTACTGTCTTTCTTGCAAGATGCAAATGGACGAGTAGAATGCAAGCACGTTTGCTATTCGTTAGTTGCTTGAAATCAATTGTAGCGCAAGTCAATTTCTAGAGATAAATAGATGAGGGGTAGAGTACCGAGCTTGAGACGGGAAGGCCACGGTTGGCCCTGACACATCCTGATGAGGGATCATCAAGAACGAGCTGGAGCAGGCGATGAAGTGGCTGACCACAATGTCACAAGTGGAGACGAGGTGGAGGCCTGATTGTTTCGTGTGTCGGGTGGGTTGTTGGCGTCGGAGAAGAAGTGTGTGTGTGTGTGTGTGTGTGTGTGTGTGTGTGTGTGTGTGTGTGTGTGTGTGTCTGAGTGTTGGCGGGGGGGGTGTAGATGGATGTGCTCTGGTGTGGCATCGACAAGATGGAGTTGTCGGCTAGGGCGGGGCAGCACATATGGTTTGGGTGGGTTTGAGGAGGGTTCACGTGAGCAAGGAAGAAAGAAAGAAAGAAGAAGATCGCTCCAAAATCAAGTGACGATTTAGAAATTATCATGTAACATCATCGGTGAAATTATCATGCTGGAACCGTGTTTGGTGGTTGCTACGACCTGTGAACACGAGAGGCCTGAGGGCAATGTTGCGAATGGTGAAGCGGATGCTGGAACCAACAAACGATTTTGCTAGAACTAGCTACTACCTGAGCCAGGTTGTGGAATGTTGGAACCTTCGCCGATGAAATTGCCAGCGTAGACATTTCTAGATGCTTGAACTGGCAAAGGATTTTGCTGCATCCACGCCACGACCGCGGGTGGACGAGCTGCCACCACTACCGACGGTGTTGCGACAATGGAACAGAGATACAATCATCATCGACAATTCTATGGTGGCGAGGGGAGGGAGCGTTTTCTCATGCGCGTGCTGCAACAATTTCATCGGCATTTTCCATATCTGAAATGGCCAACATGACGTAACCGGAAGGGAGGAAGAGGGAAGAGTTGAGGCAGCGATGAGGGTGGCAAGGTGCGACCTACGACGAGGTCGGTGGCTGGTGAGGGTGGCTCATGAGGGGCCACGACCTACACTGGACGCGTGCATGAGAGGAGCGTTGTTGATGCTGTGTGGGAGACGTCTCGCGATGGGAGGAGTGTTGGAAATATGCCCTAGAGGCAATAATAAAAGTATTATTATTATATTTCTTTGTTCATGATAATTGTCTTTATTCATGCTATAGTTGTATTATTCGGAAATCGTAATACATGTGTGAATAATAGACACCAACATGTCCCTAGTAAGCCTCTAGTTGACTAGCTCGTTGATCAACAGATAGTCATGGTTTCTTGGCTATGGACATTGGATGTCATTGATAACGGGATCACATCATTAGGAGAATGATGTGATGGACAAGACCCAATCCTAAACATAGCATGAGATCGTATAGTTCGTTTGCTAGAGTTTTCCAAATGTCAAGTATCTTTTCCTTAGACCATGAGATCGTGTAACTCCCGGATACCGTAGGAGTGCTTTGGGTGTACCAAACGTCACAACGTAACTGGGTGACTATAAAGGTGCACTACAGGTATCTCCGAAAGTGTCTGTTGGGTTGACACGGATCGAGACTGGGATTTGTCACTCCGTATGACGGAGAGGTATCACTGGGCCCACTCGGTAATGCATCATCATAATGAGCTCAAAGTGACCAAGTGTCTGGCCACGGGATCATGCATTACGGTACGAGTAAAGTGACTTGCCGGTAACGAGATTGAACGAGGTATTGGGATACCGACGATCGAATCTCGGGCAAGTAACATACCGATTGACAAAGGGAATTGTATACGGGGTTGATTGAATCCTCGACATCGTGGTTCATCTGATGAGATCATCGTGGAGTATGTGGGAGCCAACATGGGTATCCAGATCCCGCTGTTGGTTATTGACCGGAGAGTCGTCTCGGTCATGTCTACATATCTCCCGAACCCGTAGGGTCTACACACTTAAGGTTCGGTGACGCTAGGGTTGTAGGGATATGTATATGCAGTAACCCAAATGTTGTTCGGAGTCCCGGATGAGATCCCAGACGTCACGAGGAGTTCCGAAATGGTCCGGGGGTAAAGAATTATATATAGGAAGTGCTGTTTCGGCCATCGGGACAAGTTTCGGGGTCATCGGTATTGTACCGGGACCACCGGAAGGGTCCCGAGGGTCCACCGGGTGGGGCCACCTGCCCCGGGGGGCCACATGGGCTGTAGGGGGTGCGCCTTGGCCTACATGGGCCAAGGGCACCAGCCCCACTAGGCCCATGCGCCTAGGGTTTCCATGGGGAGGAGTCCCACTAGTGGAAGGCACCCCTAGGTGCCTTGGGGGGGAGGGAAACCTCCCCTGGCCGCCGCCCCACCCTAGGAGATTGGATCTCCTAGGGCCGGCGCCCCCCCCCCCTTGGCTCTCCTATATATAGTGAGGGATGGAGGGCTTTTCTCCCATGCCTTTGGTTGCCTCCTTCTCCCTCTCCAACACCTCCTCCTCCTCCATAGTGCTTGGCGAAGCCCTGCCGGAGTACTGCAGCTCCATCAACACCACGCCGTCGTGCTGCTGCTGGTGCCATCTCCCTCAACCTCTCCTCTCCCCTTGCTGGATCAAGAAGGAGGAGACTTGGCTGTTCCGTACGTGTGTTGAACGCGGAGGTGCCGTCCGTTCGGTGCTAGGATCTTCGGTGATTCGAATCACGTCGAGTACGACTACCTCATCCCCGTTCTTTGAACGCTTCCGCTCGCGATCTACAAGGTACGTAGATGCATATAATCACTCGTTGCTAGATGAACTCCTAGATGGATCTTGGTGAAATCGTAGGAAAATTTTTGTTTTCTGCAACGTTCCCCAACAGTGGCATCATGAGCTAGGTCTATGCGTAGTTCTTCTTGCGCGAGTCGAACACAATTTGTTGTGGGCATAGATGTTGTCAACTTTCTTGCCGCTACTAGTCTTATCTTGCTTCAACGGTATTGTGGGATGAAGCGGCCCGGACCAACCCTACACGTACGCTTACGTGAGACCGGTTCCACCGACTAACATGCACAAGATGCATAAGGTGGCTGGCGGGTGTCTGTCTCTCCTACTTTAGTTGGAGCGGATTCGATGAAAAGGGTCCTTATGAAGGGTAAATAGAAGTTGACAAATCACGTTGTGGCTTTCACGTAGGTAAGAAAACGTTCTTGCTAGAACCCTACTTCAGCCACGTAAAACATGCAACAACAATTAGAGGACGTCTAACTTGTTTTTGCAGCAAGTGCTTTGTGATATGATATGGCCAAAGTTGTGATGAATGATGAATGATTTATATGTGATGTATGAGATGTTCATGCTATTGTAATAGGAATCACGATTGCATGTCGATGAGTATGACAACCGGCAGGAGCCATAGGAGTTGTCTTTATTTTTGTATGACCTGCGTGTCATTAAGAAACGCCATGTAAATTACTTTACTTCATTGCTAAACGCGTTAGCCATAGTAGTAGAATTAATAGTTGGCAAGCAACTTCATGGAGACACAATGATGGAGATCATGGTGTCATGCCGGTGACAAGATGATCATGGAGCCCCAAGATGGAGATCAAAGGAGCTACGTGATATTGGCCATATCATGTCACTATTATTATTTGATTGCATTTGATGTTTATCATGTTTTGCATCTTGTTTGCTTAAGACGACGGTAGTAAATAAGATGATCCCTCATAATAATTTCAAGAAAGTGTTCCCCCTAACTGTGCACCGTTGCGACAGTTCGTTGTTTCAATGCACCACGTGATGATCGGGTGTTTGATCCAAACGTTCACATACAACGGGTGTAAGACAGATTTACACATGCAAACACTTAGGTTGACTTGACGAGCCTAGCATGTACAGACATGGCCTCGGAACACAGAAGACCGAAAGGTCGAGCATGAGTCGTATAGAAGATACGATCAACATGAAGATGTTCACCGACGTTGACTAGTCCATCTCACATGATGATCGGACACGGCCTAGTTGACTCGGATCATGTTATACTTAGATGACTTAGAGAGGGATGTCTATCTAAGTGGGAGTTCATTGAATAATTTGATTAGATGAACTTAATTATCATGAACTTAGTCTAAAATCTTTACAATATGTCTTGTAGATCAAATGGCCAATCTCAACTTCAACGCGTTCCTAGAGAAAACCAAGCTGAAAGACGATGGCAGCAACTATACGGACTGGGTCCGGAACCTGAGGATCATCCTCATAGCTGCCAAGAAAGATTATGTCGTACAAGCACCGCTAGGTGATCCACCCATGCCACAGAACCAAGATGTTATGAACGCTTGGCAGACACGTGCTGATGACTACTCCCTCGTTCAGTGCGGCATGCTTTACAGCCTAGAGCCGGGGCTCCAAAAGCGTTTTGAGAGACATGGAGCATATGAGATGTTCGAAGAGCTGAAAATGGTTTTCCAAGCTCATGCCCGGGTCGAGAGATATGAAGTCTCCGACAAATTCTTCAGCTGTAAGATGGAGGAAAATAGTTCTGTCAGTGAGCACATACTCACTATGTCTGGGTTGCATAACCGCTTGACTCAACTGGGAGTTAATCTCCCGGATGACGCGGTCATTGACAGAATCCTCCAGTCGCTTCCACCAAGCTACAAGAGCTTTGTGATGAACTTCAATATGCAGGGGATGGAAAAGACCATTCCTGAAGTATTTGCTATGCTGAAATCAGCAGAGGTAGAAGTCAAGAAGGAACATCAAGTGTTGATGGTGAATAAGACCACTAAGTTCAAGAAGGGCAAGGGTAAAAAGAACTTCAAAAGGGACGGCAAGGAAGTTGCCGCGCCCGGCAAGCAAGCTGCCGGGAAGAAGTCAAAGAATGGACCCAAGCCTGAGACGGAGTGCTTTCATTACAAGGGAAGTGGTCACTGGAAGCGGAACTGCCCCAAATACTTAGCGGACAAGAAGGCCGGCAAAACAAAAGGTATATATGATATACATATAATTGATGTGTACCTTACTAGTACCCGTAGTAGCTCCTGGGTATTTGATACCGGTGCAGTTGCTCACATTTGTAACTCAAAGCAGGGGCTGCGGAATAAGCGGAGACTGGCAAAGGACGAGGTGACGATGCGCGTCGGGAATGGTTCCAAGGTCAATGTGATCGCGGTCGGCACGCTACCTCTATATTTACCGTCGGGATTAGTTTTAAACCTTAATAATTGTTATTTAGTGCTAGCTTTGAGCATGAACATTGTATCGGGATCTCGTTTAATTCGAGATGGCTACTCATTTAAATCCGAGAATAATGGTTGTTCTATTTATATGAGAGATATGTTTTATGGTCATGCTCCTATGGTGAATGGTTTATTCTTAATGAATCTCGAGCGTAATGCTACACATATTCATAGTGTGAGTACCAAAAGATGTAAGGTTGATAATGATAGTCCCACATACTTGTGGCACT
Organism: Triticum urartu; assembly: GCF_056163025.1. Lineage (NCBI taxonomy): Eukaryota > Viridiplantae > Streptophyta > Magnoliopsida > Poales > Poaceae > Triticum > Triticum urartu. Next base: position 686,324,463 of record NC_141879.1, read on the forward strand.
GCCGCCTTGGTCACATAGGTGTCAAACGCATGAAGAAGCTCCATGCAGATGGACTTTTAGAGTCTCTTGATTACGAATCATTTGACACGTGCAAACCATGCCTCATGGGTAAGATGACCAAGACTCCGTTCTCAGGAACAATGGAGCGAGCAACCAACTTATTGCAAATCATACATACTGATGTGTGCGGTCCAATGAGTATTGAGGCTCGCGGTGGCTATCGTTATGTTCTCACCCTCACTGATGATTTGAGTAGATATGGGTATATCTACTTAATGAAACACAAGTCTGAAACCTTTGAAAAGTTCAAGGAATTTCAGAGTGAGGTTGAGAATCAACGTGACAGGAAAATCAAGTTTCTACGATCAGATCGTGGAGGAGAATACTTGAGTCACGAATTTGGCACACACTTAAGAAAATGTGGAATAGTTTCACAACTCACGCCGCCTGGAACACCTCAGCGTAATGGTGTGTCCGAACGTCGTAATCGCACTCTATTAGATATGGTACGATCTATGATGTCTCTTACCGATTTACCGCTATCTTTTTGGGGCTATGCTTTAGAGACTGCCGCATTCACTTTAAATAGGGCTCCGTCGAAATCCGTTGAGACGACACCGTATGAATTATGGTTTGGGAAGAAACCTAAGCTGTCGTTTCTAAAAGTTTGGGGATGCGATGCTTATGTCAAGAAACTTCAACCTGAAAAGCTCGAACCCAAGTCGGAAAAATGCGTCTTCATAGGATACCCTAAAGAAACTATTGGGTATACCTTCTACCTCAGATCTGAAGGCAAGATCTTTGTTGCCAGAAATGGATCCTTTCTAGAGAAGGAGTTTCTCTCGAAAGAAGTAAGTGGGAGGAAAGTAGAACTTGATGAAGTATTACCTCTTGAACCGGAAAATGGCGCAACTCAAGAAAATGTTCCTAAGGTGCCAGCACCGACTAGAGAGGAGGTTAATGATGATGATCAAGATACTTCTGATCAAGCTCCTACTGAAATTCGAAGGCCCACAAGGACACGTTCTGTTGGGGAACGTTGTAGAAAACAAAAATTTTCCTACGGTTTCACCAAGATCCATCTATGAGTTCATCTAGCAACGAGTGATCGGATGCATCTACATACCTTTGTAGATCGCGAGCGGAAGCGTTCAAAGAACGGGGATGATGTAGTCGAACACGACGTGATCCAAATCACCGGAGATCCTAGCACCGAACGGACGGCACCTCCGCGTTCAACACACGTACGGTCAGCGTAACGTCTCCTTCTTCTTGATCCAGCAAGGGGGAAGGAGAAGTTGAGGAAGATGGCTCCAGCAGCAGCACGACGGCGTGGTGGTGATGGACCTGCAGTACTCCGGCAGGGCTTCGCTAAGCACTATGGAGGAGGAGGAGGTGTTGGAGAGGGAGAAGGAGGCAACCGAAGGCGTGTCTCAAAAGCCCTCCTTCCCCCACTATATATAGGAGGGCCTAAGGGGGGGGGCGCCGGCCCTAGGAGATCCAATCTCCTAGGGGGGGCGGCGGCCAAGGGAGGTTTCCCTCCCCCCCAAGGCACCTAGGGGGTGCCTTCCACTAGTAGGAATCCTCCCCTTTGGAAACCCTAGGCACATGGGCCTATTGGGGCTGGTGCCCTTGGCCCATGTAGGCCAAGGCGCACCCCCTACAGCCCATGTGGCCCCCCGGGGCAGGTGGCCCCACCCGGTGGGCCCCCGGGACCCTTCCGGTGGTCCCGGTACAATACCGGTGACCCCGAAACTTGTCCCGATGGCCGAAACAGCACTTCCTATATATAATTCTTTACCTCCGGACCATTCCCGAACTCCTCATGACGTCGGGATCTCATCCGGGACTCCGAACAACATTCGGGTTACTGCATATACATATCCCTACAACCCTAGCGTTACCGAACCTTTAGTGTGTAGACCCTACGGGTTCGGGAGACATGCAGACATGACCGAGACGACTCTCCGGTCAATAACCAACAGCGGGATCTGGATACCCTTGTTGGCTCCCACATACTCCACAATGATCTCATCGGATGAACCACGATGTCGAGGATTTAAGCAACCCCGTATACAATTCCCTTTGTCAATCGGTACGTTACTTGCCCGAGACTCGATCGTCGGTATCCCAATACCTCGTTCAGTCTCGTTACCGGCAAGTCACTTTACTCGTACCGTAATGCATGATCCCGTGATCAACCACTTGGTCACTTCGAGCTCATTATGATGATGCATTACCGAGTGGGCCCAGAGATACCTCTCCGTCATACGGAGTGACAAATCCCAGTCTCGATCCGTGTCAACCCAACAGACACTTTCGGAGATACCTGTAGTGCACCTTTATAGTCACCCAGTTACGTTGTGACGTTTGGTACACCCAAAGCACTCCTACGGTATCCGGGAGTTACACGATCTCATGGTCAAAGGAAAAGATACTCGACATTGGAAAAGCTCTAGCAAACGAACTACACGATCTCATGCTATGCTTAGGATTGGGTCTTGTCCATCACATCATTCTCCTAATGATGTGATCCCATTATCAATGACATCCAATGTCCATAGCCAGGAAACCATGACTATCTGTTGATCAACGAGCTAGTCAACTAGAGGCTTACTAGGGACATATTATGGTCTATGTATTCACACGTGTATTACGATTTCCGGATAATACAGTTATAGCATGAATAAAGACAATTATCATGAACAAAGAAATATAATAATAATACTTTTATTATTGCCTCTAGGGCATATTTCCAACAGTCTCCCACTTGCACTAGTCAATAATCTAGTTACATTGTGATGAATCGAACACCCATGGAATTCTGGTGTTGATCATGTTTTGCCCTCGGGAGAGGTTTAGTCAACGGATCTGCTACATTCAGGTCCGTATGTACTTTACAAATCTCTATGTCTCCATCTTGAATATTTTCACGAATGGAGTTGAAGCGACGCCTGATGTGCCTTGTCTTCTTGTGAAACCTGGGCTCCTTGGCAAGTGCAATAGCTCCAGTGTTGTCACAAAAGAGTTTGATTGGCCCCGACGCATTGGGTATGACTCCTAGGTCGGTGATGAACTCCTTCACCCATATTGCTTCATGTGCTGCCTTCGAGGCTGCCATGTACTCCGCTTCACATGTAGATCCCGCCACGACGCTCTGCTTGCAACTGCACCAGCTTACTGCCCCACCATTCAAAATATACACGTATCCGGTTTGTGACTTTGAGTCATCCAGATCTGTGTCGAAGCTAGCGTCGACGTAACCCTTTACGACGAGCTCTTCGTCACCTCCATAAACGAGAAACATGTCCTTTGTCCTTTTCAGGTACTTCAGGATATTCTTGACCGCTGTCCAGTGTTCCTTGCCGGGATTACTTTGGTACCTTCCTACCAAACTTACGTCAAGGTTTACATCAGGTCTGGTACACAGCATGGCATACATAATAGATCCTATGGCTGAAGCATAGGGGATGACACTCATCTCTTCTTTATCTTTTGCCGTGGTCGGACATTGAGCTGAGCTCAATTTCATACCTTGCAAAACAGGCAAGAACCCTTTCTTGGACTGATCCATTTTGAACTTCCTCAAAATCTTATCAAGGTATGTGCTTTGTGAAAGACCTATGAGGCGTCTCGATCTATCCCTATAGATCTTGATGCCTAATATATAAGCAGCTTCTCCAAGGTCCTTCATTGAAAAACTCTTATTCAAGTAGGCCTTAATGCTGTCCAAAAGTTCTATATCATTTCCCATCAAAAGTATGTCATCTACATATAATATGAGAAATGCTACGGAGCTCCCACTCACTTTCTTGTAAACGCAGGCTTCTCCATAAGTCTGCATAAACCCAAACGCTTTGATCATCTCATCAAAGTGAATGTTCCAACTCCGAGATGCTTGCACCAGCCCATAAATGGATCGCTGGAGCTTGCATACCTTGTTAGCATTCTTAGGGTCAACAAAACCTTCCGGCTGCATCATATACAATTCTTCCTTAAGGAAACCATTAAGGAATGCCGTTTTGACGTCCATTTGCCATATTTCGTAATCGTAGAATGCGGCAATTGCTAACATGATTCGGACGGACTTTAGCTTCGCTACCGGTGAGAAAGTCTCATCGTAGTCAACCCCTTGAATTTGTCGATAACCCTTAGCGACAAGCCGAGCTTTATAGATGGTAACATTACGATCCGCGTCTGTCTTCTTCTTAAAGATCCATTTATTTTCTATGGCTCGCCGATCATCGGGCAAGTCAGTCAAAGTCCATAGTTCGTTTTCATACATGGATCCTATCTCGGATTTCATGGCTTCTAGCCATTTGTCGGAATCCGGGCCCGCCATCACTTCTTCATAGTTCGAAGGTTCACCGTTGTCTAACAACATGATTTCCAAGACAGGGTTGCCGTACCACTCTGGTGCGGAACGTGTCCTTGTGGACCTTCGAATTTCAGTAGTAACTTGATCTGATGTTTCATGATCATCATCATTAACCTCCTCTCTAACCGGTGGAGGCACCACAGAAACATTTTCTTGAGCTGCGCTACTCTCCGGTTCAAGAGGTAATACTTCATCAAGTTCCACTTTCCTCCCACTTACTTCTTTTGAGAGAAACTCTTTCTCCAGAAAGAGTCCGTTCTTGGCAACAAAGATCTTGCCTTCAGATCTTAGGTAGAAGGTATACCCAATGGTTTCCTTAGGGTATCCTATGAAGACGCATTTTTCCGACTTGGGTTCGAGCTTCTCAGGTTGAAGTTTCCTGACATAAGCATCGCATCCCCAAACTTTTAGAAATGACAGCTTAGGTTTCTTGCCAAACCATAATTCATACGGTGTCGTCTCAACGGATTTAGACGGAGCCCTATTTAAAGTGAATGTAGCTGTCTCTAGAGCGTATCCCCAAAATGATAGCGGTAAATCGGTAAGAGACATCATAGACCGCACCATATCCAATAGAGTGCGATTACGATGTTCGGACACACCGTTACGCTGAGGTGTTCCAGGCGGCGTGAGTTGTGAAATGATTCCACATTTACTTAAGTGTGTACCAAATTCGTGACTTAAATATTCTCCCCCACGATCTGATCATAGGAACTTTATCTTTCGGTCACGTTGATTCTCTACCTCATTCTGAAATTCCTTGAACTTTTCAAAGGTCTCAGACTTGTGTTTCATTAAGTAGACATACCCATATCTACTCAAGTCATCAGTGAGAGTGAGAACATAACGATATCCTCCGCGAGCCTCAACGCTCATTGGACCGCACACATCAGTATGTATGATTTCCAACAAGTTGGTCGCTCGCTCCATTGTTCCTGAGAACGGAGTCTTGGTCATCTTACCCATGAGGCATGGTTCGCACGTGTCAAATGATTCGTAATCAAGAGACTCTAAAAGTCCATCTGCATGGAGCTTCTTCATGCGTTTGACACCTATGTGACCAAGGCGGCAGTGCCACAAGTATGTGGGACTATCGTTGTCAACTTTACATCTTTTGGTATTCACACTATGAATATGTGTAATATTACGTTTGAGATTCATTAAGAATAAACCATTGACCATCGGAGCATGACCATAAAACATATCTCTCATATAAATAGAACAACCATTATTCTCGGATTTAAATGAGTAGCCATCTCGTATTAAACGAGATCCTGATACAATGTTCATGCTCAAACTTGGCACTAAATAACAATTATTGAGGTTTATAACTAATCCCGTAGGTAAATGTAGAGGTAGCGTGCCGACGACGATCACATCGACCTTGGAACCATTCCCGACGCGCATCGTCACCTCGTCCTTTGCCAGTCTTCATTTATTCCGCAGCTCCTGCTGTGAGTTACAAATATGAGCAACAGCACCGGTATCAAATACCCAGGAGTTACTACGAGTACTGGTAAGGTACACATCAATTACATGTATATCAAATATACCTTTGGTGTTGCCGGCCTTCTTGTCCGCTAAGTATTTGGGGCAGTTCCGCTTCCAGTGACCCTTCCCTTTGCAATAAAAGCACTCTGTCTCAGGCTTGGGTCCATTCTTTGACTTCTTCCCGGCAGCTTGCTTGCCGGGCGCGGCAACTTCCTTGCCGTCCCTTTTGAAGTTCTTTTTACCCTTGCCCTTCTTGAACTTAGTGGTCTTATTCACCATCAACACTTGATGTTCCTTCTTGACTTCTACCTCTGCTGATTTCAGCATAGCAAATACTTCAGGAATGGTCTTTTCCATCCCCTGCATATTGAAGTTCATCACAAAGCTCTTGTAGCTTGGTGGAAGCGACTGGAGGATTCTGTCAATGACCGCGTCATCCGGGAGATTAACTCCCAGCTGAGTCAAGCGGTTATGTAACCCAGACATAGTGAGTATGTGCTCACTGACAGAACTATTTTCCTCCATCTTACAGCTGAAGAATTTGTCGGAGACTTCATATCTCTCGATCCGGGCATGAGCTTGAAAAACCATTTTCAGCTCTTCGAACATCTCATATGCTCCATGTCTCTCAAAACGCTTTTGGAGCCCCGGCTCTAAGCTGTAAAGCATGCCGCACTGAACGAGGGAGTAGTCATCAGCACGTGTCTGCCAAGCGTTCATTACGTCTTGGTTCTGTGGGACGGGTGGATCACCTAGCGGTGCTTGTAGGACATATTCTTTCTTGGCAGCTATGAGGATGATCCTCAGGTTCCGGACCCAGTCCGTATAGTTGCTGCCATCGTCTTTCAGCTTGGTTTTCTCTAGGAACGCGTTGAAGTTCATGGTGACATTAGCAGCGGCCATTTGATCTACAAGACATATTTGCAAAGAATTTAGACTAAGTTCATGATAATTAAGTTCATCTAATCAAATTATTAATGAACTCCCACTCAGATTAGACATCCCTCTAGTCATCTAAGTGTTACACGATCCGAGTCGACTAGGCCGTGTCCGATCATCACGTGAGACAGACTAGTCATCGTCGGTGAACATCTTCATGTTGATCGTATCTTCCATACGACTCGTGTTCGGCCTTTCGGTCTCTGTGTTCCGAGGCCATGTATGTACATGCTAGGCTCGTCAAGTTAACCCTAAGTGTTTTTCATGTGTAAAACTGTCTTACACCCGTTGTATGTGAACATAAGGATCTATCACACCCGATCATCACGTGGTGCTTCGAAACGACGAACTTTAGCAATGGTGCACAGTTAGGGGAGAACACTTCTTGAAATTGTTGTAAGGGATCATCTTATTTACTACCGTCGTTCTAAGTAAACAAGATGCATAAACATAATAAACATCACATGCAATTATATAGTAGTGACATGATATGGCCAATATCATATAGCTCCTTCGATCTCCATCTTCGGGGCTCCATGATCATCTTCGTCACCGACATGACACCATGATCTCCATCATCATGATCTCCATCATCATGATCTCCATCATCGTGTCTCCATGAAGTTGCTCGCCAACTATTACTTCTACTACTATGGCTAACGCGTTTAGCAATAAAGTAAAGTAATTTACATGGCGTTTCTCAATGACACGCATGTCATATAAAATAAAGACAACTCCTATGGCTCCTGCCGGTTGTCATACTCATCGACATGCAAGTCGTGATTCCTATTACAATAGCATGAACAACTCATACATCACATATAGATCATTCATCATTCATCACAACTTTGGCCATATCATATCACAAAGCACTTGCTGCAAAAACAAGTTAGACGTCCTCTAATTGTTGTTGCAAGTTTTACGTGGCTGAATTAGGGTTCTAGCAAGAACGTCTTCTTACCTACGTGAAAGCCACAACGTGATTTGTCAACTTCTATTTACCCTTCATAAGGACCCTTTTCATCGAATCCGCTCCAACTAAAGTAGGAGAGACAGACACCCGCCAGCCACCTTATGCAACTAGTGCATGTTAGTCGGTGGAACCGGTCTCACGTAAGCATACGTGTAAGGTTGGTCCGGGACGCTTCATCCCACAATACCGTTGAAGCAAGATAAGACTAGTAGCGGCAAGAAAGTTGACAACATCTACGCCCACAACAAATTGTGTTCTACTCGCGCAAGAAGAACTACGCATAGACCTAGCTCATGATGCCACTGTTGGGGGACGTTGCAGAAAACAAAAAAATTCCTACGGTTTCACCAAGATCCATCTATGAGTTCATCTAGCAACGAGTGATCGGATGCATCTACATACCTTTGTAGATCGCGAGCGGAAGCGTTCAAAGAACGGGGATGATGTAGTCGAACATGACGTGATCCAAATCACCGGAGATCCTACCACCGAACGGACGGCACCTCCGCGTTCAACACACGTACGGTCAGCGTAACGTCTCCTTCTTCTTGATCCAGCAAGGGGGAAGGAGAAGTTGAGGAAGATGGCTCCAGCAGCAGCACGACGGCATGGTGGTGATGGAGCTGCAGTACTCCGGGAGGGCTTCGCTAAGCACTATGGAGGAGGAGGAGGTGTTGGAGAGGGAGAAGGAGGCAACCAAAGGCGTGTCTCAAAAGCCCTCCTTCCCCCACTATATATAGGAGGGCCTAAGGGGGGGCGCCGGCCCTAGGAGATCCAATCTCCTAGGGGGGGCGGCGGCCAAGGGAGGTTTCCCTCCCCCCAAGGCACCTAGGGGGTGCCTTCCACTAGTAGGACTCCTCCCCTTTGGAAACCCTAGGCGCATGGGCCTATTGGGGCTGGTGCCCTTGGCCCATGTAGGCCAAGGCGCACCCCCTACAGCCCATGTGGCCCCCCGGGGCAGGTGGCCCCACCCGGTGGGCCCCCGGGACCCTTCCGGTGGTCCCGGTACAATACCGGTGACCCCGAAACTTGTCCCAATGGCCGAAACAGCACTTCCTATATATAATTCTTTACCTCCGGACCATTCCGGAACTCCTCGTGACGTCCGGGATCTCATCCGGGACTCCAAACAACATTCGCGTTACTGCATATACATATCCCTACAACCCTAGCGTTACCGAACCTTAAGTGTGTAGACCCTACGGGTTCGGGAGACATGCAGACATGACCGAGACGACTCTCCGGTCAATAACCAACAGCGGGATCTGGATACCCTTGTTGGCTCCCACGTACTCCACGATGATCTCATCGGATGAACCACGATGTCGAGGATTTAAGCAACCCCGTATACAATTCCCTTTGTCAATCGGTACGTTACTTGCCCGAGACTCGATCGTCGGTATCCCAATACCTCGTTCAGTCTCGTTACCGGCAAGTCACTTTACTCGTACCGTAATGCATGATCCCGTGATCAACCACTTGGTCACTTCGAGATCATTATGATGATGCATTACCGAGTGGGCCCAGAGATACCTCTCCGTCATACGGAGTGACAAATCCCAGTCTCGATCCGTGTCAACCCAACAGACACTTTCGGAGATACCTGTAGTGCACCTTTATAGTCACCCAGTTACGTTGTGACGTTTGGTACAACCAAAGCACTCCTACGGTATCCGGGAGTTACACGATCTCATGGTCAAAGGAAAAGATACTTGACATTGGAAAAGCTCTAGCAAACGAACTACACGATCTCATGCTATGCTTAGGATTGGGTCTTGTCCATCACATCGTTGTCCTAATGATGTGATCCCATTATCAATGACATCCAATGTCCATAGCCAGGAAACCATGACTATCTGTTGATCAACGAGCTAGTCAACTAGAGGCTTACTAGGGACATATTATGGTCTATGTATTCACACGTGTATTACGATTTCCGGATAATACAGTTATAGCATGAATAAAGACAATTATCATGAACAAAGAAATATAATAATAATACTTTTATTATTGCCTCTAGGGCATATTTCCAACACGTTCCACACCAGAGTGGTACGGCAACCCTATCTTGGAAATCATGTTGTTAGACAACGGTGAACCTTCGAACTATGAAGAAGTAATGGCGGGCCCGGATTCCGACAAATGGCTGGAGGCCATGAAATCCGAGATAGGATCCATGTATGAAAACAAAGTATGGACTTTGACTGACTTGCCCGTTGAACAGCGAGCCATAGAAAATAAATGGATCTTTAAGAGGAAGACTGACGCGGATGGTAATGTGACCATCTATAAAGCTAGGCTTGTCGCTAAGGGTTATCGACAAGTTCAAGGGGTTGACTACGATGAGACTTTCTCACCGGTAGCGAAGCTGAAGTCCGTCCGAATCATGTTAGCAATTGCCGCATTTTATGATTATGAAATTTGGCAAATGGACGTCAAAACGGCATTCCTTAATGGTTTCCTTAAGGAAGAATTGTATATGATGCAGCCGGAAGGTTTTGTCGATCCTAAGAATGCTAACAAGGTGTGCAAGCTCCAACGCTCGATTTATGGGCTGGTGCAAGCATCTCGGAGTTGGAACATTCGCTTTGATGAGATGATCAAAGCGTTTGGGTTTACACAGACTTATGGAGAAGCCTGTGTTTACAAGAAAGTGAGTGGGAGCTCTGTAGCATTTCTCATATTATATGTAGATGACATACTTTTGATGGGAAATGATATAGAACTCTTGGACAGCATCAAGGCCTACTTGAATAAGAGTTTTTCAATGAAGGACCTTGGTGAAGCTTCTTATATATTAGGCATCAAGATCTATAGAGATAGATCAAGACGCCTCATAGGTCTTTCACAAAGCACATACCTTGATAAGATTTTGAAGAAGTTCAAAATGGATCAGTCCAAGAAAGGGTTCTTGCCTGTTTTGCAAGGTGTGAGATTGAGCTCGGCTCAATGCCCGACCACGGCAGAAGATATAGAAGAGATGAGTGTCATCCCCTATGCCTCAGCCATAGGTTCTATTATGTATGCCATGCTGTGTACCAGACCTGATGTAAACCTTGCCGTAAGTTTGGTAGGAAGGTACCAAAGTAATCCCGGCAAGGAACACTGGACAGCGGTCAAGAATATCCTGAAGTACCTGAAAAGGACAAAGGACATGTTTCTCGTTTATGGAGGTGACAAAGAGCTCGTCGTAAAGGGTTACGTCGACGCTAGCTTCGACACCGATCTGGATGACTCTAAGTCACAAACCGGATACATGTATATGTTGAATGGTGGAGCAGTGAGCTGGTGCAGCTGCAAGCAGTGCGTCGTGGCGGGATCTACATGTGAAGCGGAGTACATGGCAGCCTCGGAGGCAGCACATGAAGCAATATGGGTGAAGGAGTTCATCACCGACCTAGGAGTCATACCCAATGCGTCGGGGCCAATCAAACTCTTTTGTGACAACACTGGAGCCATTGCACTTGCCAAGGAGCCCAGGTTTCACAAGAAGACAAGGCACATCAAGCGTCGCTTCAACTCCATTCATGAAAATGTTCAAGATGGAGACATAGAGATTTGTAAAGTGCATACGAACCTGAATGTAGCAGATCCGTTGACTAAACCTCTCCCTAGAGCAAAACATGATCAACACCAGAATTCCATGGGTGTTCGATTCATCACAATGTAACTAGATTATTGACTCTAGTGCAAGTGGGAGACTGTTGGAAATATGCCCTAGAGGCAATAATAAAAGTATTATTATTATATTTCTCTGTTCATGATAATTGTCTTTATTCATGCTATAATTGTATTATTCGGAAATCGTAATACATGTGTGAATAATAGACACCAACATGTCCCTAGTAAGCCTCTAGTTGACTAGCTCGTTGATCAACAGATAGTCATGGTTTCCTGGCTATGGACATTGGATGTCATTGATAAAGGGATCACATCATTAGGAGAATGATGTGATGGACAAGACCCAATCCTAAACATAGCATGAGATCGTATAGTTCGTTTGCTAGAGTTTTCCAAATGTCAAGTATCTTTTCCTTAGACCATGAGATCGTGTAACTCCCGGATACCGTAGGAGTGCTTTGGGTGTACCAAACGTCACAACATAACTGGGTGATATAAAGGTGCACTACAGGTATCTCCGAAAGTGTCTGTTGGGTTGACACGGATCGAGACTGGGATTTGTCACTCCGTATGACGGAGAGGTATCACTGGGCCCACTCGGTAATGCATCATCATAATGAGCTCAAAGTGACCAAGTGTCTGGTCACGGGATCATGCATTACGGTACGAGTAAAGTGACTTGCCGGTAACAAGATTGAACGAGGTATTGGGATACCGACGATCGAATCTCGGGCAAGTAACATACCGATTGACAAAGGGAATTGTATACGGGGTTGATTGAATCCTCGACATCGTGGTTCATCCGATGAGATCATTGTGGAGTATGTGGGAGCCAACATGGGTATCCAGATCCCGCTGTTGGTTATTGACCGGAGAGTCGTCTCGGTCATGTCTACATATCTCCCGAACCCGTAGGGTCTACACACTTAAGGTTCGGTGACGCTAGGTTTGTAGGGATATGTATATGCAGTAACCCGAATGTTGTTCGGAGTCCCGGATGAGATCCCGGACGTCACGAGGAGTTCCGGAATGGTCCGGGGTAAAGAATTATATATAGGAAGTGTTGTTTCGGCCATCGGGACAAGCTTCGGGGTCATCGGTATTGTACCGGGACCACCGGAAGGGTCCGGGGGGTCCACTGGGTGGGGCCACCTGCCCCGGGGGGCCACATGGGCTGTAGGGGGTGCGCCTTGGTCTACATGGGCCAAGGGCACCAGCCCCACTAGGCCCATGCGCCTAGGGTTTCCATGGGGAGGAATCCCACTAGTGGAAGGCACCCCTAGGTGCCTTGGGGGGAGGGAAACCTCCCCTGGCCGCCGCCCCACCCTAGGAGATTGGATCTCCTAGGGCCGGCGCCCCCCCCTTGGCTCTCCTATATATAGTGAGGGATGGAGGGCTTTTCTCCCATGCCTTTGGTTGCCTCCTTCTCCCTCTCCAACACCTCCTCCTCCTCCATAGTGCTTGGCGAAGCCCTGCCGGAGTACTGCAGCTCCATCAACACCACGCCATCGTGCTGCTGCTGGTGCCATCTCCCTCAACCTCTCCTCTCCCCTTGCTGGATCAAGAAGGAGGAGACGTGGCTGTTCCGTACGTGTGTTGAACGCGGAGGTGCCGTCCGTTCGGTGCTAGGATATTCGGTGATTCGAATCACGTCGAGTACGACTACCTCATCCCCGTTCTTTGAACGCTTCCACTCGTGATCTACAAGGTACGTAGATGCATCTAATCACTCGTTGCTAGATGAACTCCTAGATGGATCTTGGTGAAATCGTAGGAAAATTTTTGTTTTCTGCAACGTTCCCCAACAAGGAGAGGGTGAAAAAGGGTGGATCGCAACCGTTTGGATGTGCTTGATCTAATGGTTGGTATGCGTGCTTGAACAATAGTACTCCCTCTGTTTCTAAATATAAGTCCTTTTTAGAGATTTCAATACAAACTACATACAGATGTATATAGACATATTTTAGAGTGTAGATTCACTCATTTTGTTCCGTATGTAGTCCCTTATTGGAATATTTAAAAAAACTTATATTTAGGAATACGGAGGGAGTACTTATGGGAGTAATGTAGGATGAAGTGGAACATGAAGGACATGGCATCGTGGCAGAGCTAGCTGAGAGATGTGAGAGTGTAACGCCCTCGATGCGGCTATATCTCCTACGTGTCGAAGCACGACTTAGAGGCATAACCGCATTGAAAGCAATGTCGCAAGTAAGGTAATCTTCACAACAACCCATGTAAATAGATAAAAGGGGAAAAGGTACATAGTTGGCTTACACTCGCCACGTCACACAAATACATGAATAACATTACAATCATCCAATACACTCATGGTCCGACTACGGTACCAAAATAAAGATCAACCCCCACATGCGACAAAGTCCCCGATCGCCCCAACTGGGCACCACTACTGATCATCTGGGAAAGACACATAGTAACGACGAGAGTCTTCATCTAACTCCCACTTAAGCTCAAGCGCATCGTCTGGAGCGGTATCATCGGTCCCTGCATCTGGTTTTGGAAGTAATCTGTGAGTCACGGGGACTCAGCAATCTCGCACCCTCGCGATCAAGACTATTTAAGCTTATAGGAAAAGGCAAGGTAATATGTGGAGCTGTAGCAAGCGACTAGCATATATGGTGGCTAACCTGTTCGCAAAAGAGAGCGAGAAGAGAAGGCAAAGCACGAAAGAAGAACTATGATCAAGAAGTGATCCTAGAACAACCTACATCAAACATTACTCCAACACCGTGTCCACTTCCCAGACTCCGCCGAGAAGAGACCATCACGGTAACACACGCGGTTGATTCATTTTAATTAGGTTAAGTTTCATGTTATCTACAACCGGACATTAACAAATTCCCATCTGCCCATAACCGCGGGCACGGCTTTCGAAAGTTCAAATCCCTGTAGGGGAGTCCCAACTTAGCCCATCACAAGCTCTCACGGTCAACGAAGGATATTCCTTCTAGCGGGAAGACCCGATTAGCTCGGAATCCCGGTTACAAGACATCCTCGACAATGGTAAAATTAAACCAGCAACACCGCCCGAATGTGCCGACAAATCCCGATAGGAGCTGCACATATCTCGTTCTCGGGGCACACCGGATTGTCCAAGGTTCCGGTAGGCCAGCCCAGAGTTGCCCCTGGTGGCCACGGGCAGCTGACAGGTTGGACCAACACTCAGAGGAGCACTGGCCCGGGGGTTTAAATAAAGATGACCCTTGAGTCCGCGGAACCCAAGGGAAAAAGGGGCTAGGTGGCGAATGGTAAAACCAAAGTTGGGCATTGCTGTAAGAGTTTTTTTCAAGGCGAACTGTCAAGGGGTTCCCATTATAACCCAACCGCGTAAGGAACGCAAAATCCGGGAACATAACACCTAAATGACGGAAACTAGGGCGGCAAGAGTGGAACAAAACACTAGGCAAAAGGCCGAGCCTTCCACCCTTTACCAAGTATATAGATGCATTAAGATAACAAGATAATATAGTGATATCCCAATAATAAACAATGTTCCAACAAGGAACGATCTCCAATCTTCACCTACAACTAGCAACGCTATAAGAGGGGCTGAGCAAAGCGGTAACATAGCCAATCAACGGTTTGCTAGGACATGGTGGGTTAGAGGTTTGACATGGCAATTTGGGAGGCATGATAAGCAAGTGGTAGGTATCGTAGCATAGGCATAGCAAAAGAGCGAGCATCTAGCAAGCAAAGATAGAAGTGATTTCGAGGGTATGATCATCTTGCCTGCAAAGTTCTCGGAGTTGGCTTGATCCTCGTAAGCGAACTCAGTGGGCTCCTCGTTCAAGAACTCATCTCCCTGCTCTACCCAAACAAGAACAACAAGCAAACGGAACACAATCAACCACGTGCAATGCTCAAACAACATGATGCAAACATGGTATGACATGCGGGATGCGGTATGTGATGCATATGCAAGATTTGACAAGGAATGATTGAACCTGGCCTCAACTTGGAAATCCAAGAGTGCCACTGGAAAGGTGAGGTGATTTCGGTTGAAATCGATATAAAGATCACCGGAATCGGATGCACGGTTCGGAAATGGCAAGCAAAACAAATATGGCACCGGTCTGCGATAATCAGCAAGTAGCCATCTAAATGCATCAAGATAAATATGCTACAACACTCAAACATGACAAAAAAATACATGGCAGGGATCCACTCATGATGCTCGACAAAAGATGAACACTGAGCTACGGCTAATTCATCCATTAACAGGTTCAAAACAAGCATGGCAAAAGTGCAAACGATAACAGGTTTCAGACTTAGTGAAATTAACACAAGTCTGGAATTTAACATCAGGAAGCACACTTTATAGCATGAAAACTACAAGCTACAGGATCTTAACATGGCAAAGCAAGGCATGAAGCTACTCAAAGCACTTAACAAAAGTCCCTTAGTGACCTTGTGCCAAAAGGGATCAGAAAATACAATTGCAAGCATGTGAACATGGCAAAAACATAAACAGATTCCAGACTTAGTGAAAAACTGGAGCATGCAAATCAGTTAACGAGTAGGCATGTTTACGAGCTCGATGCACTCACTACAGAGCATGGCATGACAAACTAAGCATACACCCATCAAGAAGACATGACATAGGAGCTAGACATGGCAAGAACAACAACATAACATGCACGGATCAATAGCAACATCCTAGGCAAAATCGCTAATCATGTCAACAATCTGCCAGGTTTCACGAAATAGCCAAAGTAGAGCTCGATTGACTCAAGTTAGGGTGCTCCATAAATGCAAACAAAGACATGGATGGATAGAGCACCACAATATTAACAAAACATCCTTACTGATCATCCTCAAAAGGGGCATGGATCACTAGGAAACAACATGAACATATGGCATAACGGCAAAATCAGGACAAGGACTTAGAGAAATTCTAAGTCCCTGAAATCAGCATTACCGATTACGCTACTTTGCAAGCTTGTGCTAGTCACCACAAATATCACAAGAATACATGGTAAGCACCTCTGTAAATATGGCATGGCATATAACAAAACACATGTAGGGCTCAGGATCATATCATGCACACATTAATGATGGCAAAAATAAGAAATAGCTATTTGATGAAACAGATCTGCCAAATTTACCACATGGCCCTCTTCCAACAACATTTCGGGTTCAAGATGAGCTTAAATAAAAATAACGCAATGAGATGAAATGATGTACTCGTCGAGACGAACATTTTGATATGCTACACGCGCAAATCGGAGCTACGGATGCAGAGATACGACATGATGAAGATTGCAAAAAAATAAGGGGAGAGGGGAAAGTCAACCCTAGTGGATCTAGGGTTTACTGTGCTCCCGATCCAGATCCGGGTTGCGTTCACGCCGGAGTCGAGGTCGCCGGCAATGGCGTCGTGGTGGCCGGACTTGGCAGCTCCGGTGAACGGAGGCGGGCGGCGCCAGCGACGTTGAGGCGGCGGGGCGAGGAGCGGCACCGGCGAGCGGAGGAGGGCGGCGCGGCGGACTTGGGGCGGCGAGGAGCAGGCCGACGGAGGTCGGCGTCGCCGGAGCAGGGCGGCTTGCCGGTGATGGCGCGCGGCAGCGCCGGGCGGCTCGCGCACCGGATGCGGGGAAGGATAAGGCGGGGCGCGCGGATCCGGCTCGGCTTGGACGGACGGCGGGAGGGCCGGCTTCGGGCTCTCGGGCCCACGGCGGCGAAGTGGGCACCGGTTGCCACTTGGCGGCCGGTGAGTGGCTGGCGGCGGTGTGTCCGCTAGGTGGCGGACATTGTCCGGCGGCGGCGGGTTTTTTAGGGTTTGAGGGAAGAAGACTCGTGATTTCGGAAGGGGGTCTATTTATAGGCATAGAGGGAGCTAGGAGGCTCCAAATTGAGTGCGGTTTGCGGCCACGCTGAAAGAACATGCGGTGCCCCCATGTTTGGTTTTGGTAATTGATGACAATCTCTATGGACTAATGGTTGCCTTGAGTTATATTTGAAGGTTTTGTCCATAGGCTTTTCTTGGAGTACATGTGTTGGGTTCAAGGAGAGTTTGTGTCGACCAAGGTGCTATTTAAGGAATTACCTAAAGATTGGTCTTGTGAGAGGTTGATCAAGACTAAGTCAAAGAGTGAATCAAGTTGATCAACCCACAAAGCATAGAAGATGTACCGAGAGGGATCAAGTGATCCCATGGTATGGTAAGCATTGCCAATTACGCTTTGTGTACTAACCCATGGTCTTCGTGAGGGTTCTTTGTGGGGTTAGGTTGCGGTGTGCGAGTTCAAGTGGAGCATCATGAAGAGATC
Organism: Triticum urartu; assembly: GCF_056163025.1. NCBI lineage: Eukaryota > Viridiplantae > Streptophyta > Magnoliopsida > Poales > Poaceae > Triticum > Triticum urartu. The sequence continues at coordinate 686,342,155 of NC_141879.1, forward strand.
AAATGCTTGAAGCTTGCCGTACTTTGTGGTGACAATGGACTTGTGAAGATGTGCGGAAGAGTGGCTCACCCATAGTGGAGTATGGGGGAGCAATCAACTAGTCTTCATCGAGTCAACCCAATCAAGAAAGGTGGTCCAACTTGAGGGAGTCAAGATCATCATCATCTAGATCAAATGGACCATGTGCAAGGCAAAGGTTTGCCCTTGGTAGGTTTTCTACTTTACCGGTCTCATGATGGTAGTTGGGAGACCGGGTTATAGGATCGATTGCCGTACTATCAAGGGGGGCTCTCAATGAGTAGCTTGATCGTATCGTTCATAGAGAGCTCAAACCATTGCATCCTTGCATCATCTTTCTTGGTTCTTGTTTGGTTCTCTTTGTGAGTCTTAGAGCTTATGGTCATCTTGATGACAAGCTTGAGTTCATCGAAAACGGAGTTCGCATGCATCTTCTATGATGTTTTCGATGTTGGAGGTTTTGCCAATTCTTCTCGGTTGGAGGTTTCACTCCTCTTTTGTTAGGCATACCTCCCCTGCCTCTTCTTACTATTACCAGTCGCTGTTTTGATGCTACTCGTCGTCTTATTTCCAACAAGCTTGAGTTTGCTCAATTCGGAGCTCATATGCAGAAGTTATGGCAGTTTTGGTTTTCTTGAGTGTGGTTTTTGTCAGGGTCCCAGCGGTAGTACCATGGTACCCAGCGGTAGTACCGCTGAGGAGTCACAAGCGGCAGTACCGCTCCACAGCGGTAGTACCGGCGGTGACTCCGCAGCAGTACTACCGTTGGCTTACCAGGTCCCTACCGCGTCGATTCGAGGGGTCTTTTTCTGTGTCGGATTGTGCGGTACCTCGCCGCGGCAGTAGTGCGGCAGTACCGCTCCTTAGCGGCAGTACCGCCCTTCCTCCGCGGTAGTACCGCCCGATTCCCTCTTTCCCTTTACCCTTCGTTCTGCGTGGCAGTACCGTCGAAGGGTGCGGTAGTACCGCCTAACCCAGCGGTAGTACCGCTGTCTCCTACGGTACTACCGTCCCAAGGTTCATGTTTTGTTGCTCCTTTTACCTGTTTCTTCCTCCTGAGCGGTAGTACCGCTCATGGAGCGGTAGTACCGCTCATGTGCGGGCTGAGCACATAATGGTTGGATTTCCCCCCTCCTATAAAAGGGGGTCTTCTTCCCATTGAACCTTATCCTTTTAGCTCGTGTTCTTCCCCCATTGTTGACCTTCTTCGAGCTTGCTAAACTCTCAATCCCTCCATGGATTCTTGCTAGTTTTTGAGGGAAAAGAGAGAGGAGATCTAGATCCACATTTCCACCAATCACTTTCTCCTCTATGTGAGGGGAACCCCTTGGATCTAGATCTTGGAGTTCTTGGTGTTCTCTTTCTTGTTCTTCCTCTCATTTTCCTCCCTAGCATTAGTTACTTCGGTGGGATTTGAGAGAGAAGGACTTGGGCACTCCGTGTGCCCTTGCCATTGCATTTGGTGCATCGGTTTGAGTTCTCCACGTGATACGTGGAAGTTACAAGTTGAGAAGCTTATTACTCTTGGGTGCTTGGTACCCTTGAGCTTGTTCCTCTTGGGTGCTTGGGCTCCCTAGACGGTTGTTGGTGTTCGGAGCTCAATCATTGTGGTGCAAAGCTCCGGGAAAGCGTCGGGGTCTCCAATTAGGTTGTGGAGATCGCCCCGAGCAATTTGACGGGTACTGGTGACCGCCCCCAAGGGTTGCCAAAGTGTACGGGTTCGGTGACCGCCCCCAAGGGTTGCCATTTGTACGGGTTCGGTGACCGCCCTCAAGGGTCCCTTAGTGGAATCACGGCATCTTGCATTGTGCGAGAGCGTGAGGAGATTACGGTGGCCCTAGTGGCTTCTTGGGGAGCATTCTGCCTCCACACCGCTCCAAACGGAGATTAGCATCCGCAAGGGTGTGAACTTCGGGATACATCGTCGTCTCCTCGTGCCTCGGTTATTTCTTACCCGAGCCCTTTACTTATGCACTTTACTTTGTGATAGCCATATTGTTTCTTGTCATATATCTTGCTATCACATAGTTGCTTATCTTTATTAGCATAAGTTGTTGGTGCACATAGGTGAGCCTAGTTGTTTTAGGCTTTGCTTGGCAAATTAACCGCTAGGTTTATTCCGCATTTGTTAAAGCCTAAACCGTAATTATTTTAAAACGCCTATTCACCCCCCCCTCTAGGCGACATCCACGATCTTTCACACGCGATCGTGATCGAACTCTCTAGATGATGGAAGGGTTTTTGGTGGGTTTTGTGCCAAATTGGAAGGGTGTTGGGCTGCAACACAAACGAGGCCCTCTCGGTCCCTTGGTTAACCGTTGGAGTATCAAACGAAGTCCAAATGGCACGAAACTTGACAGGCGGTCTACCGGTAGTAAACCAAGGCCGCATGACAAGTCTCGGTCCAATCCGGAAATGTTTAACCCCCACACACGAAAAGAGGTAGAAAGGGGCACCGGAGGAGATAGGAGCCCCGGAATGCAAAACGGACAACGGGGAAAATGCTCGGATGCATAAGACGAACACGTATGCAAATGCAATGCACATGATGACATGATATGAGATGCATGACAAAGGCAACAACACGCGGAGACAAAAACCCGAACCCGAGGAAAATAAAATAACTTAGGCCGGAAACGGCAAGAGTTGGAGTACAGATAAGGTAAATTACATCCGGGGTGTTACAACACTCCACCACTACGAAAGGATCTCGTCCCGAGATCTACGACTGGAAAAACATCGGGTACTCAGAACGGAGGTGATCCTCGCGTTCCCAGGTTGCTTCACGGTCAGAATGGTGTGACCACTTGACTTTGAGTAATTTGATTGACTTATTGCGAGTCTTGCGTTCAGTCTCTTCAAGAATAGCAACTGGGTGCTCACGATAAGAAAGTTCTTCTTGGAGATCAATGTCTTCGAAGTTGACGGTGCGGTCAGGGGTCTTGAAGCACTTGCGGAGCTGAGAGACATGGAACACGTCGTGCACATTTGCAAAGTTGGAGGGAAGCTCGAGTTGATAGGCGAGATCGCCTCTCTTGCTGACGATCTTGAAAGGACCCACGTATCTAGGGGCAAGCTTCCCTTTGATACTGAAGCGACGAGTACCTTTCATTGGAGAGACGCGGAGGTAAACATGGTCTCTGATCTCGAAAGCCAAATCACGATGCTTACTATCATAGTAGCTCTTCTGGCACGATTGCGCTGCTTTGAGGTTATCATGAATGACTTTGCACATTTCCTCTGCCTCTGTGATCAAGTCATTTCCAAGAAGTTGACATTCACCGGTCTCTGACTAGTTAAGAGGAGTACGACACTTCCTGCCATAGAGAATTTCAAATGGGGCCTTGCCCGAACTCGCTTGGAAGCTGTTGTTGTAGGAGAACTCGACATATGGAAGACAATCTTCCCACTTCAAACCGAAAGAGATAGCGCAAGCCCTGAGCATATCTTCCAAAATCTGATTGACACGCTCGACTTGACCGCTAGTTTGAGGATGAAAAGCTGTGCTGAAACGGATGTTGGTGCCCATGGCCTTCTGAAAAGAATCCCAAAACTTGGAGGTAAAGATGTTGCCACGGTCTGAAGAGATCAATTGCGGAATGCCGTGCAGAGAGACAATCCGAGAAGTATAAAGCTCTGCCAATTGAGCTGCAGTGATAGACTCTTTGATAGCCAGGAAATGGGACACTTTAGTGAGTTTGTCGATGACAACGAATATAGCATCATTGCCACGCTTGGACATTGGAAATCCCGTCACGAAGGCCATCTCAATGTGGTCAAACTTCCATTCTGGAATGGCAAGAGGTTGGAGGAGACCAGCTGGTCGTTGGTGTTCTGCCTTCACTCTTTTGCAGACATCACATTCATTCACGAACTGAGCAATCTCGAACTTCATTCGAGTCCACCAATACGTCTGCTTGAGATCCTGGTACATCTTTGTACTTCCAGGGTGGATGGAGAGGAGTGAATTGTGAGCCTCGTTCATGATGACTTTACGAAGGTCACCTTTAGGCACAACAATGCGATCCTCGAAGAAGAGAGTATCCTTGTCATCAAGGCGATATCACTTGTACTTGGGTTGACTCTTGGCAATCCCAATCTTCACCTTCTTCACCATAGCATTAAGAAGTTAAGCATCGCGAATCTAATCTTCCAAAGTAGGAGAGACTTGGAGGTTGGCGAGGAAACCTTGAGGAACAACTTGCAGATTGAGTTTGCGGAAAGCTTCACAAAGCTCGGGTTGGTAAGGCTTGAGAATCAAACTGTTGCAGTAAGCCTTCCTGCTCAATGCGTCACCAATTACATTAGCCTTGCCTGGAGTATATTCGATACTCGGATTATACTCTTGAATCATTTCGACCCAACGAGTCTACCTGAGGTTGAGATTAGGCTGAGTGAAGATGTACTTGAGACTCTTGTGATCAGTGAAGATGTCCACTTTTCTTCCCAATAAGAGATGTCTCCAAGTTAAAAGAGCATGCACAACTGCCGCCAACTCGAGGTCATGAGTGGGGTAGTTCTTCTCGTTGGGCTTCAACTGGCGAGAGGTATAAGCCACAACTTTCTTCTCTTGCATCAACACTACACCAAGGCCTTGAAGAGAGGCATCATAGAAGACCTCGAACGGTTTGGATTCATCAGGAGGAGTCAGGACTAGAGCAGTGACTAATTTCTCTTTCAGGGTGTTGAAGGCGATGTCACATTCAGGAGACCAAACGTACTTGACATGCTTTTGGAGAAGGTTTGAAAGAGGCTTCGCGATCTTTGAAAAGTTCTCAACGAACCTTCGACAATAGCTTGCGAGACCAAGCAAGCTGCGGAGTTGCTTCACGTTCTGAGGTGGTTCCCAATTCACAATTGCAGACACCTTCTCAGGATTCACCGCTATGCCCTTGGCAGAGATGATATGCCCAAGATAGAGAACCTCATCGAGCCAAAACTCGCACTTTGAAAACTTGGCGTAGAATTGGTGTTCTCTGAGCTTATCGAGCACCAAACGCAAGTGCTTGGCATGATCTTCCTTGTTCTTGGAAAAGACCAAAATGTCATCGAGGTAGACCAAGACGAAGTCATTAGTGTAGGCGTTGAAGATGAAGTTCATCATGCGAGAGAAAGTCGGCAGAGCGTTGACGAGGCCAAAAGACATGACAGTGTATTCATATGAACCATAGCTTGTTCTGAATGCTGTCTTGGGGATATCTTGCTCACGAATTCGAATCTGGTGATAGCCCATACGGAGATCAAGCTTGGAGAATACTTGAGCACCTTTGAGTTGTTCAAACAGCTCGTTGATGTTGGGAAGTGGGTACTTGTTCTTTATAGTCTTCTTGTTCAATGGATGGTAGTCAACACAAAGTCGATCCGTTCCATCCTTCTTGTTCACAAAAAGAACTCCACAACCCCACGGAGAAGAACTAGGTCGGATGAGACCCATTCGCTCTTGAATATCGAGTTGCTTCTTCAGCTCCTTCAACTCTTCAGGTCCAAGCTTGTAAGGACGTTTACAAACAGGTTCCGTGTCAGGCTCAAGATCGATGACAAATTCAACTGGCCGGTGCGGAGGCATTCCTGGAAGCTCTTCTGGAAAGACGTCTTGATATTTGCAAACGACTGGAATTTGAGAGATGGCATCCAGTTCACCCTTCTCATTGAGAGAAAACAAACGGATGGTATCATCACGAGCGGCAAAGACAATTACATCCTCAGACGAATGAGTCAATTGAATCTGCCTGGCAGCACAATCAAGCTGAGCCTTGTGCTTAGAAAGCCAGTCCATTTCGAGAATAAGATCAATATCCGAGTCACCAAGAACCGTAGGAGAAGACAGAAACTTGTAGTCACCCAAAGTGATAGTAACATCCGGAACAATGGAGTTAGCATTCATGCGCCTACCGGGAGAGACAACTGCTATCGGTCTAGGTAAAAGTTGCAAAGCCAACTCATGCTTAGATGCAAACGGTCTTGAGATGAAACAATGTGATGCACTAGTGTCAAAAAGAACTTTTGCAGGAATATCGTTAACAGGAAGGTTACCCATGATGACATCTGACGAGTCCTCTGCTTGAGCTACATTCATCAAGTTGACCTTGGCGTGCTTGGGGTTATGCTTGACCACAGCTGTACTTGCAGATCTCACAAGAGGAGGAGGAGGGAGACGCCTCTGATTAAAGCATTTGTTGGCATAGTGACCCTTCTATTGGCACTTGTTGCACGTGACCTCTGAAAGCGGACGGTGATACGGAGCACTTGATCTTAGAGTTTGAGACGAAGTCTTGTTCTGAAAGCCAGGGTTGGGCGGGTGGGAAGATCCACTGCCACCTTTCCTCTTCTGCGGATAAGGCTGACGGAACGGAGGAGGAGGAAGCCAATACTTCTGCTGCTTAGCCACTTGAGTTGAGGAAGAAGGAGTTGCATCTCTGACTCGCTTCTTGGAAGCATCGCACTTCAGTTGAGCAGTCTCTTGCTTCATTGCCATGTTGTAAAACTCATCGTACCTCTTGGGCTCAAAGAGGACGAGAGCTAGCTGGATTTCTTCTTTGAGACCACCCCTGAACTGGTATATCATGCTCTTCTCGTTAGGGACATCTTGTTTAGCAAAACGGGCAAGCTTCTGAAACATCTTGTTGTACTCGTAAACAGACATAGAGCCTTGCTTCAGGTTGCGGAATTCCTCACGCTTGCTTTCAACCACGCTCTGAGGAATATGATGAGCTTTGAAGTCTTGACGGAATTCATCACAGGTAATCACACAGCCTCCTCTGGAATATTTGTACTGCTGAAACCATTCTGCAGCTTGGTCTTTGAGTTGGAAGGAGGCGAACTTGACAAAGTCCTCGGGCCTGATGTTACTGCACTCGAAATGCTTGCATATGTCCATGAGCCAATCATCAGCGTCTGTTGCCTCAACACAATTGCTGAAGGTCTTTGGCTGGTTAGCAAGGAACTGGTTGAGTATAGCAAAGTGGTTCTGATTGTTGCCATGACCCTGATTCCCTTGGTTGTGCTCTTGAAGAAGTTGCATGATCAGCTGCGTGTTTGCATTGGTAGCGGCCATCACAGCTTGCCATGCCTCCGGAGGTGGAGGTGGTGGTGGCGGATCAAGATTCGGAGTCGTGCGCGTTGGAGGAGCCATCCTGAAGAGGTTGACATCCGTTAGCACAATGACAGATAAATTATTGAAGCTGAAACAAACGGGTTGAAATTGCAACATAAAGTCTTCACATCCGAACCAAATGAACGAATGCATTCCAATCGAAATGGTCACATATCCATAAATTGAGAAGCCACTTAGAATTGAGGTAGAAGAAAAACAACAAGGTACGGAACAAGAACGAATACTCGGTAAGGATCACCCAATCTCAAACCAAATATCCGTGGAAGAAGAACTAGAGCTACAAGAATTCCCACCTATGAAACTCCCGAACCTTTCCGGTTATGCAATCAGGTGTTGGGGATATAGGGGAAGCATAATATCTCACCCAAATCTAGCAAATCCTACATCCAGCTGTATCCATCCTTCAACACATAACCGAGAAATCTTCGGAAATCATTTACCTCAACCTTCGAAAAGCATCCGTTATACAAGTTATGGCAATACTCCCGAACTCCCGCCCCAGTACTAGGTGGCGTCGAGGTTATCTCACCAACAACTGCATAAAAGAGATTTTCGATGTCGGCGAGACTCAGGTATTCCAGAATCTCAACGATAAAATTGTGACGACAACACCTCGGAGCTCAACTCCCCGGGACACTGCCACAACCCCTAAATGACAGGAGGCACCAAGAACAATGTTCTCGTCACAAATCGATCGGAACGATTCCAATATACCCGCGTGATCCTAAATTTTTTTTGTGAAATTTGAGAAGAGAAGAGTCAAAACTCTACGTCAAGATGCCTCACCAGAGCGATGAAGGGACTGGGGAGTAAAAAGAATTCCTAAACTCTCTGATATATATAATCCTAAATGACTCAAAACATTTTTCTAGACTCAACAACGCCAACGATTCGATCAAGCAGAGGGCTCCTAAGGTCGGGGAAGGCTCTGATTACCAACTTGTAATGCCCTCAATGCGGCTATATCTCCTACGTGTCGAAGCACGACTTAGAGGCATAACCGCATTGAAAGAAATGTCGCAAGTAAGGTAATCTTCACAACAACCCATGTAAATAGATAAAAGGGGAAAAGGTACATAGTTGGCTTACACTCGCCACGTCACACAAATACATGAATAACATTACAATCATCCAATACACTCATGGTCCGACTACGGTACCAAAATAAAGATCAACCCCCACATGCGACAAAGTCCCCGATCGCCCCAACTGGGCACCACTACTGATCATCTGGGAAAGACACATAGTAACGACGAGAGTCTTCATCGAAATCCAACTTGATCTCAAGTGCATCGTCTGGAGCGGTATCATCGGTCCCTACATCTGGTTTTGGAAGTAATCTGTGAGTCACGGGGACTCAGCAATCTTGCACCCTCGTGATCAAGACTATTTAAGCTTATAGGAAAAGGCAAGGTAATATGTGGAGCTGCAGCAAGTGACTAGCATATATGGTGGCTAACCTGTTCGCAAAAGAGAGCGAGAAGAGAAGGAAAAGTACGGACGAAGAACTATGATCAAGAAAGATCCTAGAACAACCTACGTCAAACATTACTCCAACACCGTGTTCACTTCCCGGACTCCGCCGAGAAGAGACCATCACGGTAACACACGCGGTTGATTCATTTTAATTAGGTTAAGTTTCATGTTATCTACAACCGGACATTAACAAATTCCCATCTGCCCATAACCGCGGGCACAGCTTTCGAAAGTTCAAATCCCTGCAGGGGAGTCCCAACTTAGCCCATCACAAGCTCTCACGGTCAACGAAGGATATTCCTTCTAGCGGGAAGACCCGATCAGGCTCGGAATCCCGGTTACAAGACATCCTCGACGATGGTAAAACTAAACTAGCAACACCGCCCGAATGTGCCGACAAATCCCGATAGGAGCTGCACATATCTCGTTCTCAGGGCACACTGGATTGTCCAAGGTTTCGGTAGGCCAGCCCAGAGTTGCCCCTGGTGGCCACCGGTAGCTGACAGGTTGGACCAACACTCAGAGGAGCACTGGCCCGGGGGTTTAAATAAAGATGACCCTTGAGTCCACGAAACCCAAGGGAAACAGAGGCTAGGTGGCGAATGGTAAAACCAAAGTTGGGTATTGCTGGAAGAGTTTTTTCAAGGTGAACTGTCAAGGGGTTCCCATTATAACCCAACCGCGTAAGGAACACAAAATCCGAGAACATAACACCGATATGACGGAAACTAGGGCGGCAAGAGTGGAACAAAACACTAGGAAAACGGCCGAGCCTTCCACCCTTTACCAAGTATATAGATGCATTAAGATAACAAGATAATATAGTGATATCCCAATAATAAACAATGTTCCAACAAGGAACAATCTCCAATCTTCACCTGCAACTAGCAACGCTATAAGAGGGGCTGAGCAAAGCGATAACATAGCCAATCAACGGTTTGCTAGGACACGGTGAGTTAGAGGTTTGACATGGCAATTTGGGAGGCATGATAAGCAACTGGTAGGTATCGTAGCATAGGCATAGCAAAAGAGCGAGCATCAAGCAAGCAAAGATAGAAGTGATTTCGAGGGTATGATCATCTTGCCTGCAAAGTTCTCAGAGTTGACTTGATCCTCGTAAGCGAACTCAACGGACTCCTCGTTCAAGAACTCGTCTCCCGGCTCTACCCAAACAAGAACAACAAGCAAACGGAACACAATCAACCACGTGCAATGCTCAAACAACATGATGCAAACATGGTATGACATGCGGGATGTGGTATGTGATGCATATGCAAGATTGGACAAGGAATGATTGAACCTGATCTCAACTTGGAAATCCAAGAGTGCCACTGGAAATGTGAGGTGATTTCGGTTGAAATCGATATAAAGATCACCGGAATCGGATGCACGGTTTGGAAATGGCAAGCAAAACAAATATGGCACCGGTCTGCGATAATCAGCAAGTAGCCATCTAAATGCATCAAGATAAATATGCTACAACACTCAAACATGACAACAAAATACATGGCAGGGATCCACTCATGATGCTCGACAAAAGATGAACACTGAGCTACGGCTAATTCATTCATTAACAGGTTTAAAACAAGCATGGCAAAAGTGCAAACGATAACAGGTTTCAGACTTAGTGAAATTAACACAAGTCTGGGATTTAACATCAGGAAGCACACTTTAGAGCATGAAAACTACAAGCTACAGGATCTTAACATGGCAAAGCAAGACATGGCATGAAGCTACTCAAAGCACTTAACAAAAGTCCCTTCGTGACCTTGAGCCAAAAGGGATCAGAAAATACAATTACAAGCATGTGAACATGACAAAAACATAAACAGATTCCAGACTTGGTGAAAAACTGGAGCATGCAAATCAGTTAACGAGTAGGCATATTTACGAGCTCGATGCACTCACTACAGAGCATGGCATGACAAACTAAGCATACACCCATCAAGAATACATGGCATATGAGCTAGACATGGCAAGAACAACAACATAACATGCACGGATCAATAGTAACAACGTATTGGGTTCCATTTTCTGATGGAGAAGAACTGAACGGCGTGTGCACAAGTTGTTTGCTCATTCATTTGATCCTTCGTTATTCCACTCAACTCAGATTCATTTACTTTTGCACTTACTCATAGTTTGATGGATCGAGAAATTTAGTGACATTAATTGCAATGAGGAATACCATATATCCGTAAATCACATATTTTTTTGCAGTAAAACATGATCATAATGAACCAGAATGATTTTTAAAATGCTCGTGGCAACGCACGGGCATTCTACTAGTATTTGGTAGTGTCTGAAGCTTGCTGTGTTTATGGACGTGTTTTACTAGAGTAATTAGAGAACAAAACTTCCTCATCCAACGGCAAAGATAGGGCTCGGCTTTTTTATTCTGACCCTAAGATTCTAGTCCTGAACAAAGTTTACTCGCAACATGACAAATCAAGACCACCCGCAAAAAAAAACATGACAAATCAAGACAACCGGGATACAACCTTTTATTTTTAGAAAAAAATCTGCATCACATATTATTTTCCTGTAACAAAAGTTCAGTTTGATGGGTGTGGAGGGAGGGTAGCTAAAGGAGGCGTTGTCATGGCCACTATGGCCACTATATCTTTTTTTTATAATGAAACTTGCATATTTCGGACTGGAGAAGTGGAGAGAAAACCGCTGCCCTGTGTCGGCCCATTCCGTGAATTCGGACTGGACGAGGCCCAGCAAGGCCCAACCAGGCGACCATTCGGCCCAGTGGCAGCCACGTAATTTCCACCGCACGGCCGAACCCTATATACCCCCTCTCGCTCCCAACCCTACCGCGCCGCCGCCCCCGAAGAAGCCACCAGCCTCCTCCTCTTCCCTCGCCGCCCGCCGCCCGCCGCCCGCCGAGGTTGGTCGCCGGACGCCATGGCTCCCACCAAGAAGTCGGTACGAACCGCGCCCCTTTCCCTCCCCCTCCCCGTCCTCGGCTCCGAGCTGATTCTGTCCCTAGTGGCTGTGGTTGCGGTTGTGGTCGCCGGCTGACGGATTTCGATTCGATTCCGACTGTGTGCAGAAGAAGAGCACGGAGAACATCAACAACAAGCTGCAGCTGGTGATGAAGAGCGGCAAGTACACGCTCGGCTACAAGACCGTCCTCAAGACGCTCCGGAGCTCCAAGGGTATGTGTCGATTGCCCCTCTGTTTTCCTCACTCCGCTTATCTCGGTTGATCTAATCCGCCGTGGCGAATCCGTAGTTGCTCCGTTCGTTTGCTGTATCCTTGTAGCGAAATGCAGAATCAATCGGCTCACAGATCTGTGGATGGCCTGGCTGTTGTGTAGAGTGGAGCTGTTGATGGATGTCGTGTGCTTATTTGTGTCTGGAACTGCGAGCCCGTTAGAAGTTGGCAGCTTTAGCTCTAGATAGATTGCTTGTAGGATGGTCAGTGCCATGCCGATTTGGATCTTAATTACAGTGCCATGCTCTGAATGTTAGGATGTATCAATGTAGTAGTCCAGTCTGTAGTGTAGGGTTTTGGATTGGAAACTGAGTTTAGTTTGGCTCTTAGGCTTGCTTTTGCTGCCATTTTTTTATCAATGAATGCATCTGCCATATTCTGATTGATCCAAAATATCACCTTATCTCTAGTGCAATGGGAGGTTAAAATGTTTGTTCAGACAATAGGGTTCATGCCATTGATAATCACTGTATTGTTTGTATGGAATTTGCATTCTGTAATGGGACTGAAGTTTACCTCTTTGGCTTGCTTTTGCTGTGCCCTAGAGATGAATACAGCGCCCTAGAATAATACCAGCCTCTCTATTAACACTTCCAGGATTTCTTCCATATCTGGGGGACAATGGAGGTTGGGATACTTGTATTTTGCTGTCATTAGTTCCCACTGTTGTGTAGCAATTTTAGGATATTTTTGGGGGAATTTCATGATATATTGGTAATGTAGAATTTGTAGGTGGATTGTGCATTTGTAGTTATTGTAGTATAGCTTGCAGTTTAGTGCGTCCTTATGATCCAGCACCATTCTTATCCAGTGGGTTCCCCTAAGAGATGTATTGCCACACCGTTTAGATTGTAGTTCTTGTAGGTGGACTGTGCATTCGTAGTTATTGTAGTATAGCTTGCAGTTTTGGGTAACTGTTTGTCCTTTGTTGGTAGTTAAAACATGAGATGGACTCCTAATATATCGTATTGATTATTTTTTGCATGTGGCTCTTTTCAAATAGGTCTAATTTGTTTGTTTGCTTGTTCAGGGAAGTTGATTATCCTTGCAAACAACTGCCCGCCGCTCAGGAAGTCTGAGATCGAGTACTATGCTATGCTGTCCAAGATCAGCGTTCATCATTTCCATGGAAGTAAGATTATTTGATCCTAGTCCGAAACCTTTTCTCAATGCTTGTTTGACTTCCGCAGTTTAGCTTGTTTATCAAATAATGAGTTGTTGCCTGATGCTAACGAATGTGTCTTTGTCCCATTCAGACAATGTGGATCTTGGAACTGCGTGTGGCAAGTACTACCGGGTGTGCTGTTTGAGCATCCTTGACCCTGGTTCGTCCCTGTTAAACTCAAAACTCTTTACTCATTTCTCATTTGCCCTGATAACTGTGTACTGAGCGTGTTTGCTACACATGTTTTCAGGTGACTCGGACATCATCACCACCGTCCCTCAGTGAAGACAACCTTACCTATCCTAGTCTAAGATGATGTAGTGTGGAGAGTCGTGCTTATGGAGCCGGAGCTGCGAAATGCAGTTTCAAACCAAACATGGCTGTTTTTGTAAGGCATTCCTATGGGTTTTGTTTTATGAGATATTCATTCCTATGGTCCTTGTACCGTGCGCAATTGGATGATTAGTTCTGTCAACATTGTTTTGCCTTGCTCCTCTAGTGAAACAGAACTAGAATTGGAGTTTCTGAACTGACGAATTGCGTGAAACTCGGTGATGCTTGTGCAATCTTTGCTTTCAGAGATGTGAAAGGTTTTGTTTTTGTTTCGCCGCCGCAGAGTAGAGATGCTGGTTTTGTTTGTGACGAAACAATTTCACGGAACCTAGCACACTAATTGCACTATGGCCAGAGCATTGCAATAGACGGGTCAAGTTTCTCTCGGTATGGCCAGTAGACGATGGTGAAATTTGTTACCGAGGCTTGTCTCTCTTGCCCAAAGAATACTCCATGTGGGTCGTTTGCCACGTCTCGCTCTCAATAGACGGGCCAACTTTCTCTTAATAGGCCATGTATAATCATGCATGGTGCTGGTCTGGTGCCTGGTGGAAATTTACACTTGCACGGACATGATGGGACCTCTGACTGCCTTCACTACAGCCGTCCTTGCAACTTGCGCCTGGGCGTTTCGTCTTTCCTCCGGGTTTATTATGCTCATTTTACTTCGGGTCAAGATTTGACCACGAATAAGATGTAAACTACTTTATGTCATAAAAAATATATCGTAGGCAACCTCTTTCGAATATAAATTCAAAAATACTTCCTTTTGTAGTGTGTATACTTCATATTTTGTTAGTCATATATACATAGATATATATATGGTCAAAATTTACGCCAAAAGTGTGAGGGGCTGAGAAACCCTGACGGAGGGAGTATCATCAGAGTTTCAACTAGTGGCCTTTAGCGCTGCTTTAGTCTTTCACGGCTATTTAAAACATCAAACATCATACACACTTCGACATTCGAGTATAGTGTCGACCGGCAAATTTACAAGTCGACTGAGGCCTAGCCATATCCATTCACATTATATGTTGAGGGTGGCCAGCTCTGCCATGAAGGCGTCGGCGTGCTCCGGCTTGACGCAGAGGGACACGACGCTGACGCCGTCCTCCCCCTTGCACGGCGGGCACACAACGCAGACGAAACCCACCGTCTGATGCGCCTTCCACATCACGCGCGCCGGACTCCCACGCCCGAAATCCACGGCTTCGAACCCTAGGTTCCTCCAGCTCGAGACTCCGAGCACGTTGTACCTCGGGGCCGCCACCGCCAGCTGCTGCTGATCTCTACCACCACTTGCGCGGGTCTCACCGACGTCGCCGACATTTTGGAACGTGTCTGGTACCTTCTCTTTGGCGAGCTTGATGAGCCTCACCAGGTCCTTGATTTCGCCGCTCGCCACCGTGGTGCTTGTCGCTTGGACCTGCTGAAAGGTGATGCAGTTACCGTAGTAGCCTTCCTTGGAGCCGACCAGACCGCGCACGTTGCTCGTGAAGGCGAGGGGCACAGAGGCGTTGGGGTCATCGTCGGAGATGACCGCGCGGGTGCGGCACCGCCAGAGCACCGCGGCGACGGCTCCGAACGCCGTGCAGTCGCCGCCACACTCGAATTTTATGCGCTTGATCAAGCTCGAGGGGATGGTGACGTCCAGGGCCACCAATTCCTCAGTTTCTACGCGCATATGAGACCTCATGGCGGCCACCAGCGGCTGCGGGAGGCGAGGCAGCGAGCCTTGGATTTCACACCTGACCGGGACGACGGCCGGCGCCGGCATCCCCCAGGCGAGCTCGCCGACGGCCTGCAGGAACTGCGCCATCCCCGCCGCGTCGGCTATGACGTGGTTCCACGTCACGCCGACGGCGAACCCGCCGCAGGAGAACTCGGTCACCTGCATCAGGACCAAGGGGTCGCTGAGGCTGCAGTATTCGGCGGGGTAGCCGACGGCGAGGTCGCCGTGGAGCAGCGCCGATCTCGTGACCTCCTCGTCGTCCAGGGCACAGCTAACTGACGCACCCACGAAAGAGACGCCCTCGCCGGTGCACGCGATGTGGAGCTCCCCGTCGTCGCCGGTGGCGGCGAGGCGGCCGGCCATCGGGGGATAGTGCGCCAGCGCCTGCGACAGGGCGTTTTTGATGGTCTTGACGGGCTCGTCGATCGGTTGGTCGAAGACAAGGAGCAGCGTGACGGCAGTAGGGCCCATGCACCTGTCGAAAGAGGAGAGAAGGACGACGCCGGCGTCCGAAGGGCCGGCGACCACCGCCGGCGAGGACTTGGTCACTACAACGTTCATTATGTTGTGATTTGTAATTTGTTAGACAAGTCGACGCTCTGAAGTCACGGCTGGCCTGGCTCTTCTTATAGGCATAGTGTGGTAAGCAACGTAAACAATTCAAAAAGTTGAATGTATTAACAGAAATGAAATGAAAAGAGTGTCATTCAGGCAGTTGCACTATTTTTATATCAAACGATTTATGAGACTTGTAGTTCTTTACTTTCAATGAAATTTCAGTCATTTTGATAGGTATAATAAAATAATTTCCTTTCAGTCAAATATTTGAAATATTATGCTGGTAGACACACATTTTCATATTATTTTGAATTTAGAAATAAGTGATTGGATTCAACAAAGTTAATTGAAGTGCAAATTTCGGTCCTTTGGCTGGAACAAAAAAGCAAATAACTGTAAATCATATTCAGTTGTTTCGGCTATGGCCAAAATATTTCAGATACTGTATAACATTTATGGCTGTTAGCCGCCGTCTCGCTTTCAAATAGACGGGTCATCTTCAAGCTCCTTGATCATTCACGCACAGATTTACGGCTGCTAGTTGATTCCGGCAGTAGCATTTGACCCAAAGACGCACAAAATTCAGATGGCAAAGCCGTCGGCATGCAAGGGCATCTCCAATTTGTCCGCGGACTAATTCAGATCAGGCCGTAGATATGGATGCTGAAGCCGGCCATCTAATTGTGTCTCTTAAATGTTCGTCGAGGTCTTGCCATTCTTCACTTAGAATATACTACCTCCGTCCTGGTTTTTGTCCTCTTCATATTTTGTGCCAAATTTTGACCATAGATTTAATTGATAAATTATCAATGCATTTAATAAAATATTATATCGTCTGGATTCATATTTGAATATAGTTTTTAATGATACTATTTTTTATGACCTGCATTAATATTTTATTAATTAAATCTATAGTCAAAATTTTGCACACAATATTAAAAGGACCAATAAAACCAGAATGAATGTAGTATAGCAATATGAGCACATTAAAGTGCGACGTTGATAGCGCCGAATCACAACAAAAAGAAGCTGATATTTGTAGGTTTTACATGCGTCCCATCACAAAAGAACTAGTCCGCCAGTTTATGGAAATAAAGGGCAGTTTTGCCCTTCTAGGCCGACTGTCCGAGTATCCTTGCTCATTCTGCCTCTGCCTCCTCCTCACTGGATGCCTCTTCACAAGATGCCTCCTTCTTGTGCGCCTCCATCTCGGTCGCCAAGTGCTTCAACATCCTAACACGGACTACACGCATGATCGCCACGGCATTCAACTCATCCATCCTCGTGGACAACACTTAGTATCCTCCGAAGGGAACGCGAGCTCAACCTTCCTCTTTTTGAGGTTGGTCTTCTTCACTTCTTGGGTGATCTTCTTCTCGCTCGCCACCATCAAGATGTTGAATCTCTCCGCCTTCTCTTCGAGGTTGATCTTCTTCTCGATCCTCCACTTCCGCCGGTGTTGGTAGGTCTTCGTATGCGTCCATGCGGCGACGGACAAATAAGCGTTGGAATTGGGGTTGAGGGCGGCGACGATCAAAGGGAAGAGGGTGGGGAAAGCGTAGGTTTTGCTACGAAAACAGTGTGGACCACTCAAAGTGCACGGGCTCAACCTCGGTTTTGGGTGGGCCAGGGATGTCGGAGTCCTACGTGGCGGAGGTCTGAACTCCCGCAAAGCCACCTGGTTTTCTTCCGGTTTGCGGGAATACGGACAGACGAACACGTCGAGGGACAAATATGACACCATGTTAGATGACAAATTACATACGGACAATTTGGTTCAGACAAGTGCGGGCATTTTAAGGGAGCACAGTCGTCGTTTGCAACTTATGCTTGGGTCTTTCATCTCCAAATCATTTTTCTAAAATACTAGGCCATATTTAATGCACAATTGACCAAATGGTTGAGTGTCAAAAGTTTTGATCCACCTCTCGTGAAAAAGGCAAATTTCCGCCGATTCAGCTCAAAAGCGGGTCAAGTTTGAACTACAGCTGCCTCACAATTTGCTCTTTATTTTTTCAAAAAATAATTTGTAGGTACATAAGTATCTATTTAATCAGAGAAAGACCAAAAAAATTCTAAGATTCAACCACTCGCTAGAAACGGTAATTCCTGCCGTTTTGACCGCATTTTCAAACGGGCATAAAAAAAATCAAAAAAATCAAAAAATTGTAAAACATTCATATTCTGTCATTATACGTGACGAAGTTACCAGAAAAAATAATGAACTTATAATACGACAATTATTTTAAAAAGTGTTTTCAGAAATGAGCTATCATGTGTGAAGATTCATGGCTTTCAAGGCAAATGATCAATTTTATGGCCACATTCATCGAATAGTTTGTTGCAATGATCTAATATTGTGCAAAAGGATGCATCATGGAATGGCAAACAATGTTGCATAAGCAACTTTTCATTTTCTTTGGACGAAAAATTTATTTTCAATTTTTTTCCAGTGTCCGAAATGAGTGTTTTTAAGGACCTACCATATATTTGTTGTAAAATTGTACCAAATCATTTTTCTAAAATACTAGGTCATATTTAATGCACAATTGACCAAATGGTTGAGTGTCAAAATTTTTGATCCACCTCTCGTGAAAAAGACCAATTTCCGCCGATTCAGCAGGAAGCGGGTCAAGTTTGAACGACAGCTGCCTCATAGTTTGCCCTTTATTTTTTTTAATTTTCTTTTAGGTACATAAGTATCTATTTAATCAGAGAAACACCAAAAGTTTTCCAAGATTCAACCATTAGCTAGGAACGGTCAAACCCGTCGTTTTGACTGCATTTTGAAATGGGCATAACAAATTCAAAAAAAATTCAATTATTTTGGAAAACCTTCGCGTTATGTCATTATGTGTGGCCAAGTTATCAGGAAAAATAATAAACTTGTAATACGATAATTATTTAAAAAATGTTCTTAGAAACGAGCTATCATGTATGGAGATCAATGACTTTTAAGGCAAATAACCAATCTTATAGACACAATCATGGAATAGTTTGTTCAAATAATCTCATATTGTGCACAACGGTGCATATTGAAATGGCAAACAATATTTCCTAAGGAAGTTTTCATTTTCTTTGAACGAAAAATTTATTTTCCATTTTTTGACCGCCTAAAATTAGTTTTTTTCAAAACCTACCAAACAATTATTGCAAAATTGGACCAAATCAAATTTCTGAAATATTAGGCCATATTTAATGCACAGTTGACCAAATGGCTGCGTGTAAAAAGTTTTTTAATCTACCTCTCGTGAGAAAGACAAATTTCCGCATAATTATTTTCTATTTTTCGAGTTCCCAAAATGTTTTTTTGTGAAGAACCTAAAAATATTTGTTGTAAAAAAACTTCTCCATTTTTCAAGAATATTAGAGCATGTTTTATGATAAAATTTGTGTACACTAGAAACATTTTTATAGATATTAAACGGTTTTTAGTTACATCATTAACATTTTTAATAAATATTTTGATGTCTAATATTTTGAACACATGTCCACATTTTTAAGACACATTGTACATATGGTTTATATATGTTTAACCTTTTTCAAATACATGATTAACATATTTTCATATATTTCTAACAAAAAAACATCTTTTCATACATACCTTTTGATGTCTATATTTATTTTTACACATTGTATATTTTTGTATACATATAAAACATTGCTGATATTGGTTAGAAAAATTTAAATATATGATTAACATTTTTAGAAAATTTTGTTTTGTTTTGTTTTGTTATATATATATATATACATATATATATATAGGAAAAATCCATCCTACCACCCGGTGGTAGTTACCCCACATATCTCATATACTAGCAAGTGATACTATATATACTATTTTATTATTTTTAAGATATTTCACATACTATATCTAAGATATTTCAAAGCAAATTACGTGAAAAAATTGCATACGAGTCCATAATTTTTGTTATATTTATGAAATACGTACATATTTGTATGTAAAAAAGAGAATACTCAAAAAATGATACATACTACATAAAAATTAGTATATATAATACCTAATCATTGTTATATAATACATACTACATGTACATACTCTCGGTTTCGACAAATACTACATACAACATACAAAACACAAGTGGTGGTAACTACCATTGCTTGTAGGTAACATTTGTCATATATATATATATATATATATATATATATATATATATATATATATGGGGCACCTAGGTGCCTGGGCACCTTGATTGTTTTGGAAACCATGATATATTTAATTAGTTTCCTACCCATTCTTCATGCAAGACTTTTCATAGTTACGATTTATTTTTGTTTCCTAATTATTAGGTATGCAAGACTTGCCATATAATAAATTGTATTAATTTTTGATTTTATTTGAACTGCTATGGTTATCTAATGCGCGTATTTTTGTTTCCTAAATATCTAATACATACCAACTTATATATGGGCCAATTCCAGTTCTGCCCCTAACTCGAACCCACTACTCAGTTTTGCCCCTAATTTTCAGGTATGCTCAGTTTTGCCCCTCCGCCGTTAGTGTCACTTATAGAAATGCCCTTTTGCGCCGTTACCGTCCGGTCAAAGCACTTTGACCATCCAGAAAAAAATAGCAAAAAAAACAAAAAAAATATGAAATTTGGTGGGATCGAAGATAGTCATGTCCGCAAGGCGCGTGCACATTTTTGTGTTGGTTGGACACTCCGGGAGCTCGTGGCAAAGGAAAACCAAAATAATTTATGCCTATGAACAGTAAATTCGAAAAAAATAGCAAAAAAGTTCAAAAAAATTTGAATTTATTTGGCGTCAAAGAGGCTTGAGTGCACAAAGTGCTTACAAGTTTTGATGATCAAATGACGTACGGGGCGCTCTAGAGAAAAAAAAATAGTGCATTTTTTCAAAGTTTTTTTAAGCTAAAATTTGTTTTTTTTCTCCACGAGCTCCTACAATGTCCAAACACAACAAAAACGTGCACACATCTTGCGCACCTGAATATCTTGAGTCCCACGAAATTTCATATTTTTTTGATTTTTTTCTATTTTTTTTAATTTACTGCTCGCATGCGTACAAAATTTATGTTTTCCTTTGCCACGAGCTCCCGGAGTGTCCGAACGGCATGAAAATGTGCACGCGCCTTGCGGACATAACTATCTTCGATCCCACCAAATTTCATATTTTTTTGATTTTTTTTGCTATTTTTTCAGGACGGTCAAAGACCTTTGACCGGACGGTAACGGCAGAGAAGGGCATTTCTATAAGTGAAACTAACGGCGGAGGGGCAAAACTAAGCATACCTAAAAATTAGGGGCAAAAATGAGTAGTGGGCAAAATTAAGGGCATAGATGTAAATGTCCCCTTATATATACTCAATATTTTTTTGAACTATTATATTTCATTTTTGTTTCCTAACTATCTAATATGGGTATCGAATACCTACTAATGAAATTATTTACATACATGGTATGTATATACCCAATAATTTATTTTCTAACTATCTAATACTTGTATCTGGTACCTACTGACGATGTACATACGCGGGTACGTATATTCCAGACTGCATAAAATATGGCTACATAGATACCCTGCTATGTAAAATATACCCAATGAACTCCTAGTATACCTTCGTAACAAAAAAAACTCCTAGTGTATCCACATACTTTATATGACATGCTCACATAAATCTTGTAGTATATACCCAACGTACTTAAATAAAACAGTATACCCAATGTGTCTGCACACGTATATACCCGGCTATATGAAAAAGTGTAGAAAACTGTTATAGTTTTCCTGTCAACGTATATATACAGTAAAATATGGCTACATATATACCCGACTACATGAATTATGGCATGCATAGGTATTTGAATAATCGGGGTACAAATCTCACATCCGGGGTATGAAGAGAAGTATGATTGGTACGCACATACCCAAAAAAAATATCCATTTTGGAAAAAGCTTGAAGACGTTCATGTGTATTTTCCCATGGAGACAAAAGATAACCATACCTTCTGTTCTCAAGACAATCATATACGTATGTATCTAATTATGTATATGACTTTCTATATTTATGTAAAAAGAAAGAAATGCACGTATAAGAAATAAAGTTGGGCACGTACCATGCAGCATGCATGGTCTTAATGGACCATTAATTGTTGTTTTTTTCTCTATCTTGTTTAATCTAGGCATTAAGTGTCCATATGAAGTAATAATTTGCAATAATTCTTTCCTAACATGGTTGACCCATCAGTGCTAATACTAATTACACATGCACACATCTCAATGTAATCCAACGGTTTGTAGGCAATGTGCTTGGGCACCTAGGTGTCCCAAACTAGCGTCATATATATATATATATATATGTATATATATATATGTATATATATATAATGTTACTATTCATCATCCAGGGTGTAGAATAAATTATTCTTCACTCGAGGTAATCTTACGATCGCTTCCTAAATAAATTACCTTTACAATATAAATAGTTACCTAAATATTCGTCACCCCCTCTCTAATTTGACATCAATGCAACGCATTTTTACGTTTCGTAAATTTTGTATTATTTCATACATAAAAAGAGAACATAAGAAAATATGTACTCATCGTAAAAAATATTTTATGTTATATAAAATTACGAATGTAAGAACCAGTGTACAATATGCATAAAATGTGATTTTTCTGGTCTTATGATCTATTTTTTATACCAAATTTTACATATTTAATCAATATGTGTGTAAATATTTATATTGTAAATGTAATTTATTTAGGAAGTGATCGTAAGATTACCTCGGATGAAGAATAGTTTATTCTGCACACTGGGTGATATATATATATATATATATATATATATATATATACTGATGATTATTTTGGCATACACATGAAATTTTTTTATACATATCTAATATTATTTATGATTATCATTTTTTATATGCATGAATCTTTTCAAATACACACATTTAGTTTTTCAAACACATCATTACATTTTTTGAAATATGTATTAACATTAATATTTTTTTGAATTACATGTTTAGTTTTCTAATTGCTAAACCATATAGCAAGATTCACGAAGGAGTTCATTATTTTCCTATTCTAATGAAAATTTGTTATTTTTTCATTTTTGTTGGGCCGAATATATGTTTTTTTGAGTAATATAAGGGCATCCCACATTTCTTTCTGGATGGGCCGAGGCCTACATGGCACACAGATTCTTTTAAAAAAGGAGGTGGTCTCATTGCACCGAGGCCCAAGCCCACATTGAGCGACACCTTAAGTACCAATGCATCAACGTTCACAACCTCATGACCATTTATATTGGTCGTAATCAGGTAGAAAGAAGGTCATTGACCACTCTTGTATGCTTTACGACCATTTTGGTGTAAGTCAATTTTAGGGTTTCAGCCCTTCTAAGTGAAATGGCCGTGGATTTACGACCAATTCAACCGGGATCACTGAGAGAATGTCACAAGTTGACATATTTCTTGTAGTGCGCCAGAGCCGCCGCCCTGCATCCAAACCTCCTCGAGAACCACCAAAGGACGAGGCTTTGCGCAATCTGCACCACAACCACCTCCGAGACCGCCAGCATACCCGCCGAACAATGCCGGGGAAGGGGGAGGGGGAGGGGCGGCCCGCGGCCACGACCGACGACATCGCAGTGCCGACGACGGGTAGCTCGGCCGGAGCTCCCGTCCCTCCAATTAGCTTCCCCCCGAAACCATCGTTTTGCCCCACCCTGCCATAAATCCAGCCTCGAGCATGTCCACAGCAGAAGCCCGTCACCGAAAAGGAGGGAGCAGAGCCTGCCGCCGCGTCCAAGGATGGTCACCAGGGGAGTCTCCAGCGCCGTGCGTCGTCGATCAGCCGCAAGGGCCCGGCCTGGCCGGGGCACACGCATCCACCCGCAGCCGCGCCACCCCCTCACCCCCGAGCCATGGTAAGGAAGGCCGACCGCAGCCCAGGTCGCCCATGACCCGCGTCGCCAGAGGTGGATCTGGACGGGCCGCCGTGACGCAGCCGCCGCCACCAACCTCGAGCACGCACCACCGCCGCGCCGCCCGTCGCATTGCCGTCACGCGCCGTCGCCGGCCCACGCCGACGCGCCGCCGAGCTGCCGCACCCAGCGCTGAGCGCCACATCCAAACTGAGAGGTCCGACCCGCGCCGAATCCCCCACGGGCGGAGATGAGACGGCCCCGCCACCGCCCGCGAAGAGCGGACTTCGCCCGCTCGCGCCCTCCGGCGATGGCGAGGGAGGGGGGAGAGGAGGAGAGGGGACCGGCGGCGGCACAGCTAGGGTTGCCCACTGGACGCCCGCGGGAGCGTCATGGGAGGGAGAGGGGATTTTTCACAAGCTTTCTCCATCAAGCTATAATGTATTTAGTTGAATCCTTTTTCTGTTTTTTAAATATTTCTTAGTGTTAGAATAAATTCGAGAAGCACAGTTGATCTACCGAGGACCAAGCAATTACACGAACACGACAACGAGATTTGTTAACGAGGTTTATCGATATGGCTACATCCCCGAGGCCAGACTACAGGCGCTCCTCCCCATGACACCGCTACAATACCGCACACCGACCACTCGGGCACCGGCACACGCGTCGGCTCCCCTTGCGTGCCTGTGCTATTATGTTGGCACAGGTTACATCGTGTGTCTACCCCCGATATATATGAGAGCCATAGGATACAAGTGTCCTATTAGGACACAACTCCTAGCCTGTCTACACACAGTCCAAAACCAAGTCCAACTGTAACCTACCTTGTACAACAATATTCGACATAACTCTACAAACTCCACCTTGGCGAATATTCTCCACCACCTTGGATTCATCCTTCCGTCGAACCTTCATGTACATTGGACTTGAGATACGCCATGAGCATCGCTGCTACTCCCGGACTCCATGTGACTCCACCTGCAACTGTAGTCCCTCCTTCTCTTGACCACAGTCAATGTTCGAGCGAAATTAAGTTCCCCATTATTCTACTTTGTGCTCCCAACTTTCGGAGTATCCGCTCAACGCCATCACACACCGATCATTGATCCGCGTGAAAGTGAACAACTCACATATTAGACGCCACACATAAGAGTTATCTGAACTCAACGTCACCACTCTGTCTTGCCTGTTTGTCTGAAACTTGAAGGAATTTCACCATCGCCTTATGTCACTCTGAGTCAAATTCGCAGTTGTCTCACCCTTCTTCCCGGGTAGTCTCTGACATGTCCCACAGCTATAGCACTTCGCCTCCTTCTGTACTTGTCATCCGCACTTTTCCATGTGCATTGAACACCACAAAATATATGGCCATGTACTTTCTCAATTTTTGAGAATTTTAGACTTTTCGTCAGTTTCTCAGATTCTTCATGGTCAACTCATGTCCATCTACTAGCACCGATAGACCCAGTCACCAACTTGAATCTGGTACTCGCCAACACTGCTTCAACACCTCTGTACACTTTGTCTAACCACATGTCTGACCACCAGTGCCTTGGCCTGTCGCTGTGTCTCGTGCTTACCGCACGCCTCGTCGCTATCACCGCGTCGAACCTCTGCTGTCCTGGTCGAGCCTCTAGAGCTGCGGACCCACACCACTCAAACCCCTACTGGAGAGAACCACCGACCATCACCGACCGATGCCGAGTATCACGTCTCCATCAGACCACTGATACCCAGTCCGATCCACGTGTCTCTCGCTGTCCTGCTGAAATAGGCTTCGACTCTCAATGCATTTACGCCATAGCCCCTCCATCAGCACATAGTGAAGTAGTCCATCAGACTCCAGTTCTACCTTCAACATGACTCCATGGTGGTTGTACGTGCCACCCCTGCGCCCTGTTGACTTCAAGCTCTTATGTGTACACTACGTTGAATCAACCCTGCACCATAGCCTTGTCGAAGTCGCACAAGCCCTCAGGCCTGCACCACGTGTTTTCACGCCCTAGAAGTCGGCCACCATCAGCACCACGCTCCCATGTCGTCGTCGCCGAAATGACCACCGTCTTCTGCTTTGACCAACATCCCAGTCGATTCGTCAGACAGTCCAGTCCGACCCAATCGAAATTATCCGACTGCAACCATGCTCCACCCTGCGCCGTGTCCACCCTGCACATCTCAGTGCCCTACTTGACGTCCTGTGTATGCATGAGTCCACAACGCGCTCTAGACTCCTCCAAGTCTTATACCCACGTCGTCCATACTTGAATTATGTCCCGGTCACCTTGACATCTCATGTGTTCCCATCAAGCCACCACAATGTGTGCTGTAGTAGCCACATCCAGTCATGTGCAAAATCAGCCTCACGCGCACCTGCTCCAATTGCTTCACTGCGTTTCGTCTTTGACCATGCACGTAACAAACTTGTGCATATGTTTCATGCCAAAGGCTTTGGATCCTTGTGCGTGTCTGCTCCTCTCGGGACTTTCACGATCTTTTTTTCCGAACAAATCTCGTAGGAGTATACTGCATGTGTCACACACATGGCCTGCACGTGTCCTTCCGAACCACCGGTGCCTAGCACACTTCGGCCCCGCGTATGTCCGGCTGCAACCTGTACGAGCTCCACCGCCTGCAGTCCATGCACCAAAGTCCTTCCTTGCACAGCCAAGGTCGTCATAGCACACCTAGGCCACGCTTCGAGTTATTTTTTCTGTATGTGCCTTGGTCCTTTGGTCCTTTGGGCCGCCTGCCAACCGCGCCAGATGCGCCTTCGGCCGTGCTACTGCTGAACTGAGTAGGCTGCTGCCTAGCCGCCGCTGAAACAAATCTGTACGCAGACACCACTGCCTTTGTGGACTCCTACTTACATGAGCTGCAACATGTACAGAAGCCGACTATGCAGTCTTCTGGAGTCGGCCGATCTCCTCGACCCACAGAGGAAAGATGGCTCGACCCACCTCAAGACTGTATGAAGATGAATGTTGATGGCGCGGTCGCTCGCCACAGAAGAGGAGGAGCAGTCTCGGCAATATGTAGAGACAGTCAAGGACTTTATCTTGGGTCCTCATCGATGGTGTATCCCGGTGTGACTGACCCAGTGATGCTCGAGACATTCGCCTGCAGGGAAGCTCTATCTCTTGGAGAGGATCTTAATCTGCATAAAATCACAGTGACGTGTGACAGCCAGGGAGTGGTTGACGACATCAACAAAGGAACGGGAGGACCCCATGCTGCTATAGTACATGAAATAATAGGTCGTAGAAGTGGTTTTCAGTTTTGTAATTTCATTCATGAGCGTAGAAACTATAACTTTGAGACTCATAAACTCGCCAAGTTCTTTTGTAACCTGTAATTAGGTAGACATGTGTGGTTGGAGATTCCTCATGACCCAACAGTTGTATCTATGAACGTTGCTTTGAAATTAAAAGCTTGGCGAGTTTTTCTAAAAAAAAAACCACCGCCGTCACCACATGAGACCATGCGGCTGCCCACGTGGCTTGCCGAGACTGACTTTCGTGTGCGTGCGCCACCGATTGGTCTAACACGATGCAGTCTCGCCGAGTGCTTTGCTCA
Organism: Triticum urartu; assembly: GCF_056163025.1. NCBI lineage: Eukaryota > Viridiplantae > Streptophyta > Magnoliopsida > Poales > Poaceae > Triticum > Triticum urartu. The sequence continues at coordinate 686,369,267 of NC_141879.1, forward strand.
CTTCATACTTCATCTGCTATTTTTGATCGCTTTCATCTGGCCGAACCAATCCCGATCCCCGTCGATGTCGCAAAACAATCTCCTGGCAACATGCGGTTTCCGCATCAGTCGCCGCCGATTTTCACATCGACCCGATCAATCCTTTGACCAGTGTAGCCTGGGCAAATTATGCCTAAGTGTATAATCTAGAAATCAAAAATCGTGTATTCGAATACACAACATATAATATACCACCAAGCTTCGGAATCACAAATCCGCATTAATAATGAAGTGAAAACATAACCATAATAGTCGCACAAAATTTAATGTTAAAGTGAGCTAATATATCAATATCCACTTCCTAGACCAATTAAAGTTGAGACATGACAACAAAAGATACATAGCCAACCTTGCATAGAGGCAAACTCGTTATTTTGCCAACAAAAGTAAAGCTATTCATACCATATGTTACTGGAAGCATCTCTCGCTTGTTCATTTTTGCCAAAAGAAAGACATACAATCAGCCTTGCGTAGAGGCGAACTTGTCATGTTTCCAAAGTCCTCGAAGGCACTACAATATCAAAAATGGATTTCTAATTAAATAAATTAGTTGTGAGATTTGAAATCAAAAGCTTGCAAGAATAGAGATGGTCAGATGGAACATACGGACAATGCAATAAAGAAAATCACGATGCAAATGCCCTTTCCAAGAACTTATTGCAGTAAATGTTTGAATAATACCCTTATGATCAACTGACTTGAATAGCTCCCACTCAGTGTAACATATCATCAAGTCATTGAACCATTCATCATTGATCTTGCTACACAGTTTAGTCTTGATAATCTTCATTGCTGAAAAAGCTCTCTCAACAGATGCCGTTGACACCGGCGATATCAAAGCCAACTCAATAAGTTTGTATACCAATGGAAATATCAAATGTTTCTCAGTTTCAACCATCTTCATGGCCAAACTTTGAACATCATCACAAGTAGAAAAAGAAGCATGCCGTTTCACTTGACTTATATAAGTGAGAAGCTGCTCTCTTATTGTTCCACGGTCATCATTGGAAAAGTCATCATGATAAATTTCAGCAAGACGCTCAAGCTTGTCAACATTAAACTTGGAGAAAGAATTATTGGGGTCAAGACATGAGAAGCAATCTTCAGTTTGAAGGTAGTTGCTAAACAAGTGGTAAAATTTATTGATGAAATTTGAAGTTAGTTGCTAAACAAGTAAATAAGAAAATGAGCTACAACAAGTGGCAAGTTCACAATACAGAACTCCTTGTATTCAGTTTGAAGGTAAGGAATATTGCATGAATACCACGGCCTGCAAGTTGCCCTCTTCTTACATATTTCGATTTTGTAGTTTCCAGTAGCCAATAAACAGATAGAAATTATCTCTACTCATGAATTCATGTTCACCCCCAACTATTCCCCCCCCCCCCCCCCCCCCCCCCCCCCTAAATTTAAGCCCTAACCCCTAACCCGACCTTGAACTCTCACGCCATGAATTGCATATCACACACCATAGTCTGCATGTGTATAATTAGTGCGTGTATCTCAATCTGTACTTTGCATCAATCCAACTTACCAGACCAATTATTCAGACTTCAGAGATGAGAGATCATTGGCCCTAATTTGGACAGAGATTTCTTACCGAAGAAAGTCGAAGCAGAAGCGGAAGCGGAAGCCGGATGAGAGGAAGGAGAGGCTGCGGAACGACCGGATAAATAAACTGCGTGGGAGCCTGGGGTCGCTTGCCGCCGGCCGTCGTCTAGGGCACAGCCTCAAGGCTAGCCGCCAGCGCCCCTCTGTCGCCCAGTCCTTGCGCTCACGCGTGAGAAATGAAGAGACATGAGAGAATTGGATAGGTCGATCCGTCATAGGTATTCCCTGCGTTGTTTTCTTTTGTTTTGACCTGGGCTGACTGCAAGTAGTACTCGTTTGTTGGGCTCTGAAGTTGTGAGAAACGAAGGCCCAGCGTTTTTTGCCCGGGTAAAGCAAGTTACCGATTAGTTTTAGGGAGCAACTAGTTAACGAGCACTCCTTTGGGAGCCTCGCAACGATCAGCGTCACTTGGCGCGCTCTCAGCCATTCGCCACATGTCGCGCTCTGGACGCTTCCTTTGGGTTTTATTTTTATTTTATTTTTCCGCACGCGTTTTTGGGTTTTTAAATGATTTTTCCGGGTTTTTTTATGTTTTGGTTTTTCTCCGGTCTTTCTTAGCTTTTCGATAAAAAAAATTAAAAAAAAATTGTTGCATGAAAAAACGCGTTTTTCTCGTGAAAGTCATGGTTTTTCTTCCGTGAGAGTCACGGCCGTGCCTTTTGGAAACGGAAAAAACGCGTTTTTTGTTTTTTTTCTTTCGCAAGAGGCACGGTTGTGATTTCACGAGAGTCACGGTCGTGCCTCTCGGAAAGGGAAAAACAAAACGCGTTTTCTGTTTTTTTTCTTTCGTGAGAGGCACAGTTTTGCTTCCGCAAGAGGCACGGTTGTGCTTACGCGAAAGTCACGACCGTGCCTCTCGGAAAGGGAAAAAAATACGCGTTTTCTGTTCTTTTTTCTTTCGCGAGAGTCACGGTTTTGCTTTCGCGAGAGGCACGGTTGTGCTTTCGCGAGAGTCACGGCCGTGCCTCTCGGAAACGAAAAAAACGCGTTTTCTATTTTTTTCCTTCCACGAGAGTCATGGTTTTGCTTCCACGAGAAGCACGGTTGTGATTTCGCGAGAGGCACGGGCGTGCCTCTTTCGGAAAGGGAAAAAACCGTGCTCCCAGTTCGGTTTTTTCGCTCGGTTTTTTCGTCCATTTTTTTTGTGAAAAAAAGTTCGTCAAAACCTATCAACATGGGATCTAGTTTTGAAGATCTCGACGCGAGGAATTCAATGGTGAAAATGGTTCGAAATTTGGACGCACAGTTTAAGAGATAAAATGTTTTGAATAAACGGATCTACGAAAAAAGGGAAAACTACCAGGTTGCGACAAGTGGCGCGCTGCATGTGCGCCACTTGTCGCGACCTGGGAAAATGGAGTGTTCTTTGCAACGAGTACTCCTTAATTGGTGATTTCGTTAATTTTAGCCTTTTATTTAATCTATCGATCGCTACTGTTACGAACCAGCCAGCCCAGACAAGTGAACAGGGTCGCTGGGCGGTGGCTCCGTTCGACTCCTCCTCAAGATTAAACAACCGCCACCTTTTCATAACCTTGCTCATGATATCACTTGTTAAAATAAATCCGAGGCGCATAGTTGATCTACCGAGGATCAAACAATCACACGAGCATGACAACGAGATTTGTTAACGATGTTCACCGATATGGCTACATCCCCGGGGCCTGACTAAGGACGTTCCTCCCCATGACACCGCTACAATACCGCATCCCGGTCGCCCAGGCGCCGGCACACGCGTCGGCTCCCCCTGCGTGCCTGTGCTATTATGTTGGCATAGGTTGCATCGTGTGTCTACCCTCGATATATATGAGAGCCCTAGGATACAAGTGTCTACACAACTTTTACTCTATCTACACACAGTCCAAAACCAAGTCCAACAGTAACCTACCTGATACAACAATATTCGACATAACTCTAACACTTAGATGGTCAAATTCTTGGATAATAGTGTTCAAGTGAAAAAAGAAGCGGGCAAGCTGCCATTCTACAGAAATGTGTAATAGTATCTTAATAACATAAAATATTACAGAGTGGTGTCGAGCCCGTTGAAGAAAATTGGAAAATGATCTACGTGTTTTATGTGTTTGTTCTAAACAGCCACCTTAAGCTCCCTTTCTCACTTGATAGCTAGTGTTAGAGTGCCGGACATATGGGTAGCGTTATTGAATTTATTTGTGTAGTTAGTGAGATTATTACTCTTTTTTTAGAACTAGTGACATTATCACTCCCTCCTTGTCAACTTATAGTGCATATAAAAGTTGATCAAAGCTAAGCTTAAATTATAGTGAGATTATTACTCCCTCCTTAGAAGGTCTTCCGCTTCTATACCATTTCACCATTTCTAGCAGAAATTCTGAATTCCTTCAAACGTGTACGCTGGCGTTTGGAGGCGTTTCAGAATGCCTCCAAGGCTCCTAATAAGGTACGTACGTGTTGTAGTTAAGCTCTGTAAACTTTGACTAAGCTAATAGAAAAATAAATACATGAGTATTTATAATACTACATCAATATCATCACTTTCATGAAGAAAATATTTACATAAACACTCATAAAGTAAGGACGTCGATAACTGTCACACGTGTGGCACAATGGCCATCCGATACACAACCCTGTGTGGCATACCCGCAGGCAGCCCACACGACGTTGTGTGGCGAACATTAGAATTGCCCACACGTGTGGTAGGAAGTCAGCTGGATCGAACGAATCGTGCAGTGCGATCGCTGCCACCACCCGAGCGTCCATCATATCGGCCCTACATGCCTTCTCTATGTTGGGCCCTACAAGCTTAGTAAAGAGAAAGAAGCCCCGGTTTTTTTCCGGCGAGAAAAAAAAGCCTATGATGCCATCCAACAACTTTAAAAGTAGAAAAAACTATGTGAATTTTCAGAAAAGTTGCCACTACATTTACGACTTGCCATCATGTTATTTTTTACAAAAATGGCAGGGTTTACCAAAACATATTAAATTGTCATGGCAGAAAGAAAATATGTTCCGAAAATGACATGAACTAAAATGTTCTATAGATCATCATCCGTACACTATAAGTTGCATGATGCATAGGCTATATTTGCCATGGACCATGGCAACTTTGTTGAAAAATGTTATATATATCATGATACCTAGACTTTCATGGGATGATAAACAAATAAAAACACCGTCTTGCTGTGATAATAGAGCCCAGATTTACCATCCTATAAAACGGAAAGATGAATTTTCCATAATAGATAAGAGTGACAAACAAACTAGTACTGAAAAATCCCAATGGTTCAAACCAAAAAAATGCCGTCGTACCAACAAGCAAAATTTGCCATGGTAAAAAAAGATATTTTTTATATTAAAAAAATGAACCAAACAGGAAAAGTTCATGGAAATTTGCATCTATATCATGGGGGCAGAAAAAAATGGATTAAAAAAAATTGTGTATGTTTTTCTGTGCCAATCAAACAACACAAAAAAAGATTAAAATTGCCATGGCAAGTGCATATACAAATTTACTGTTGGATTTTTGTCAAAATTGCCATGCTTATATATGATTTCTTTGCCATGATTGTGAAATAATAATAAAAAAATTAGAAATTACCATGGAAAAAACATGTTCCATGGTATTATTTTATCAAAACTTGCCATCTTTGTGTAATTAAATTGCTGTGTATATAAAACAACACGAAAAGAAAGATCAAAATTGCAATGGCAAAAGCGTATTCTAATTTTCCATGGAATATTTAATCAAATTTGCCATGCTAATATTAAAAAATTACCACGAATGTGAAAAAAATGATCAATAGTTGCCATGGCAAAAGCATGCTCAAAATTGCCATGGTATTTTACCCAAATTGCCATGATTGTGAAATAATAAAAAAAGATCAAAAATTGCCATGGCAAAAGCATGTTCAAAACTGGCCATGGTATTTTATCAAAACTTGCCATCTTTGTGTAATTAAATTGCCGTGTATGTGAAACAACACGGAAAGAAGGTCAAACTTGCCATGGAAATGCTTATTCTCATATGCCATGGATTTTTTTTTATCAAATTTGCCATGCTAATATAAATAAATTTGCAATATAGTGAAATGTTATAAAAATGATGAATAGTTCACATAGCAAGGGAATGTTCAAATTTGCCATGGTATTTTACCACATTTTGCCATATTTGGTGTCATTCATTTGCCATGTAATGGAAATAACACAAAGAATTGTCAAACTTGCCATGGAAAAAATGTATATTCGAATGCCATGGCAAAATGCATATTCAAATATTTTGTGGGTTTTTTTTATCGAATTTGCCATGCTTATGTGAAAAAAATTGCCATGAATGTGAAATTATACAAAAAATGATCAAAAATTGCGATGCCAAAAGGCATGTTCAAACTTGCCATGGCGTTTAAACAAGACTTGACATCTTCTTTGGTATTAAGTTGCCGTGTATGTGAAACAACACAGAAGTCGCCATGAACATGGCAACATATTAAACTACATTTGCCATGCTCTCATAGAACTCGAATTGCCATGTTGCAAAGGAAAACATGGCAACACATCCTATTTACATGGCAAACACAACCCTTTTGTTAGTTCTGTGGCAACATATCATGGCAAATCTAAAAAGTTGAGTTGCCATGGCAACTCAAAACTAAAAAGTTTGGCATTTTAATAAAAATAACACGGCAAATTTGCATGTGTATTTGCCATCGCAATATTTTCCATCATTTCTTTGTGCTATTTTTATCCGTGGCAAATTTGTTAAACATTTTTCCATGGCAATTTGTTCTAAATTTATGTCATGGCAAATCTGTTATTTTTTTCCATGACCAACACTCTAGTTAGCCATGGCAAATCTGTAACTTTTTTTTCACATGACAAACACTCTAGTTAGCTCAAAGGTAAATTTGCCATGGCAACTATACCATCGGGGTGAGGGTAAATGTGTCACCTGAACTAACTTGCCTCTTCAAAAATTAAGAGCAAAAATCATCATATTCCTCAACATGCTGCACAACCATCAAGCAAAAATGGTAGAGGCATACTAGAAAAGTCATAGGAGAGATGACAAACGTACTGTATGTGCTGGCCCATACATGCAATGGTGGAGCTCGCCGTAGAAAAGTGAGGCATAAGAATCGCTCCAGCTTGGGCGCGTGCTACGCTAGACGACGGCGCACAGCAGCGCCACGAGCCACGGGAGCTCGCCTCGAGCATGCAGCTCGACCACCAGTTGCCACTGGCCGAGCGCATCAACACCCGCCGCATCTGGAAGTGGCCGCCGGCGAGGAGGATGCAAAACTCGCGGCAGACACCTGCGCGCCCATGGCCGGGCCCATTTGCACCCGTCGCATCTGGAAGCGCCCCGCCGTCTCGAGGCCGCCACGCCCGAAGATAGCGGTGGTGACCTCCGCCTGCCGGCCCACCCCCATGAAGGATACGTTGTCGCCTGCTCTGTCGTTCGCGCCGCGGCTATCGCCTCCCCTTGCATCGGTGCCTTGATGACCTAGTCACCGCAGCCCCCTTCCCACGTGGGATCTGGAGAAGTTTGTAGTGTTTTAGAATTTTCCAGAATTTAACAAGTAAATCTGACATGGCAATGTAGGTACTTAATTTACCATGGCAAGTGAAAACTATATATTGCCATGGCAATGAAAAAGTGTAGAATCTGCCATGGATGTGTAGTTATATTTGCCATGTCAACAAAGATAGAATTGCCATGACAAATATAAAAACAACAAAATTTGAAGAACCTACCATGAGAGCATTACAAAGGAAAGTTGAAATTTTCCATGTTCGGAAAACATGAATGTGATGGACTTCATGAGATCACAATGCACAAGAAAAACACATAAACACATGGCAAAAAAACAACACATGACACGGACGACGGTCTAATCCTCTCCGTGAAGATTTGAATTGCCATGGCAACTACTATGTCCCATCCAATACTAAAAACATGAAAAAGACGGATTGAAAATTACCGTGGCAACTATGGATTGAACATGGGAGGATTGATATAAAAAACTATCACAAAACATCATATTGAAAAATGAAAACAAAAAACTGATCATCAATTGACAATGATCATCGCACTAAAAAATGGGCACCTTGGCACAGGTTGTTCATTTATAAAACAAACGAATCTTCTGAATGCTAAAACATGGTAAGGTATAATGAAGGTTTAGGTAAGTCAATTACAATGTGGCTCACAACACAAACTGCATGATGCCGAAAAACAACACAAGTACTCTGACAGTCGAAATCTGACAACTCAAGGCACGTTCACCAGCCACAAATTCAACGGGCACAACGCCTTCGTTATCAATATTGAGGGAAGGAAGCAGGGGTAAGACGTAGCTCACCTTGGGGACATGCTGGTGAGCACGGAGGAGTCCAGTGAAGAAGGACGATGGCAGGAACTAGAGGAGAGCATCGGTGGCGAGCCCGCCTCCACTACGCAGGCCCGCCTCACACTCGCGACGCCATCCTTTCGTCGATGGAACTCCTCTCTGCAGTGGCCCGCCTCGGCTCTGCTGCCACCGGCCATGGGAACGGCTGCGCGGGGGAGGTTATGATGTCGGGCACGCCGTGCGCTTCCACGCCCTCGAGCAATCCACCGTGCGTCTCCACATTGTCGTTGATGCACGTTGCGCCAGCCCCGCCGCTGCCGACCCCGTGCTGGATGCGGGGGCTGGTTGGAGGGCATTGGCACCCTCGCCGTCGCCTGGTCGCAAGGGATGGTGCCGGCGGCACCCGTGGCCTGCCTTGCCAGAAGCATCCCTGCTCCGTCGGCTCCTCGTCCGCGACGCAGTGCCAAATTGAGGCGGAGGTGCGCGCGCTCGATGCGGAGACAACGAGACCCGACCTGACCCGCCAATCTCGGCGACGCCGGCAGCCCGTCTTCATATCCGGCGATGAAAAGGGGGAGAAGACAGTGAGGAGTGTTGGGGAAGGGAGCCGCTGGGGAGGGGGTGAATGGGAATTGTTCCATCGCGGTCGCCGGCGAGGACGCCGGCTACTTCACGGAGCCGGAATCTTCTCTCTCAATCATCGGGATCCTCTCTCTCTTTCTGCTCACTCGCTTTGTGTGGGGGTGGGTCAACGAGAAGGATGCGAGTGAGCGAGCGAGGAGTGGACAGAGGACAACGTTCGGGCGAGGACCCGAACAACCCGCACGATCGCTATTGCTGACGTGGCTGTGCGCCCTGCTTTAAGATTGATGCAGCGCATCTAATGGTAGAGAGGGCGTTCGGACGAAGTGGTCCCAGCCCACATGTGTGGGCGTTATCATTTAGGTAAACTAGATGATTTCCCGCACGTTGTTGCAGAATGTTTTGCAATATTTCAATGAGGTTTTGGTTATATGAAAAATGGATCTTTGAAATAGTAGTTTTTGAACTTATATATAAGAATTAAATGCTAATAGCACAATAATGGAATTTTTCATGCATGCATGTTTGCATGTTGAGGTGGATTTTTATTATGCATAGTTGCATGTTGAGGTGAGCCTTTTTTCATGCATGTTGAGTGATGAGGTGGTATGCTTGCATGTTGAGAGAAATATGTTAGTGGGGGCTAGCTATTTAGATATAAAAGATTAATTAGGGATAATTAACACTGGATCCTTCCTAATTACTACTATTGGTGAAATCTTCATGAACTCAGAAAGAAACCAAGGAGTAGGTATAGATGTGCATGTGCATGCAGTTCATCTTCATCAATGGGAGGCAATCACTCAATCAACTAGACCATTGATGGTGTGCGTTGTCACGCCCATCTATTTTGGCTCTTATAATTTTTAGGGATGTGACATGATTTGTATACACATGTTTGCAATGTTTTGAAGTATTGTGCTTTCTTGCAGTTTTTGATTATCTCCATTATTTTTAAAAAAGTTGTGTGTATAAGAGAGGAATCATTACTCTAATGGACTCGTAGTTGGTTCAAGTTTGGGTTTCAAGTGTATGAGTTTGAATTAGGGTGATTGATGGATATATGTTTTTTGATTCAAAAAGCACCTGGCAAAGGTGCATGTCACAACATAAACATAAATAAAAATAATGAGAAAATAGGCATTTTTATAAAATATATGAACACTGAAGATTTGGAAGACACATATTATCTAAACAATCTGAATGCAATTATGACTTTGTTGATGGCCTACAAGATTTTTTTTACTCTAATAGATAAACATTCTACAACTCCCAACTGAGAAGCATTACACTCGCACATATAGCTCTTGTTGCCAAGTTTACAAAAAAATGAGGTTAAACATGACCTCAGCAGGAAGCCGACGCTTGGCCTCATCATGATTCTTCTCGAATAACATATCTACCATTTTATCGCCTTAGTTCTTGATAGATGGGCCATGGGCTGAAATTTTAAACCTAATGCAGACCGGTCTAGGAAACAAACACTTTTCTCTCAAAAAATAAAAAACCAAATACTTGCCCTAAATCATGGGGCAAATGTTATATCTTGCTTATAGCAAAACTAACATATGCCTCACTGGAATTTACCCCCCACTTATAGGTATTGGGCTAGCCCATTTTCGTATATTTTTCCTCGTTCACTTGTTTTGGTCGAGTTCGTTGGATTTGTTAGGTTTTGCCCGGTTTCTTTTTGTCCTTTTTTTTGTTTCTTCACTAGTTTTCCTATTTTTTCTTTCTTCACTGGTTTTCTTCATTTCTTTCTCAGTTTCATTGGTTTTACTTTTCTTTTTCTCTGTTTTCACCATTTTCTAGTGTTTTTCTCTCATTTTTACTTTGTTTTTCCTTTATTTTTTATTTGGTTTTCCACTCTTTTATTTTGTTTGTTTCTTTGTCTGTTTTCATTGGTTTTCGTATATAAATGAGAAATGTTTTTTGTATACACATTTTCACATATTTCAAATGCTCTATTAGCATTTGCCAAATATTTGATTAACATTTTACACCACTTGATTAACATTTTATAAATAGATGATCAACTTTTTACATACATATTGTATATTTTTTGTATACACGAGAAACATTTTTCTATACACATTTAAAAAAAATCAAATGGTTGACTAACATTTTTCAATATTTTCATACCGATTGTATATTTTTTATACATAAGAAAACAAATTCTATACACATTTAACTTTTCAAATACTTGAGTAAAAATTTTCAGAAAGTTTATTAACATTTTTTGAATGCTTTATTTTTTTAAATACATCATAAAAAACTCATACACATTGTATATATTTTGTATACATCAGAAAACAAATTCCATACATATTTATCATGTTTCAAATGCTTGATTAACATTTTTAAAATGAATAATTAATATTTTTTAAATACATGATCAACTTTTATCATACAAATTATATAATTTCATATACATGAGAACCATTTCTTCTATACACATTTAACATTTTTCAGATACTTGATTAATATTTTTCAATTCTTTTATGCAAAGAGTTGTTCGTAATGTATATATTTAAAATATTTGAAAGTATAAACCAAAGTAAAAAAAGAAAGCAAAAGACGACAACAAAAAACATAGAGAAAAAATAAAAAATAAAAAGGTAAACGTTTAGGAACGGCGAGCCGACCGAACCACTGCGTCGGTCGGTCGCTGGGGCAGCGCCAGCCACATGCGTAACTAGACCCACCCCCACCGCCCAGCCTTGTTTTCTCCCAATTCCTCTTTTCATCTTATCCTTTCACGCGTCTTTGATTCCATTCGCCTAGCCCCCTTTCTTCTCGGCTCCATCCCCACCTACCTCCTGCGCTCAGCAGTCATGGATGAGCTCCACCTCTTCCATCACCTCTCAAGCATGACCCTTCGAAGGAGACCAGCCCAAATTTCGGCCGGCGCACCAGCGCCTATCATCGCCCAAAGATAAAAGGGTTTGTGGCCTTTGCACAGTGCGCCGGACCAGACTCGCGCTCGCTGAGGCTGCCCAATGGTTTCGCTACAAGCGACACATAGGCGCGCTCAAAGCATCTCTAGTAGACCCCATAAAAAGCCCCGACCCGCAAAATAACCGTCAAAATGTGGGTCGGTGCGAAAAATCCCGTCCGAACAGACCTCGCAAATGCGTTCGACCTGTAAAAATATTTGCGGGGCGCGGCAAAAGTTCGCCCTCAATCTTTAGATTCATGGGGTGGGAGGCCGACCCGAGCTCGCCCCCTATCCGCGACAAGATTTGGCGCGAGAGAAATTTCTGCGTGGCCGTTCCCGCTTCCCCCCTCCTTGGCCACCGTTGCTCCGCCTCTGCGAGCTCTGGTCCATCTTCCCCGATGTACCTCGCCGTCATGGAAGCCTTCCAGCAGTCCCCCGGCCCCGTGGAGGTCGCGCATGCGCAATCCCCTCCGGCGGATCTCGTCGCTGGCCATGTCGCCCCCGCCGTCGCGCAAGGCCCCAACGCGCCTGCCCGCTAGCGGCAGGGCAACGTTCTCGTGAAGGGCGGCAATCCAGCTAGCCCCGCCGGAAAGGCACGCGCGCCGGGCGCCGCCGCTGCGCGATCTGCCCGGACGCCGGCGGAGAAGTTGACCAAGGTTTCGAGCGTGAAGCGAAAGAAGATTGCTACGAAAAGGTCGACGCCTTCGTCCACTCCCCCCGCCCCGGCGAGATGTTCCCCGGCGATGCCGCTCAACGGCGCTGCTACCACCGCAAGCGAGGTGTTCGATGAAATGGCCGGAAGGTTTGCATCTTCGGTCTCTTGTTCTTGCTTCGGTTTTTCGGCATTTGTGGTTGTTCTTGACTTGATGCCGCTCAATGTAGAGGTGGTTCGAACAATGCCACAGCCGAGTTCGTGAACTTGTTGGACACCAACGCCGTCGACATTGATAGGGCCCGTTCGCTGATTTCGATTAGAATGAAGCGGAGGGTGGCGTGGATGATCACGGTGGTGAAGATGGAGTGGAGGAGGTAGATGAGGTGTTGTATGACGAAGTGCAAGCAAAAAAAACGTGAGGTCGAAGAACTACATGATCTTGGAAGATCAAATCTTGATCAAGGCTTAGAGTGTGGTCTCTCTTGATGCTTGCACGGGTACATCTCAAACCTCTAAGATATATTGGCAAAGAATCGAAGATCAATACTTCTGCATGATGGCCAAGCATCCCAATAGGACACCACGGACATTTCGACCGTTCCAAGGGTGTTGGGACGTGATCAAGCTGATTTGCAGCCGTTGGGTAGCTTGCTTGGAACATGTACGCAATGCACCTCCAAGTGGAACTATGGAATCCAACTTTGTGAGTTCGTTTTCACGTCCCAAGTTGTGCACATCATATTGCATCATATGAAATGATTGCATCATTTGACTTTGTTTAAATTGTCTAGGACAAAATAGCCCGACTGTTGGAAATATGCCCTAGAGGCAATAATAAAATGGTTATTATTATATTTCTTTGTTCATGATAATTGTCTATTGTTCATGCTATAATTGTGTTATCCGGAAATCGTAATACATGTGGGAATACATAGACCACAACACGTCCCTAGTGAGCCTCTAGTTGACTAGCTCGTTGATCAAAAGATAGTCATGGTTTCCTGACTATGGACATTGGATGTCATTGATAACGGGATCACATCATTAGGAGAATGGTGTGATGGACAAGACCCAATCCTAAGCTTAGCTCAAAGATCGTGTAGTTCGTTTGCTGTAGCTTTTCTGAATGTCAAGTATCATTTCCTTAGACCATGAGATTGTGCAACTCCCGGATACCGTAGGAATGCCTTGGGTGTGCCAAACGTCACAACGTAACTGGGTGACTATAAAGGTACATTACAGGTATCTCCGAAAGTGTTTGTTGGGTTGGCACGAATCGAGACTGGGATTTGTCACTCCGTATGACGGAGAGGTATCTCTGGGCCCACTCGGTAATGCATCATCATAATGAGCTCAATGTGACCAAGGGGTTGGTCACGGGATCATGCATTACGGTACGAGTAAAGTGACTTGCCGGTAACGAGATTGAACAAGGTATTGGGATACCGACGATCGAGTCTCGGGCAAGTAACGTATCGATTGACAAAGGGAATTGAATACAGGATTGATTAAGTCCTCGACATTGTGGTTCATCCGATGAGATCATCGAGGAGCATGTGGGAGCCAACATGGGCATCCAGATCCCGTTGTTGGTTATTGACCAGAGAGGCGTCTCGGTCATGTCTGCGTGTCTCCCGAACCCGTAGGGTCTACACACTTAAGGTTCGATGACGCTAGGGTTGTAGAGATATTAGTATGCAGTAACCCGAAAGTTGTTCGGAGTCCCGGATGAGATCCCGGACGTCACGAGGAGTTTCGGAATGGTCCGGAGGTAATGATTTATATATAGGAAGTCCAGTTTCGGCCAGCGGGAAGGTTTCGGGGGTTACCGGTATTGTACCGGGACCATCGGAAGGGTCCCGAGGGTCCACCGGATGGGGCCACCTATCCCGGAGGGCCCCATGGGCTGAAGTGGCGTGGGAACCAGCCCCTGGTGGGCTGGTGCGCCCCACCCAAGGGCCCAAGGCGCCTAGGGTTGGAAACCCTAGGGGGCCGTTGCCCCCCGAGGGGGCATGCGCCCCCCTGGTTGGAAACCCTAAGGGGGCCGTTGCCCCCAGGGGCCGCCGCCTCCCCCCTTTTAGATGGGATCTCCAAGGGGGCATGCGCCCCCTAGCCCCTATATATAGTGGAAGGGAGGGAGGGCAGCCGCACCTTGCTCTTGGCGCCTCCCTCTCCCTCCGTAACACCTCTCCTCCCCACGTGTGCTTGGCGAAGCCCTGCCGGGATCCTGCTGCATCGACCACCACGCCGTCGTGCTGCTGGATCTTCATAAACCTCTCCTTCCCCCTTGCTGGATCAAGAAGGAGGAGACGTCTTCCCAACCATACGTGTGTTGAACGCGGAGGTGTTGTCTGTTCGGCACTTGGTCATCGGTGATTTGGATCACGGCGAGTACGACTCCATCATCCCCGTTCACTTGAACGCTTCCGCTCGTGATCTACAAGGGTATGTAGATGCACTCCTATTCCCCTCGTTTCTAGAATACTCCATAGATTGATCTTGGTGATGCGTAGAATTTTTTTTAATTTCTGCTACGATCCCCAACAGTGGCATCATGAGCTAGGTCTATGCGTAGTTACTATGCACGAGTAGAACGCAAAGTAGTTGTGGGCGTCGATATTGTCAATTTGCTTGCCGTTACTAGTCTTATCTTGATTCGGCGGCATCGTGGGATGAAGCGGCCCGGACCAACCTTACACGTACGCTTACGTGAGACCGGTTCCACCGACTGACATGCACTAGTTGCATAAGGTGGCTGGCGGGTGTCTGTCTCTCCCACTTTAGTCGGATCGGATTCGATGAACAGGGTCCTTATGAAGGGTAAGTAGAAATTGGCAATTCACGTTGTGGTTTTGGCGTAGGTAAGAAACGTTCTTGCTAGAAACCTATAGCAGCCACGTAAAAACTTGCAACAACAATTAGAGGACGTCTAACTTGTTTTTGCAGCAAGTGTTTTGTGATGTGATATGGCCAAAGGTTGTGATGAATGATGAATGATATATGTGATGTATGAGATTGATCATGTTCTTGTAATAGGAATCACGACTTGCATGTCGATGAGTATGACAACCGGCAGGAGCCATAGGAGTTGTCTTTATTTATTTATGACCTGCGTGTCAACATAAACTTCATGTAATTACTTTACTTTATTGCTAAAGCGTTAGCCATAGTAGTAGAAGTAATAGATGACGAGACAACTTCAAGAAGACACGATGATGGAGATCATGGTGTCATGCCGGTGACAACGATGATCATGGAGCCCCGAAGATGGAGATCAAAGGAGCAAATGATATTGGCCATATCATGTCACTATTTGATTGCATGTGATGTTTATCATGTTTTACATCTTATTTGCTTAGAACGACGGTAGCTTAATAAGATGATCCCTCGTAATAATTTTAAGAAAGTGTTCCCCCTAACTGTGCACCATTGCGAAGGTTCGTTGTTTCGAAGCACCACGTGATGATCGGGTGTGATAGATTCTAATGTTCGAATACAACGGGTGTAAGACAGATTTACACACGCAATACACTTAGGTTGACTTGACGAGCCTAGCATGTACAGACATGGCCTCGGAACACAGAAGACCAAAAGGTCGAGCATGAGTCGTATAGAAGATACGATCAACATGAAGATGTTCACCGATGTTGACTAGTCCGTCTCACGTGATGATCGGACACGGCCTAGTTAACTCGGATCATGTTATACTTAGATGACTGGAGGGATGTCTATCTGAGTGGGAGTTCATTTAATAATTTGATTAGATGAACTTAATTATCATGAACTTAGTCTAAAATCTTTACAATATGTCTTGTAGATCAAATGGCCAACGTTGTCCTCAACTTCAACGCGTTCCTAGAGAAAACCAAGCTGAAAGACGATGGCACCAACTATACGGACTGGGTCCGGAACCTGAGGATCATCCTCATAGCTGCCAAGAAAGATTATGTCCTAGAAGCACCGCTAGGTGACGCACCCGTCCCACAGAACCAAGACATTATGAACGCTTGGCAGACACGTGCTGATGATTACTCCCTCGTTCAGTGCGGCATGGTTTACAACTTAGAACCGGGGCTCCAAAAGCGTTTTGAGAGACACGAAGCATATGAGATGTTCGAAGAGCTGAAAATGGTTTTTCAAGCTCATGCCCGGGTCGAGAGATATGAAGTCTCCGACAAGTTCTTCAACTGTAAGATGGAGGAAAATAGTTCTGTCAGTGAGCACATACTCAAAATGTCTGGGTTGCATAACCGCTTGGCTCAGCTGGGAGTTAATCTCTCGGATGACGCGGTCATTGACAGAATCCTTCAGTCGCTTCCACCGAGCTACCAGAGCTTTGTGATGAACTTCAATATGCAGGGGATGGAAAAGACCATTCCTGAAGTATTTGCAATGCTGAAATCAGCAGAGGTAGAAGTCAAAAAGGAACATCAAGTGTTGATGGTGAATAAAACCACTAAGTTCAAGAAAGGCAAGGGTAAGAAGAACTTCAAGAAGGACGACAAGGGAGTTGCCGCGCCCGGTAAGCAAGATGCCGGGAAGAAGCCAAAGAATGGACCCAAGCCTGAGACTGAGTGTTTTTATTGCAAGGGTAGTGGTCACTGGAAGCGGAACTGCCCCAAATACTTAGCGGATAAGAAGGCCGGCAACAGTAAAGGTATATGTGATATACATGTAATTGATGTGTACCTTACCAGTACTCGTAGTAGCTCCTGGGTATTTGATACCGGTGCGGTTGCTCACATTTGTAACTCAAAGCAGGAGCTGCGGAATAAGCCGAGACTGGCGAAGGACAAGGTGACGATGCGCGTCGGGAATGGTTCCAAGGTTGATGTGATCGCCGTCGGCACGCTACCTCTACATTTACCTACGGGATTAGTTTTAAACCTCAATAATTGTTATTCAGTGCCAGCTTTGAGCATGAACATTGTATCAGGATCTCGTTTAATACGAGATGTCTACTCATTTAAATCCGAGAATAATGGTTGTTCTATTTATATGAGAGATATGTTTTATGGTCATGCTCCGATGGTGAATGGTTTATTCTTAATTAATCTCGAGCATAATGCTACACATGTTCATAGTGTGAATACCAAAAGATGTAAGGTTGATAATGATAGTCCCACATACTTGTGGCACTGCCGCCTTGGTCACATAGGTGTCAAACGCATGAAGAAGCTCCATGCAGATGGACTTTTAGAGTCTCTTGATTACGAATCATTTGACACGTGCGAACCATGCCTCATGGGTAAAATGACCAAGACTCCGTTCTCAGGAACAATGGAGCGAGCAACCAACTTATTGGAAATCATACATACTGATGTGTGTGGTCCAATGAGCGTTGAGGCTCGCAGTGGCTATCGTTATGTTCTCACCCTCACTGATGACTTGAGTAGATATGGATATGTCTACTTAATGAAACACAAGTCTGAGACCTTTTAAAAGTTCAAGGAATTTCAGAGTGAGGTTGAGAATCAACGTGACAGGAAAATCAAGTTCTTGCGATCAGATCGTGGGGGAGAATACTTGAGTCACGAATTTGGCACACACTTAAGAAAATGTGGAATAGTTTCACAACTAACGCCGTCTGGAACACCTCAGCGTAATGGTGTGTCCGAACGTCGTAATCGCACTCTATTAGATATGGTGCGATCTATGATGTCTCTTACCGATTTACCGCTATCATTTTGGGGCTATGCTTTAGAGACTGCCGCATTCACTTTAAATAGGGCTCCGTCGAAATCCGTTGAGACGACACTGTATGAATTATGGTTTGGGAAGAAACCTAATCTGTCGTTTCTAAAAGTTTGGGGATGCGATGCTTATGTCAAGAAACTTCAACCTGAAAAGCTCGAACCCAAGTCGGAAAAATGCGTCTTCATAGGATACCCTAAAGAAACTGTTGGGTATACCTTCTACCTCAGATCCGAAGGCAAGATCTTTGTTGCCAAGAATGGGTCCTTTCTAGAGAAAGAGTTTCTCTCGAAAGAAATAAGTGGGAGGAAGGTAGAACTTGATGAAGTATTACCTCTTGAACTGGTAAGTGGCGCAGCTCAAGAAAATGTTCCTCAGGTGCCTGCACCGACTAGAGAGGAAGTTGTTGATGATGATCATGAAACTTCAGATCAAGTTGCTACTGAACTTCCTAGGTCCACAAGGACACGTTCCGCACCAGAGTGGTACGGCAACCCTGTCTTGGAAATCATGTTGTTAGACAACGGTGAACCTTCGAACTATGAAGAAGCGGTGGCGGGCCCGGATTCCGACAAATGGCTGGAAGCCATGCAATCCGAGATAGGATCCATGTATGAAAACGAAGTATGGACTTTGACTGACTTGCCCATTGATCGGCGAGCCATAGAAAATAAATGGATCTTTAAAAAGAAGACAGACGCGGATGGTAATGTGACCATCTATAAAGCTCGGCTTGTCGCTAAGGGTTATCGACAAGTTCAAGGGGTTGACTACGATGAGACTTTCTCACCCGTAGCGAAGCTGAAATCCGTCCGAATCATGTTAGCAATTGCCGCATTCTATGATTATGAGATATGGCAAATGGACGTCAAAACGGCATTCCTTACTGGTTTCCTTAAGGAAGAATTGTATATGATGCAGCCGGAAGGTTTTGTCGATCCTAAGAATGCTGACAAGGTGTGCAAGCTCCAACGCTCGATTTATGGGCTGATGCAAGCATCTCGGAGTTGGAACATTTGCTTTGATGAGATGATCAAAGCGTTTGGGTTTATGCAGACTTATGGAGAATCCTGCATTTACAAGAAAGTGAGTGGGAGCTCTGTAGCATTTCTCATATTGTATGTGGATGACATACTGTTGATGGGAAATGATATAGAATTCTTGGAAAGCATAAAGGCCTACTTGAACAAGTGTTTTTCAATGAAGGACCTTGGAGAAGCTGCTTATATATTAGGCATCAAGATCTATAGAGATAGATCGAGACGCCTCATTGGTCTTTCACAGAGTACGTACCTTGACAAGATATTGAAGAAGTTCAAAATGGATCAGTCAAAGAAGGGGTTCTTGCCTGTATTGCAAGGTACGAGATTGAGCATGGCTCAATGCCTGACCACGGCAGAAGATAGAGAAAAGATGAGTGTCGTCCCCTATGCCTCGGCCATAGGGTCTATCATGTATGCTATGTTGTGTACCAGACCTGATGTAAACCTTGCCGTAAGTTTGGTAGGAAGGTACCAAAGTAATCCCGGCATGGAACACTGGACAGCGGTCAAGAATATCCTGAAGTACCTGAAAAGGACTAAGGAAATGTTTCTCGTTTATGGAGGTGACGAAGAGCTCGTCGTAAAGGGTTACGTCGATGCTAGCTTTGACACAGATCTGGATGACTCTAAGTCACAAACCGGATACGTGTATATTTCGAATGGTGGGGCAGTAAGCTGGTGCAGTTGCAAGCAAAGCGTTGTGGCGGGATCTACATGTGAAGCGGAGTACATGGCAGCCTCGGAGGCAGCACAAGAAGCAGTCTGGGTGAAGGAGTTCATTACCGACCTAGGAGTCATACCCAATGCGTCGGGCCCGATGACTCTCTTCTGTGACAACACTGGAGCAATTGCCCTTGCCAAGGAGCCCGGGTTTCACAGGAAGACCAGGCATATCAAGCGTCGCTTCAACTCCATTCGTGAAAGTGTTCAAAGTGGAGACATAGAGATTTGTAAAGTACATACGGACCTGAATGTAGCAGATCCGTTGACTAAACCTCTCCCTAGAGCAAAACATGATCAACACCAGAACTGCATGGGTGTTCGATTCATCACAATGTAACTAGAATATTGACTCTAGTGCAAGTGGGAGACTGTTGGAAATATGCCCTAGAGGCAATAATAAAATGGTTATTATTATATTTCTTTGTTCATGATAATTGTCTATTGTTCATGCTATAATTGTGTTATCCGGAAATCGTAATACATGTGGGAATACATAGACCACAACACGTCCCTAGTGAGCCTCTAATTGACTAGCTCGTTGATCAAAAGATAGTCATGGTTTCCTGACTATGGACATTGGATGTCATTGATAACTGGATCACATCATTAGGAGAATGATGTGATGGACAAGACCCAATCCTAAGCTTAGCTCAAAGATCGTGTAGTTCGTTTGCTGTAGCTTTTCTGAATGTCAAGTATCATTTCCTTAGACCATGAGATTGTGCAACTCCCGGATACCGTAGGAATGCCTTGGGTGTGCCAAACGTCACAACGTAACTGGGTGACTATAAAGGTACATTACAGGTATCTCCGAAAGTGTCTGTTGGGTTGGCACGAATCGAGACTGGGATTTGTCACTCCGTATGACGGAGAGGTATCTCTGGGCCCACTCGGTAATGCATCATCATAATGAGCTCAATGTGACCAAGGGGTTGGTCACGGGATCATGCATTACGGTACGAGTAAAGTGACTTGCCGGTAACGAGATTGAACAAGGTATTGGGATACCGACGATCGAGTCTCGGGAAAGTAACGTACCGATTGACAAAGGGAATTGAATACGAGATTGATTAAGTCCTCGACATCGTGGTTCATCTGATGAGATCGTCGAGGAGCATGTGGGAGCCAACATGGGTATCTAGATCCCGCTGTTGGTTATTGACCGGAGAGGCGTCTCGGTCATGTCTGCCTGTCTCCCGAACCCGTAGGGTCTACACACTTAAGGTTCGGTGACGCTAGGGTTGTAGAGATATTAGTATGCAGTAACCCGAAAGTTGTTCAGAGTCCCGGATGAGATCCCGGACGTCACGAGGAGTTTCGGAATGGTCCGGAGGTAAAGATTTATATATAGGAAGTCCAGTTTCGGCCAGCGGGAAGGTTTCGGGGGTTACCGGTATTGTACCGGGACCACCGGAAGGGTCCCGGTGGTTCACCGGATGGGGCCACCTATCCTGGAGGGCCCCATGGGCTGAAGTGGCGTGGGAACCAGCCCCTGATGGGCTGGTGCGCCCCACCCAAGGGCCCAAGGAGCCTAGGGTTGGAAACCCTAGGGGGCCGTTGCCTCCAGGCCCCCCCTTTTAGATGGGATCTCCAAGGGGGCATGCGCCCCCCTAGCCCCTATATATAGTGGAAGGGAGGGAGGGCAGCCGCACCTTGCTCTTGGTGCCTCCCTCTCCCTCCGTAACACCTCTCCTCCCCGCTTGTGCTTGGCGAAGCCCTGCCGGGATCCTGCTGCATCCACCACCACGCCGTCGTGCTGCTGGATCTTCATCAACCTCTCCTTCCCCTTGCTGGATCAAGAAGGAGGAGATGTCTTCCCAACCGTACGTGTGTTGAACGCGGAGGTGCTGTCCGTTCTGCACTTGGTCATCGGTGATTTGGATCACGGCGAGTACGACTCCATCATCCCCGTTCACTTGAACGCTTCCGCTCGCGATCTACAAGGGTATGTAGATGCACTACTATTCCCCTCGTTGCTAGAATACTCCATAGATTGATCTTGGTGATGCATAGAATTTTTTTTAATTTCTGCTACGATCCCCAACACCGACAAAGATATGTAAGCATCTGAAGGCAAATTTTTTTAAGCTAGAGCATTGTTGGGATATGCTCAAAGAGTGCGAGAAGTGGAAGTTGATTGACAAGGAATACCCACCGAAGAGAGGTGCACTTACGAACATGGATGAAGATGAGGATGGTGATGGCCCAAGAAACTTGAACAAGCCCGATGGTGACAAGAAGACAAAGGAGAAGATCAAGAGGGAACACGAGGCATCGAGCTTGCGGGATAAAATAGATGCCATGGTGCAATCAAATGAGTTGATTTTAGCGAATACCTTGAAGGCAAAGAAAGAGTTGGCTGAGAAGAAGGCCCGAGAGAAGCAAGAGAAGTGGCAATTGCTCAAGGACGAGGGGTCGCGCAAGGCGGCCATTGAGGAGAGAAGAGCACGTGCCGTCGAGAACAAAGCCATGTCCAAGCTTCTTGCGGAACAAAATAGGATCATGACAATGGACCGCAATGACATGGACGACCTCACCAAAGAATGGCATGGTATGGCAAGGAGATACATCTTGAAGAGGCGCATGTTTGCTTCGGCCGATGCGTGTTACAGTGCAGGCGATGGTTTCTCATCAGGATTAGGAACCAACATCGCCGATGCATTCAGCGCGCCCGCCGGTGATTTCGGTGCCGGAGTTGGAACAAGTGCCGGCGGTGGATTCGGGGGCGGCAATGACCTCGATGGAGGTGGTGCGGAGTGAAGAGTGACGGACGTGGTCGTTTGCAAGTCCTTTTGCGTTTGTCCTACAAAACTATGATTTTATTTGTGCCCCTACTATGTTTTATTGTTTGAATTTGAACTCATTTATCGGAATTGCCGTGAAATTCGCTCAATTGAGGGTTTTTGGTTTGCGGGTCCAAGCGGCGGCGCTTGAACAGACTCTGTGTAGCCGACCCATAAAAGAGCATCTACTGTGAATATCTTTTTTTCCAGATCCGTTTACGAGGTTTGGCTCTACCTTTGCCCGCGTCGGCCCGCAAAGTCATTTTTTCGCGAACTGCAAACACGCTATGCGGGTCGACGTTATGCGGGTCTATGCTCTCTTTTTTTTTGAATGTTGGTAGTTGATCTACCAAATTCATTGGTCAGAAGAAGGTGTTACAAGAGCCCCTCCAAAGGAGGAAAGCACAGCAAAAGGGCTAGTGCAAGAAGAAAAGAATCGAAAAAGATCCTGCCGGCACCACCACAAACCCAAGCTCCTCCAGCAACCATGCACACCATCGGAATCCATCGTTGAGGTCTCCAAGACGACGCCTCCAAGGAGGAAATGATGTTGAGGACATCATCATCACCCGATCTGACTGAGCCAGATCTTAGGCTTTCGCCCGGAGACCTCAGCCATGGGGTAGGAAGAGCAACGACCTCCACAACGATACCTCCAAGGAAGAAGACGACATCTAATGATGCCGTTACCGTTGGCATCGACAGAGTCAATGCAGGATTTTCATCCGGAGCCGAGTCTTCTACCAGCCATCTAGGATCCGAGACCAACCAAGCGCCACTGGGCAGAGCAAGACCAAGCACACACTACCAAACACGAACATTGTCACCGCCGCACGCAGAATCCCAGCGAGCTCACGCCACCCTGACCAGTCCACACCGCCGCACGCAGGACCTGGGCGAACCAAGTCGATTATGGCCGTCCTCTGCCTCCATGCGCAGATCTGGGCGAGAGATTGCACTGCAGCGCAACAGGAAAACAAATGCCCGACCAAAACAGACCGACCCGCGCCGCCGCGCGCCGGAACAGGGCAAAACCAAGCCAAAAGCAACGGGGCCGCACCGCCGCGCGCAAGGACCAGACGTCCCTGTTGGATCTGGTTTGCTTGAGACTCGTCATGCACCAGGCTTGACGGCGCCCCTGCTCCAGGAGCCGGACGTGAGCACGCTCGAAGGGAGGAGCCCACCAACATCCGCCGGCACCACCTCCACCATCCAGACGCCGTCGGGCGACGAGCAACTGGCGGCAGGCCTGCTGGAAACCAGATCAGCTCCGGCAACTGCGGGTCCCTCACAGCCCTGACGCCTAGCCTCCACACTCCGCGAACCCACCGCGACCTCCTGGCGCCTCTTGCCGCGCGGATCTCGCGCCATCGCAGACCCAGGAGCCCCCAAGGCGGCCACCCAGCAGATCCGCGCTGGGGGCGCCGTCCGCGCCCATCTTGCCGCCACAGAGCCTCTAGCCGCGCGGATCTCGCGCCACGGCGCGCCGGCCAGGGCCTCCTAGCGAGCACGCGGGCTTCGCGCCGCCATGGCCCTGCCCCATGCCGCCGTTGCAGCAGCCTCTCGCCGCGTGCCTTGCTAGCTAGTTGAACGAAAAAGGGCCCCGCCGCCACCTTCCGTGGAGCCGGCGCGGACTTCGCCGGCCGCTCCTCCGGTGGCGGCGAGCCGTGGGGGAGGAAGAAGGGGGGGTTGCGGGCGCTCGATCTAGGGTTTCCCTCGTGTCGCCACGAAGGGCGACGCAGGGGCTCAGTTGTAGTACTCCGGGTCTATGCTCTCGTAAAAGGAACCATACACTTTTCGCCCTGGTCTTCCTTCTCTTTTTGTTTTTTGGCGGGTGTTACGCCTGGTCTTCCTAACCACGCAAAAAAGCATTGAGAATCCTAGTAGTACGTCCAGGCCTGAAAAGGCATTTCACCAGCCATGTGCAGCTCTGTACAAAAACCAAACTAGCTCTGACATTTTTGAGAGGACAGCATCTCTCTCCGAGACAAAGAAGCAAAGCTTTCCTCCTCCACACAACGCACTCACAGGCTCACAGCCCAACACAATCACCATGGCCCCAACCAGCAGCACCAACCGCGGCCGCCGCCGCGTGGTCCTCTTACCGCTGCCATACCAAGGCCACATCAACCCCATGCTGCGCCTCGCCGTCGCGCTGCACTCCCGCGGCCTCGCGGTCACTATCCTCCACCCGGAGACCCGCGCGCCGGACCGCCGGAAGCTCCCTGCGGACTACCGCCTGGTCACCATCCCGGACAGCATACCGCCGGAGCTCGCCGCGTCCGAGGACATCGCGTCGTTCGTCTTCGCGCTGAACAAGAACTGTGCGGCGCCGTTCCGGGACTACCTGGCCGGCGCCCTTAGAGAGGAGGAGGACGGCCACGTCGCCTTCGTGGTCGCCGACGTCGACTGGTTCGCGCCGCTCTCCGTGGCCAGGGAGCTGGGCGTGGCCGCTCTGGCCCTCATGACCAGCAGCGCCGCCAGGTTCCTGGTGTACTTGGCGTACCCAAGCCTGTGCCACAAGGGCTATTTGCCCGTCCAAGGTACGCAGGGTATATACCAAATTGCCATTGTTGTCTTCTTTGTTTGGAGTTTGGAGGTCTAGTTTTCTTCAGTTTGTCGAACAAGAGAAAATTATAACCGAATGATATCCGCAGTCTATTTACAATTTTACATTACAGATGTCCATTCCCGAAAACAAAGACACAATTAACCGGCGTTGCTAGATCTGAATTACCTTTTTGTTTGTTTGTTTTGCGAGAGCTAGATCTGAATTACCATTAGCATGATCTTAGTAGTAACATGGTGCTCGATGGAAAACTTAGATCTAGCCAGTACAAGTACTTGCATTTTATCCGTCTAAAAAGCTGTACTTGAATTTTAAAGTGTGGAACCTGACATGCATGTCGCGGCAAAAGAAAAATACAACATGGCATGGATATATGAAGCGGATGGTCGAAGATAAGGTTTTGGATTCAGAAACTGTACCCACCCAATAGCCAACCAGTCATGTGCGGTTTGTCGGATCCAGCTCTCAAGAAACAGACGGGAGATGAATCCATCATCTAGTGCACGTGTTTGTTGTTCGATTGCATAGCTCGTGTAGTCGTGTGTGTATCCATGTCCGTGCGTGTGTGCCTAGTCCGTGATCTAGAGCAGCAATAAATATTGCGTACTCAAATTGATCTGTGATATACTCAATGATTGTCCCCATCTCTCCTGTCCACAGAGTCGAATTTCAACACTACAGTTGAGGAGCTTCCCCCCTTCCTTGTACGAGACTTGGATCGCGTGATGGACATGGCTCGACACCTCGCGTACGCCGATCTCCTCGCCCACATCGTCGCCGGCGTGAGGCAATCATCCGGCCTAATAATCAACACATCCGAAGACATGGAGGGCATGGAGATCGAGAGGATCCGCAGCGAGATCGCCCGCCCGGTGTTCGCCGTCGGCCCTCTGCACATGATGACGCCGTCTCTATCCGTCCATAGCAGCCTACTGACAGAAGATCGCAGCTGTTTGGACTGGTTGGACACACAACGGCCAAACTCTGTGCTCTACGTGAGCTTTGGGAGCCTGGTGGGCATCGACACAGACGAGTTCTTGGAGATGGCCTGGGGCCTGGCCGACAGCCAGCGCCCGTTCGTGTGGGTGGTCCGGCCGGGGCTGGTGCACGGCTGTGAGCTCAGCGCGCTCCCTGAAGAGCTGCAAGAGAAGATAGGTAGCAGAGGTAGAGTAGTCAGTTGGGCTCCGCAGCAGGAGGTGCTGAAGCATCCGTCTGTGGTCGCTTTTCTCACGCACTGCGGCTGGAACTCGGCGACGGAGAGCATATCCGAAGGCGTGCCGATGATATGCAGACCGTTGTCCAGCGATCAGATGGGCACTAGCAGGTATGTGTGTGATGTGTGGAAGGTGGGGGTTAGGGTGGAGGTGGAGAACCAGCTGAAGAGAGGGGGCGTCCAGGCGGCCATCACAAGACTGATGGAAGGAAAGGAAGGTGAAGAGGTCAGGGAAAGAATGAAAGATCTGAGGCATGCCATGAGCAAGTGTACTGATGAAGATGGGACATCTGATGTTGCTTTGCAACGTTTAGTGGATTTCAGTGTTTAAGCTAGCACTTAACTATTTAGACTATGGCTAGAAAACATGTCCGTGAATTGCAACAGAAGAAATGTCTCTAGCTCATGGACCAGTGCAATGCAACGGGACGGGAGTCAAGTGATGCTTTTTTTCTTTTTGCGGGGACGGTAAACATGCTCAGTGCGGCTCTTCCTCAATCATCAATGCAAGATTTCTATAATTCTTGGGTGTGCTTCTATCAATAGCTAGTACTAAGGAATGAAATATTAGCAACTAAAACAAAATCATTTCTTTTTCATGGAAAAATAGGAAGAGAAATACTTCTACAACCTATTTAACAAAACAATGGGTGAGACAGATAGGACGTGTTTGGTTGCATGCATTAGGTCCAACCAGGCACTGTATGGACATTTTTTTGATGTTGGGCTGTTTGGTTACACGTATGTACTGTTGGGTCTGGATGGCACGGTTCTTAAAGCACCTTTGGGTCTGACTCGATGGGAACGGACGAATTGGCAGTTTCCAGCTAGCCAGGCCCGAACGATGTGAGGAATCACGGGTGGGTCGCTCGCTGGAAACGTCTTAGCAGTTAATCATCTTATCCCGTCATCTCCTTCTTCTATCGTTGCCCACACCGCCAATCTGGCACGCTCGCGCGCCGTATCTGGCAGTCGGGCCCACCTCAACGTCAGGGCCGCAGCGCTCGCCGCGTGCGAGCCTGCTGAGGAGCCCGTCACCGCCATGCTCGAGCAGTCGAGCTACTCATGGGCCTCCTCGAGGACCCGCAGCGGGCCGCGGCCAGCTCAACGCCACCAACTCCTCCACCGTCACGGGCGATGGCTACTTCAATCTCCCGCCCTCGGTTGCTAATTCTTGAGCTTGCGTTGGTTTTTGCCTTAAAGAGAAAAGGATGATGCAGAAAAGTAGAGATAAGTATTTCCCTCAGTTAAGAACCAAGGTATCAATCCAGTAGGAGGGACACATAAGTCTCAAATAATCACACCTACACAAACAAACAAATACTTGCACCCAACGCGATAAAGGGGTTGTCAATCACTTCACGGTTACTTGTAAGGATGAGATCTGATAGAGATGGATATAGAAGATAAGTAAAAGTGCAAAATAAGATAAAAGTAAATAAATTTCTACAAGGTATTTTTGGGTTTTTGATTTTGTACATTTGAAAATAATATGATAAAAATAAACCCGGGGGCATATTTTTCACAGAGGCTTCTGTCTCGAAAGAAAGCATATGGTGGGTAAACAAATTACTGTTAAGCAATTGATAGAAAAGCGAATAATTATGACGATATCTAAGGCAATGATCATGTATATATGCATCACGTCCGAGGCAAGTAGACCGACTCCTGCCTACATGTCGACCGGTATGCAGCATGCATCTAGTGTATTAACTTAACAAGAACGGAGTAACGCCTTAAGCAAGATGACATGATGTAGAGGGATAGATCCAATCAATATGAACAAACCCCATCTTTTTATCCTTAATGACAACAATACAAATATGTATCATGTCCATTTTTGTCACTGGGATTGAGCACCTCAAGATTGAACCCATTAAAAAGCACATTTCTCATTGCAAGAAAAATCAATCTAGTTGGCCAAACCAAATCAATAGATAGGAGAGAAATACAAAGTTATATAAATCATGCATAAAAGAGTTCAAAAAGGACTCAAATAATATTCATAGATAATCTGATCATAAACCCACAATTCATCGGATCTCCACAAACGGACTTCAAAATAAGATTACATGGAATAGATCTCCAAGAATATCGAGGAGAACATTGTATTGAAGACAAAGAGAGAGAGAATAAGCCATCTACCTACTAGCTATGGACCCGTAGGTCTATGGTAGAGTACTCACACATCATCGAAAGGGTAGCAAGGTTTATGTAGAAGCCTTCCATGATCGAATCCCCTTCCGACAGAGTACCGGTAAAGGCCCCAAGATGGGATCTCACGAGGACAGAAGCCTGCAGCGGCGAAGAAGTATTTTTGGTGTGCACTCTGATCTACGGGGAATACTTGGTATTTATAGAAGAAAGATTAGGGTTAGGGGAGCCACAGGGGCGCACAAGCTTGGAGCCCCACCTAGGGGTGCGTCCCCTGAGCTTGTCGCCGCCTTGTGGCCATTCTAGCCTCCTCCCGGAGCTTCTAGGGTGTCTTGTGGTTCAAGAAAAAAAATCAAAAAGTTTTGTTCCATTTGGACTCCGTTTGATATTGATTTTTAAGTCAAAAACAAGGAAAAAAACAACACTTGGCACTAGGTTAATAGGTTAGTCCCAAAAATGATATAAAATAGCATAATAATGCATATAAAACATCCATGATTGATAATATAATTGCATGGAAAAATCAAATATTATAGGTACATTGGAGATGTATCTTCAGTCGACTCCTCCTGCAGCACCTACGCTCTGAGTCTAATCCCCTCGTCGGCCGTCACGGCCGAATTGTTCGCTGACTCCGTGCGGGACATTAAATGGATGCGCACTAGCGACAGCAGCACGTCGTCGCCTCTCGGCGGTGGGGGCACCAGGAGCTCGGTGGTAGAGGCTAGCTGCTCCACCGGTCGCGGCCGCTCTGCCGGTCATTGTGGTCGACACGCAGGAGGTTGTGCAGTAGGATAACGTGTCGGCCGCGGAGGTGCGGTGAAGTAGATACCCTTGTTGGCCGCGTCCTAGGGCGGGACTATGCGCAAGATCACCGCCTACTTCGGTGAGTCCCTAGCCCGCCGCGTCTTCCGCTTCTGCCCACAGCCGGACAGCTCCCTCCTCGACGCTGCCTTCGTCGACCTCCTCCACGCACACTTCTATGAGTCGTGTCCCTACCTCAAGTTTGCCCACTTTACCGCGCATCAGGCTATCCTGGAGGCATTTGCGACTATCGTCGCGTCCACGTCGTCGACTTCGTCATCAAGTAGGGGATGCAGTGACCCCATATGCAGGCAAACAAACAACTTGACAACATCATTTTTTGCTTCGTTTCTCGAAACCATGCCTAGCTCAGCCTTGCTCGTTTTTGTGCTCTCAGCGAGGCCCTACCTGAGAATGTAACCAGACATGCCCATAGCTCTACGCTTTGCAAACTGAACCATGTATGACGATAAAAGGTCCCCCCCCCCCCGCTTTATATTATAAAGCAACCACACGATACAACAAGCATGTTGGGGCGCACCACAACCAAGCCCAAAGGAAAACACGAAGAAAGAGAAACAAATGCCGACGCCGGCAGCTTGACGAAATGAAGAAGATTGATAACAGTTGCGCCCGACGGAGATTTCCCACCACGCACCAAGCACACCAGAGCATTGCGTACCGAGAAACACCTTTAGGAAGGAAAGCGACGACGACGCCGCTGCTGCCCGGACAAGCCATAGGGTTTCCCCCTGTATGCGAAGGGCAATGAGGAGAGGATTATACCCGAAGCCCTTCAGGAAGGAACGCCGGCGCCCGCAGGCGCCACCACATCGATGTCGGATGAGCTGACAGGTATTTCTACCGACCCCAACCCTCGCCACCCTGGACGATCCGAGTGCTCCACCAAACCAACCGCCCACCAATGTGCGTCACCACGGTCCTGGAATCCACCTTGTCGCCAACCTGAGGCCATCGGCATGAGGCCAAGAGGAGGAACAAGGGAACAACGGACCCGGGGACACCAGCAAACAGCTGGACGGGAGGGGTCTGCCACCACCGCCGAAGCGGAAGCTGACCGGACACGACATCCGGGACAAACCAGGCCACCACTAGCTCGGCCGGGCCCAAGCCACCACTGGCCTAGATGGGGCCACAAAGTCCCCACGCTACGCTGGAGCATGGTAGCTGGCCAAGCCGCCGCCGCCCTGCGACCGCTGTCACCCTACCTCCACCTTCACGGAACCTCGCCGCCGTGCAGAGAGCTGATACGTTCATTTTGCATCATGCTTTTATATTGATATTTATTGCAATATGGGTTGTTATTACACATTATGTCACAATATTTATGTCTTTTCTCTCTTATTTTACAAGGTTTACATGAAGAGGGGGAATGCCGGTAGCTAGAATTCTGGGCTGGAAAAGGAGCAAATATTAGAGACCTATTCTGCACAACTCCAAAAGTCTTGAAACTCCACGAAAGTCAGTTTTGGAATATATTAAAAATGTTGGACGAAGAAAGCACCAGAGGGGGGCCACCCACTATCCACGAGGGTGGAGGGCACGCCTTACCCCCCTAGGCGCGCCCCCTACCTCGTGGGCCACCTGGAAGCCCCCCGATGCCCATCTTCTGGTATAAGGTGTCTTTTGCACTGGAAAAAAACAGAAGGAAGCTTTTGGGACGAAGCGCCGCCGTCTCGAGGTGGAACCTTGGCGGAACCAATCTAGGGCTCCGGCGGAGCTGTTCTGGCGGGGAAACATCCCTCCGGGAGAGGGAAATCCTCACCATCATCATCACCATCGATCCTCTCATCGGGAGGGGGTTAATCTCCATCAACATCTTCACCAGCACCATCTCCTCTCAAACCCTAGTTCATCTCTTGTATCCGATCTTTGTCTCAAAACCTCAGATTGGTACCTGTGGGTTGTTAGTAGTGTTGACTACTCTTTGTAGTTGATGCTAGTTGGTTTATTCGGTGGAAGATTATGTGTTCAGATCCATTATGCATATTAATATTCCTCAGATTATGAACATGAATATGATTTGTGAGTAGTTACGTTTGTTCCTGAGGACATGGGAGAAGTCTTGTTATAAGTAGTTGATACGTCTCCAACGTATCTATAATTTTTGATTGTTCCATGCTATTATATTATCTATTTTGGATGTTTAATGGGATTTAATATACCTTTTTATATTATTTTTGGGACTAACCTATTAACCGAAAGCCCAGTGCAAATTGCTATTTTTTTGCCTATTTCAGTGTTTCGCAAAAAAGGAGTATCAAATGGAATCCAAACGAATTAAACCTTCGCGGGGATCTTTTTTGGAACAAACGTGATCTAGGAACTTGGAGTGGACGTCAAGGAAGCAGCGAGGCGGCCATGAGGTAGAGGGCGCGCCCAGGGGGGCCAGGCGCGCCCCCACCCTCGTGGGCCCCTCGCAGCTCCACCGACCAATTTCTTTCGCCTATATATACTCCTATACCCTGAAACCTTCGGGGAGAGCCACGAAACACCTTTTCCACCGCCGCAACCTTTCTGTACCCATGAGATCCCATCTTGGGGCCTTTTCCGGCGATCTGCCGGAGGGGGATTCGATCACGAAGGGCTTCTACATCAACACCATAGCCTCTCCGATGATGTGTGAGTATTTTACCACAGACCTTCGGGTCCATAGTTATTAGCTAGATGGCTTCTTCTCTCTCTTTGGATCTCAATACAAAGTTCTCCTAAATCTTCTTGGAGATCTATTCGATGTAACTATTTTTGCGGTGTGTTTGCCGAGATCCGATGAATTATGGGTTTATGAACTTGATTGTCTATGAATATTATTTGATTCTTCTCTGAATTCTTATATGCATGATTTGATATCTTTGCAAGTCTCTTCGAGTTATCAGTTTGGTTTGGCCTACTAGATTGATCTTTCTTGCAATGGTAGAAGTGCTTAGCATTGGGTTCAATCTTGCGGGGCTCGATCCCAATGACAGAAAGGAAACCGACACGTATTGTATTGTTGCCATCGAGGATAAAAAGATGGGGTTTATATCATATTGCTTGAGTTTATCCCTCTACATCATGTCATCTTGCCTAATGCGTTACTCTGTTCTTATGAACTTAATACTTTAGATGCATGCTGGATAGTTGTCGATGTGTGGAGTAATAGTAGTAGATGCAGAATCGTTTCAGTCTACTTGACACAGACGTGATGCCTATATTCATGATCATTGCCTTAGATATCATCATAACTATGCGCTTTTCTATCAATTGCTCGGCAGTAATTTGTTCACCCACCGTAATACATGCTATCTTGAGATAAGCCACTAGTGAAACCTATGGCCCCCGGGTCTACTTTACATCATATAAGTTTCCAATCTACAATTCTAGTTTACTATCTATTTTGCAATCTATATCACAAAAATACCAAAAATATTTATCTTACTATCTCTATCAGATCTCACTCTCGTAAGTGACCGTGAAGGGATTGACAACCCCTTTATCGTGTTGGGTGCGAGGTTCTTGTTTGTTTGTGCAGGTACTAGGGGATTTGTGTGTAGTCTCCTACTGGATTGATACCTTGGTTCTAAAAACTGAGGGAAATACTTACGCTACTTTGCTGCATCACCCTTTCCTCTTCAAGGGAAAACCAACGCATGCTCAAGAGGTATCAGTAGTCATGTGAATTTGGTATTCGTTCGATATTTTGATGGGATGTATGTTGTCTTTTCTCTAGTGGTGTTATGTGAACGTCGACTAAATGACACTTCGCCATTGTTTGGGCCTAGGGAAAGGCATTGGGAAGTAATAAGTAGATGATCGGTTGCTAGAGTGACAGAAGTTTAAACCCTAGTTTATGCGTTACTTCGTAAGGGGTTGATTTGGATCCATATGTTTCATGCTATGGTTAGGCTTACCTTAATTCTTCTTTCGTAGTTGCAGATGCTTGCAAGGAGGGTTAATCATAAGCGGGATGCTTGTCCAAGGAAGGGCAGTACCCAAGCACCGGTCCACCCACATATCAAATTATCAAAGTAACGAACGCGAATCATATGAGCATGATGAAAACTAGCTTGACGATAATTTCCATGTGTCCCCGGGAGCGCTTTCCTTTATATAAGAGTTTGTGCAGGCTTGTCCTTTGCTACAAAAAGTATTGGGCCACCTTGCTGCATCTTGTTTACTTTTGTTACTTGTTACCCGTAACGAATTACCTTATCACAAAAATATCTGTTACCGATAACTTTAGTGCTTGCAGAGAATACCTTACTGAAAACTGTTTGTCATTTCCTTCTGCTCGTTGTTGGGTTCGACACTCTTACTTATCGAAAGGACTATGATAGATCCCCTATACTTGTGGGTCATCAAGACTCTTTTCTGGCGCCGTTGCCGGGGAGTGAAGCGCCTCTGGTAGGTGGAATTTGGTAAGGAAAATTTTATATAGTGTGCTGAAATTTACTGTCACTTGTTACTATGGAAAATAATCCTTTGAGGGGCTTATTCGGGGTATCTTCACCCCAACCAGTAGAGCAAAGAGTTGCTCCTCAACCTACTGAAAATGTTTACATTGAAATTTCTTCGGGTATGATAGAGAAACTACTAGCTAATCCTTTTACAGGAGATGGAACATTATATCCCGATATGCACCTAATCTATGTGGATAAAGTTTATGGATTATTTAAGCTTGCAGGTATACCCGAGGATGTTATCAAGAAGAAGGTCTTCCCTTTATATTTTAAGGGAAAGGAATTGACATGGTTTAGGCTATCTGATGATATTGGATCATGGAACTACAACCGATTGAAATTGAAATTTCATCAGAAGTTCTATCCTATGCATCTGGTTCATCGTGATCGTAATTATATATATAATTTTTGGCCTCGCGAAGGAGAAAGTATCGCTCATGCTTGGTGGAGGCTTAAGTCAATGTTATATTCATGCCCCAATCATGAGTTCTCAAGAGAAATTATTATTCAAAAAATTTATGCTCGGCTTTCTCTCAATAATCGCTCCATGCTCGATACTTCTTGTACTGGTTCTTTTATGATGAAGACTATTGAATTCAGATGGGATTTATTGAAAAGAATTAAACGCAACTCTGAAGATTTGGAACTCGACGAAGGTAAGGAGTCAGGTATAACACATAAGTTTGATTGTGTTAAATCTTTTATGGATACCGGTGCTTTTCGTGAATTTAGCACTAAATGGACTTGACTCTGAGATAGTAGCTTCTTTCTGTGAATCATTTGCTACTCATGTTGATCTCCCTAAGGAGAAGTGGTTTACATATCATCCTCCCATTGAAGTAAAAGTAGTTGAACCTATTAAACTTGAAGAAAAGACTATCACTTATAATGTTGATTCTATTGTTCCTACCGTTCATATTGAGAAACCACCTTTTCCTGTTAGAATAAAGGATTATGCTAAAGCTTCAACTGTGGTCCGTAAGAGTAATGCTAGAACACCTACACCCTCTGAGGAAATTAAAGTTGAACCTATTATTGCTATGGTTAAGGATCTCTTGGTCGATAATATTGATTGGCATGTTATTTACTTCTGTGATGAAGCTACTAGATCGAATTGGTAGACCCAATTTTAAAAATAAACATAGACCTGTTGTTGGCATGCATGTTGTTTCTGTTAAAATAGGAGATCACTGTTATCATGGCTTATGTGATATGGGTGCTAGTGTCAGTGCAATACCTTATACTTTATATAAAGAAATTATGCAAGATATTACACCTGCTGAGATAGAAGATATTGATGTTACTATTAAGCTTGCCAATAGAGATACTATTTCACACTACAAGAAATATGTCAACTTGTGACCTTCTGTTAGTGACCCTGGAAGAATTGGTCATAGATCTATGACCATTTCAGACCAATTGGTCAAAAGTTGTTCGGGGGGCTCCAAAACCTAAACTATAACGACCATTTTGGTCAGAAAGGTCGTAATTTCCTTACACGAAATGGTCATAAAGCAGATAGCACTGGTCTGCTGCCTTATTTCTAGCTGATCATGACCAATATAGATGGTCATAACCTTGTAAATTGTGGTGGGTTGCTATGACTAGGCGCCACCTCATCAATTTTGCCTATGTGTCATGTCCATGTGGCAGTTTTTGCCCTAGGTTGTGAAGCAACCTATATTTCTGTCATTCCCAAAATTCCCAAAAAAATCTCATAAATTCTTTGGGTCATATCTTCATCAAATATGTAAAAATCCTTCCTTGCCTAGTTCAAAACTAATTCAACAATATTCATTTTCCTATTCTGTTCACGACAACACTTTATGAAGGAAGTGCTATTTATATATTCTTGATTGCCCTCGGAATTTTTGTGCACTCTTTCCTATCCAAATCATTACCACATGACAAAATTCAGCTCCACTTGCCTAGCAAATCTTCCTCGGCAAATTTCCAAAGTTTTTGTCCACCTAGAAGCATTGTGAAGGAAGTACCTTTTTTATATATCGAAATGACATGAAATTTATACAGTTCCTTCATATGTCCAAATTATCACCCTCCTCCAAATTGCAGCTGAGTCAAATCATCTATGTGAGCCCAGGTTCAATTTATATTTTATGGCCAAATTGGCACGTTGCAAAGAAAGTGTTACCTAGACCCCTCCTATTACCCTCAAACTTTTCGGGCACTCTTCCATACCCAAATCATTGCCACATGATAATATTCAGCTCAATTTTCCTAGTAAATCTTTCTCAGGAAATTTTCAAAGTTTCTACCTCGAGAGAAGCTTTGTGAAGTAAGTACTAGCTAGGATTACCCAAATGATCTGAAAATTTACCAGCACATGACCATACCTATGTAACTTACCTACACCAATTTTTAGCTCATTTCATTCATCCAATCTCTCTCACAAGTTTTCCCAAGTTTGTGTCCATAGAAGAGAATTGTGAAGGAAGTACCACTTTGGCATTTCCAAATAGTATCCATTTTCTACAGTGGTTTCCTATGCCCAAATAACCATCCTCCACCTAATTCCAGCTCAATCCGTTCATTATTTTGAGCCGAGCTTCAACATTCGTAGTTATGTCCAGTGTGGTAGTTCGCAAAGCAAGTACCGCGTAGGCTCCTCCTTTTGAGCTGAAAATTTGTGAAGACGGTCTTCTTAGTAACTGATCATCCTCAGCCAAAACTCACGCCCATTAGCCATGTACATTTCCCGTACCGCTAATCAAACACTTGGCTGTTAATTCATGTTTGAGCATCGATCGGTCTCCTCGTGAGAATCTTATGTTGTAATTTTCTTCCTAGCACCAACCTAGGGAGTGCCCAATGCACTAGACATGCCTAGGCCGCCCAGAACGCATGGCAACGCCACGGTCATGCGGTGACCACGCGGCGGGCATGCGAGTTTACGCGCTCTAGAGTTGGGGCCCTCGGCCACTGCCCAAACCTCTACGTATCGCCACCAAACCATGTATTTATTATTAAATAGGTCCTTATGTAACTAGAAATGATTTTTGGAAAAAATAAATAGCAAACTATGAGGCAGCTGCAGTTCAAATTTGACCCGCTTCCTACTGAATCGGTGGAAATTTATCTTTTTCACGAGAGGTGGATCAAAAAAATTTACACCCAACCATTTTGTCAATTGTGCATTAAATATGGCCTAGTATTTTATAAAAATGATTTGGTCCAATTTTGCAACAATTATTTGGTAGTTCCTTCACAAAAAAACCTCCTTTTGGGCACTCGAAAAATGGAAAATGGTTTTTTCGTCCAACGAAAATGAAAACTTCCTTAGGAAACATTTTTTGCCATTCCAATATGCACCCTTGTGCACAATATGAGATCATTTGAACAAACTATGCCATGAATGTGGCCATAAGATTGATCATTTGGCTTGAAAGCCATTGATCTCCATACGTGATAGCTCGTTTCTGAGAACACTTTTTTAAAATAATTGCCATATTACAAGTTTGTTATTTTTCCTGGGAACTTGGCCACATATAATGACACAATGTGAAGGTTTCCCAATTTTTTTATTTTTGTTTGAATTTTTTATGCCCGTTTCAAAATGTGGTC
Organism: Triticum urartu; assembly: GCF_056163025.1. Lineage (NCBI taxonomy): Eukaryota > Viridiplantae > Streptophyta > Magnoliopsida > Poales > Poaceae > Triticum > Triticum urartu. The sequence goes on from NC_141879.1 coordinate 686,406,446, forward strand.
AAAACGACGGGAATGACCGTTCCTAGCTAGTGGTTGAATCTTGGAATTTTTTTTGGTGTTTCTATGATTAAGTAGATACTTATGTACCTAGAAATGATTTTTGGGAAAAATAAATAGCAAACTATGAGGCAGCTGTAGTTCAAATTTGACCCGCTTCCTACTGAATCGGCATGAATTTGTCTTTTTCACCAGAGGTGGATCAAAACTTTTTACACCCAACCATTTGGTCAATTGTGCATTAAATATGTCCTAGGATTTTATAAAATTTATTTGGTCGAATTTTGCAACAATTATTTGGGAGGTCCTTCACAAAAAAACCTCCTTCTGGGCACTCGAAAAATGGAAAATGGTTTTTTCGTCCAAAGAAAATGGAAACTTCCTTAGGGAACATTGTTTGCCATTCCAATATGCACCCTTGTGCACAATATGAGATCATTTGAACAAACTATGCCATGAATGTGGCCATAAGATTGATCATTTGGCTTGAAAGCCATTGATCTCCATACGTGATAGCTCGTTTCTGAGAACACTTTTTTAAAATAATTGTCGTATTACAAGTTTGTTATTTTTCCTGGGAACTTGGCCACATATAATGACACAATGCAAAGGTTTCCCAATTTTTTGATTTTTTTTGAATTTTTTATGCCCGTTTCAAAATGCGGTCAAAACGGCGGGAATGACCGTTCCTAGCTAGTGGTTGAATCTTGGAATTTTTTTGGTATTTCTCTGATTGAATAGATACTTATGTACCTAGAAATGATTTTTGGAAAAAATAAATAGCAAACTATGAGGCAGCTACAGTTCAAATTTGACCCTCTTCCAACTGAATCGACGGGAATTTGTCTTTTTCACGAGAGGTGGATCAAAGCTTCTGAGACTCAACCATTTGGTCAATTGTGCATTAAATATGTCCTAGTATTTTAGAAAAATTATTCGGTCCGCTTTTGCAACAAATATATGGTAGGTCCTTCACAAAAAACTCATTTTGGGCACTCAAAAAATGGAAAATGAATTTTTCGTCCAAAAAAATGCAATTTTTTTAGGCAACATTATTTGCCATTCCAAGATGCACCTTTGTGCAAAGTATGATATAATTTGAACAAATTATGCCATTCCAAAATGCACCCTTGTGCAAAAAATATAATAGAAACACATAGAAAAACACAATTACGTATGCTTTGTTCTCATTGGTTGAAATGTTTGTGCCATGGATTGATGACATGGCATCCATCCACCCATCCCATTTATCTAAAGAAAAAGAGAGAGAGAAAGAAAAAGAACCCTATCCCCTCCCACCCCCGGGCAGCCCAACCACCCAAACCCTATCCCCTCCCACTCCATCGCCGCCGCCCCCTTCTCCACAGATCCATCGTCGCCGCCCCCTTCTCCCCCCTCATCGCGCACGCTCAAGCCGCTCGCCGTCACCAGGAGACGCCGAGCCCGCGGTCTCCCTCCCCAAGATCACACCGGAGCCCGCGGTCCTCTTGCACCTACAACTCGGCTCTCCTCCTCCCCTTCCAGATCGCGCCGCCACCATCACCCCGCTTTCCAGATCCGACGCCATCCCCACCCACCACTGCCACGCCACCCACCGTCGACCTCGTCTCCTCCATCCCCCTTCCCTCACCTTCCCCATATCCACTAGTCCAGGCACGGCCATGGCGTTCCCCCTCCTCCTCTCTGCTAGGGTTTGGATTTCCACCTAACCCTCCCCTGATTTGGCAGCCACCGGCGACCTCCCTGCCCGTCTCCGGTCTCCCCCACCGGTGTTGTCCCCACCCTCGATGCCCTCGCCCCGGGCGGCGCAACACCCTCTTCCCCTCCCCCACTCTCTTCCCTTGGCGCGCCACCACCGTCTCGTCGCCAAGGGCGGCTGCTCGTCAACGCGCACGGCTTCGAGATGTCAGCGACGGATCCGCGTCGGGCGAGGATCCTCCTGTTCCGTGGCCACTTCGTGCCTTCTTCCCCTCTGAGTGCCGTGACGGACGTGCTCGACGGAGCACGCACCGACAGGAGGACGCCGCTCTAACCACGTCATGGAACTCGTCAAGGTGCCCCCCTTCTCTGTTCCATTTGATTTGTATCTTGAGCCACATTTTCTACTTCCAGGAGATGCTGATCTGCAACCACATTTGTTTTGGTCAGAATTAGTGATATGCACCTGCATTTTCTTTCAGTAATTGAATGTGATGCTATCGTTGCAGGTATAATTGGGATACCAATGAGAAGCAACTCAAACAGGATACCGGGCTGCTCAACATCCGTGCCGGGCTCGGCGTGTTTGCCAATCTGCGGCCAGCAACTGTGTTACCGCAAGTATATCAACATGCCATTTTAGTTCCACAACACTGCAGTCTGTACTTTAGATAGGTATTTGGCTTGGGTTGCATATGAGGCCACCTATCGATGGTCAGAGTGTGTCCTGCATCTCAGCTTAATCTGGATTAACTTCTTTGTTTTGATTAGGTAGCCAGTAGTTCAACTATATGGCCTAGATCGCTTAAGTTGGATCCAAGGCGATGTATCAAAAGCATTGGAGTGTCTCTTGTGTCCTAACATGATCTCTACTAGAAGCACATAGTTTAAATGAGCAATAAAATGCTAGCAAATGAAGTCATAGCTGCAAAATTTGGGCTGAATAGACTTGTTTGCTTCACTTATTCCTGGCTATATGCACTATGATAGGTCGATGGGACATGACTGGAGGGCGCACCGCGGGATCGGCTACTTCATCGAGCCGCTCGTTCTGCTCGGCCTCTTCGCCAGGTCGACCTTGTCCATTCGTCTCAAAGCTGAAGGGTGTTTTCTTATCCTGTTTCTGCTTGAGGTTAATTGATTCGATGTCAGATTATGTGTATATACTTGCAAGCTCAAAATGTAGTATAATAGTGTTGATATAATGTAGTGATGGGCTTATCTTATAATGTAGTATAATAGTGTTGATATAATGTAGTATAATAGTGTTGATATAATGTAGTATAATAGTGTTGATATAATGTAGTGCTGGGCTTATTATGTGTATATACTCGCTTGAGGTTATCTAATTTAGCACACTGCTGATCTTATAATGCTACTCTGCATACTTAACTTGCTGCCTGGTAGGGGTTCCCCTTGAAGGATTAATTGTGCTCTGTATCCTACCATGATATATTCTCAGCGATTTTACTGAAATTGTTGTAGTCTGAAAAATAGTTAACAGTTTCTCTATTTGGTACTATTAAACTGATAGTCAGAGAAACTGTTAAATTGTTGGTTTCATACTACTCACAATCAACAGATGAATTTCAGTACTTCTGTTTGGTACTATTTGCCACTAGTAAGAACAATTGTTTGTGAAGCTAGTAAAAATCATGGAACTTAAAAGGTCAAATAAGTTGATATATCTCTTTTCAGCCTTAACAGAGAAGATGGAGTTATCCGTTCTATTTAGCCTATTTTTACTTGGGTTGGATTAACCTGTGAACAAAATTAAAGTTCCTATAATACTAAATTAAATCTAGTTTCTGCACATCATATTGTTTTTCGGGTTTAGCACATGAGCTGTATTCTTCCACATGAATGGAACCACTTAGGGTTGTTTTAGCACATTGTAGTTCCAGCCTGAGAGAAACTGCAATTTCCCCTCCAACTCAGTGATTATTGATCCACATGAATGACATGTTTTTAAATCTATTTCCTAATTTTGTGGTCTGCGGAATAAGGCTGGTTGCTGTAGCTGCTCAAAAGTTCATTGCAGACATCGCAGACATTGCTGTTACTTACTATTCATTGCATTGTAGTTTCGTTGGAGATTTTGCTTAAGAGCCACTTGGATTCATGCAGCATCAGGAGGAGCTCAAGCACGACCACCAAGAGGCACCATCGCAGCAGCAGGTAGCACGTCCATATCCACCTCCCTCTCCCTCTGCTCCCAATCCTTTTTATTAGAATATACTATGTGAAGGAAATATGCCCTAGAGGCAATAATAAAGTTATTATTTATTTCCTTATAATCATGATAAATGTTTATTATTCATGCTGGAATTGTATTAACCCGAAACATAATACATGTGTGAATACATAAACAAACAAAGTGTCACTAGTATGCCTCTACTTAACTAGCTCGTTAATCAAAGATGGTTATGTTTCCTAACCATGAACAACGAGTTGTTATTTGATTAACGAGGTCACATCATTAGTTGAATGATCTGATTGACATGACCCATTCCATTAGCTTAGCACCCGATCGTTTAGTATGTTGCTATTGCTTTCTTCATGACTTATACATGTTCCTATAACTATGAGATTATGCAACTCCCGTTTGCCGTAGGAACACTTTGGGTGCTACCAAACGTCACAACGTAACTGGGTGATTATAAAGGAGCATTACAGGTGTCTCCAAAGGTAGATGTTGGGTTGGCGTATTTCGAGATTAGGTTTTGTCACTCCGATTGTCGGAGAGGTATCTCTGGGCCCTCTCGGTAATGCACATCACTTAAGCCTTGCAAGCATTGCAACTAAATGAGTTAGTTGCGGGATGATGTATTACAGAACGAGTAAAGAGACTTGTCGGTAATGAGATTGAACTAGGTACTGGAATACCGACGATCGAATCTCGGGCAAGTAACATACCGATGACAAAGGGAACAACGTATGTTGTTATGCGGTCTGACCGATAAAGATCTTCGTAGAATATGTAGGAGCCAATATGGGCATCCAGGTCCCGCTATTGGTTATTGACCGGAGACGAGTCTCGGTCATGTCTACATTGTTCTCGAACCCATAGGGTCCGCACGCTTAAGGTTACGATGACAGTTATATTATGAGTTTATGCATTTTGATGTACCGAAGGTTGTTCGGAGTCCCGGATGTGATCACGGACATGACGAGGAGTCTCGAAATGGTCGAGATATAAAGATTGATATATTGGAAGCCTATATTTGGACATCGGAAGTGTTCCGGGTGAAATCGGGATTTTACCGGAGTACCGGGAGGTTACTGGAACCCCCCGGGAGCCATATGGGCCTTAATGGGCTTTAGTGGAAAGGAGAAAGGGGCAGCCCAAGGTGGCCGCGCGCCTCCCCCCTTCCCCTAGTCCTATTAGGACTAGGAGAGGTGGCCGGCCCCCCTCTCTCTCTTTCCCCCTCGGGGAATCCTAGTCCAACTAGGATTGGGGGGGAGTCCTACTCCCGGGAGGAGTAGGACTCCTCCTGCGCCCTCCTCCTGGCCGGCGGCCCCCTCCCCCTTGGCTCCTTTATATACTGAGGCAGAGGCACCCCAGAAAGACACAAGTTGATCCACGTGATCTATTCCTTAGCCGTGTGCGGTGCCCCCTGCCACCATAGTCCTCGATAAAACTGTAGCGGAGTTTAGGCGAAGCCCTGCTGCTGTAGTGCATCAAGATCGTCACCACGCCGTCGTGGTGACGAAACTCTTCCCCGACACTTTGCTGGATCGGAGTTCGGGGATCGTCATCGAGCTGAACGTGTGCTCGAACTCGGAGGTGCCGTAGTTTCGGTGCTTGATCGGTTGGATCGTGAAGACGTACGACTACTTCCTCTATGTTGTGTCAGCGCTTCCGCAGTCGGTCTGCGTTGGGTACGTAGACAACACTCTCCTCTCTCGTTGCTATGCATCACATGATCTTGCGTGTGCGTAGGAAATTTTTTGAAATTACTACGAAACCCAACAGTGGCATCCAAGCCTAGGTTATTTATGTTGATGTTATATGCACGAGTAGAACACAAGTGAGTTGTGGGCAATATAAGTCATACTGCCTACCAGCATGTCATACTTTGGTTCGGCGGCATTGTTGGACGAGACGACCCGGACCAACCTTACGCGTACGCTTACGCGAGACCGGTTCCCCCGACGTGCTTTGCACATAGGTGGCTTGCGGGCGACTGTCTCTCCAACTTTAGTTGAACCGAGTATGGCTACGCCCGGTCCCTGCGAAGGTTAAAACAGAGTCTATTTGACAAACTATCATTGTGGTTTTGATGCGTAGGTGAGATTGGTTCTTTCTTAAGCCCGTAGAAGCCACGTAAAACTTGCAACAACAAAGTAGAGGACGTCTAACTTGTTTTTGCAGGGCATGTTGTGATGTGATATGGTCAAGACATGATGCTGAATTTAATTGTATGAGATGATCATGTTTTGTAACCGAGTTATCGGCAACTGGCAGGAGCCATATGGTTGTCGCTTTATTGTATGCAATGAAATCGCGATGTAATGCTTTACTTTATTACTAAGCGGTAGTGATAGTCGTGGAAGCATAAGCTTGGCGAGACGACAATGATGCTACGATGGAGATCAAGGTGTCACGCCGGTGACGATGGTGATCACGACGGTGCTTCGGAGATGGAGATCACAAGCACAAGATGATGATGGCCATATCATATCACTTATATTGATTGCATGTGATGTTTATCCTTTTTATGCATCTTATCTTGCTTTGATTGACGGTAGCATTATAAGATGATCTCTCACTAAATTATCAAGAAGTGTTCTCCCTGAGTATGCACCGTTGCGAAAGTTCTTCGTGCTGAGACACCACGTGATGATCGGGTGTGATAGGTTCTACGTTCAAATACAACGGGTGCAAAACAGTTGCACACGCGGAATACTCAGGTTATACTTGACGAGCCAAGCATATACAGATATGGCCTCGGAACACGGAGACCGAAAGGTCGAGCGTGAATCATATAGTAGATATGATCAACATAACGATGTTCACCATTGAAAACTACTCCATTTCACGTGATGATCGGTTATGGTTTAGTTGATTTGGATCACGTAATCACTTAGAGGATTAGAGGGATGTCTATCTAAGTGGGAGTTCTTTAACTTGATTAACTGAACTTAAATTTATCATGAAACTTAGTACCTGAATAGTATCTTGCTTGTTTATGTTTGATTGTAGATAGATGGCTCGTGCTGTTGTTTCGTTGAATTTTAATGCGTTCCTTGTGAAAGCAATGTTGAAAGATGATGGTAGAAATTACACGGACTGGGTCCGTAACTTGAGGATTATCCTTATTGCTGCACAGAAGAATTACGTCCTGGAAGCACCGCTGGGTGCCAAGCCTGCTGCAGGAGCAACGCTAGATGTTATGAACGTCTGGCAGAGCAAAGCTAATGACTACTCGATAGTTCAGTGTGTCATGCTTTACGGCTTAGAATCAGGACTTCAACGACGTTTTGAACGTCATGGAGCATATGAGATGTTTCAGGAGTTGAAGTTAATATTTCAAGCAAATGCCCGGATTGAGAGATATGAAGTCTCCAATAAGTTCTATAGCTGCAAGATGGAGGAGAACAGTTCTGTCAGTGAGCATATACTCAAAATGTTTGGGTATAATAATCACTTGATTCAATTGGGAGTTAATCTTCCAGATGATAGCGTCATTGACAGAATTCTTCAATCACTGCCACCAAGCTACAAGAGCTTCGTGATGAACTATAATATGCAAGGGATGAACAAGACTATTCCCGAGCTCTTCGCGATGCTGAAAGCTGCGGAGGTAGAAATCAAGAAGGAGCATCAAATGTTGATGGTCAACAAGACCACTAGTTTCAAGAAGAAGGGCAAAGGGAAGAAGAAGGGGAACTTCAAAAAGAGCGGCAAGCAAGTTGCTACTCAAGAGAAGAAACCCAAACCTGGACCTAAGCCTGAAACTGAGTGCTTCTATTGCAAGCAGACTGGTCACTGGAAGCGGAACTGCCCCAAGTATTTGGCGGATAATAAGGATGGCAAGGTGAACAAAGGTATATGTGATATGCATGTTATTGATGTGTACCTTACTAATGCTCGCAGTAGCACCTGGGTATTTGATACTGGTTCTGTTGCTAATATTTGCAACTCGAAACAGGGACTACGGATCAAGCGAAGATTGGTTAAGGACGAGGTGACGATGCGCGTGGGAAATGGTTCCAAAGTCGATGTGATCGCAGTTGGCACGCTACCTCTACATCTACCTTCGGGATTAGTATTAGACCTAAATAATTGTTATTTGGTGCCAGCGTTAAGCATGAACATTATATCTGGATCTTGTTTGATGCGAGACGGTTATTCATTTAAATCAGAGAATAATGGTTGTTCTATTTATATGAGTAATATCTTTTATGGTCATGCACCCTTGAAGAGTGGTCTATTCTTGTTGGATCTCGATAGTAGTAACACACATATTCATAATGTTAAAGCCAAAAGATGCAGAGTTGATAATGAAAGTGCAACTTATTCGTGGCACTGTCGTTTAGGTCATATCGGTGTAAAGCGCATGAAGAAACTCCATTCTGATGGACTTTTGGAACCACTTGATTATGAATCACTTGGTACTTGCGAACCGTGCCTCATAGGCAAGATGACCAAAACGCCGTTCTCCGATACTATGGAGAGAGCAACAGATTTGTTGGAAATCATACATACAGATGTATGTGGTCCGATGAATATTGAGGCTCGTGGCGGATATCGTTATTTTCTCACCTTCACAGATGATTTAAGCAGATATGGGTATATCTACTTAATGAAACATAAGTCTGAAACATTTGAAAAGTTCAAAGAATTTCAGAGTGAAGTTGAAAATCATCGTAACAAGAAAATAAAGTTTCTACGATCTGATCGTGGAGGAGAATATTTGAGTTACGAGTTTGGTGTACATTTGAAAAATTGTGGAATAGTTTCGCAACTCACGCCACCCGGAACACCTCAGCGTAATGGTGTGTCCGAACGGCGTAATCGTACTTTACTGGATATGGTGCGATCTATGATGTCTCTTACTGATTTACTGCTATCGTTTTGGGGATACGCTCTAGAGACGGCCGCATTCACGTGAAATAGGGCACCATCAAAATCCGTTGAAACGACGCCTTTTGAACTGTGGTTTGGCAAGAAACCAAAGTTGTCGTTTCTAAAAGTTTGGGGCTGCGATGCTTATGTGAAAAAGCTTCAACCTGATAAGCTTGAACCCAAATCGGAGAAATGTGTCTTCATAGGATATCCAAAGGAAACTATTGGATACACCTTCTATCACAGATCCGAAGGCAAGACTTTTGTTGCTAAATTCGGAAACTTTCTGGAGAAGGAGTTTCTCTCGAAAGAAGTGAGTGGGAGGAAGGAGAACTTGACGAGGTAACTGTACCTGCTCCCTTATTGGAAAGTAGTACATCACAGAAAACTGTTTCTGCGACACCTACACCAGTCAGTGAGGAAGCTAATGATGATGATCATGAAATTTCAGAACAAGATACTACTGAACCTCGTAGATCAACCAGAGTAAGATCCGCACCAGAGTGGTACGGTAATCCCATTCTGGAAGTCATGCTACTAGATCATGATGAGCCTACGAACTATGAAGAAGCGATGGTGAGCCCAGATTCCGCAAAGTGGCTTGAAGCCATGAAATCTGAGATGGGATCCATGTATGAGAACAAAGTGTGGACTTTGATTGACTTGCCCAATGATCGGCAAGCAATTGAGAATAAATGGATCTTCAAGAAGAAGACTGACGTTGACGGTAATATTACTGTCTACAAAGTTCAACTTGTCGCAAAAGGTTTTCGGCAAGTTCAAGGGATTGACTACGATGAGACCTTCTCACCCGTAGCGATGCTTAAGTCTGTCCGAATCATGTTAGCAATTGCCGCATTTTATGATTATGAAATTTGGCAGATGGATGTCAAAACTGCATTCCTGAATGGATTTCTAGAAGAATAGTTGTATATGATACAACCAGAAGGTTTTGTCGATCCAAAGGGAGCTAACAAAGTGTGCAAGCTCCAGCAATCCATTTATGGACTGGTGCAAGCCTCTCAGAGTTGGAATAAACGTTTTGATAGTGTGATCAAAGCATTTGGTTTTATACAGACTTTTAGAGAAGCCTGTATTTACAAGAAAGTGAGTGGGAGCTCTGTAGCATTTCTGATATTATATGTGGATGACATATTGTTAATTGGAAATGATATAGAATTTCTGGATAGCATAAAGGGATACTTGAATAAGAGTTTTTTAATGAAAGACCTCGGTGAAGCTGCTTACATATTAGGCATTAAGATCTATAGAGATAGATCAAGACGCTTAATTGGACTTTCACAGACAACATACCTTGACAAAATTTTGAAAGTTCAAAATGGATCAAGCAAAGAAAGGATTCTTGCCTGTGTTACAAGGTGTGAAATTGAGTAAGACTCAATGCCCGACCACTGCAGAAGATAGAGAGAATATGAAAGATGTTCCCTATGCATCAGCAATAGGATCTATCATGTATGCAATGCTGTGTACCAGACCTGATGTGTGCCTTGCTATAAGTCTAGCAGGGAGGTACCAAAGTAATCCAGGAGTGGATCACTGGACAGCGGTCAAGAACATCCTGAAATACCTGAAAAGGACTAAGGATATGCTTCTCGTATATGGAGGTGACAAAGAGCTCGTCGTAAAAGGTTATGTTGATGCAAGCTTTGACACTGATCCGGAAGATTCTAAATCGCAAACCGGATACGTGTTTACATTAAACGGTGGAGCTGTCCGTTGGTGCAGTTCTAAACAAAGCGTCGTAGCGGGATCTACATGTGAAGCGGAGTACATAGCTGCTTCGGAAGCAGCAAACGAAGGAGTCTGGATGAAGGAGTTCATATCCTATCTAGGTGTCATACCTAGTGCATCGGGTCCAATGAAAATCTTTTGTGACAATACTGGTGCAATTGCCTTGGCAAGGGAATCCAGATTTCACAAGAGGACAAAGCACATCAAGAGACGCTTCAATTCCATCCGGGATCTAGTCCAGGTGGGAGACTTAGAGATTTGCAAGATACATACGGATCTGAATGTTGCCGACCCATTGACTAAGCCTCTTCCACGAGAAAAACATGATCAGCACCAAGGCTCCATGGGTGTTAGAATCATTACGGTGTAATCTAGATTATTGACTCTAGTGCAAGTGGGAGACTGAAGGAAATATGCCCTAGAGGCAATAATAAAGTTATTATTTATTTCCTTATAATCATGATAAATGTTTATTATTCATGCTGGAATTGTATTAACCCGAAACATAATACATGTGTGAATACATAAACAAACAAAGCGTCACTAGTATGCCTCTACTTAACTAGCTCATTAATCAAAGATGGTTATGTTTCCTAACCATGAACAATGAGTTGTTATTTGATTAACGAGGTCACATCATTAGTTGAATGATCTGATTGACATGACCCATTCCATTAGCTTAGCACCCGACGTTTAGTATGTTGCTATTGCTTTCTTCATGACTTATACATGTTCCTATGACTATGAGATTATGCAACTCCCGTTTGCCGGAGGAACACTTTGGGTGCTACCAAACGTCACAAGTAACTGGGTGATTATAAAGGAGCATTACAGGTGTCTCCAAAGGTAGATGTTGTGTTGGCGTATTTCGAAATTAGGTTTTGTCACTCCGATTGTCGAAGAGGTATCTCTGGGCCCTCTCGGTAATGCACATCACTTAAGCCTTGCAAGCATTGCAACTAAATGAGTTAGTTACGGGATGATGTATTACAGAACGAGTAAAGAGACTTGCCGGTAACGAGATTGAACTAGGTACTGGAATACCGACGATCGAATCTCAGGCAAGTAACATACCGATGACAAAGGGAACAACGTATGTTGTTATGCGGTCTGACCGATAAAGATCTTCGTAGAATATGTAGGAGCCAATATGGGCATCCAGGTCCCGCTATTGGTTATTGACCGGAGACGATTCTCGGTCATGTCTACATTGTTCTCGAACCCGTAGGGTCCGCACGCTTAAGGTTACGATGACAGTTATATTATGAGTTTATGCATTTTGATGTACCGAAGGTTGTTCGGAGTCCCGGATGTGATCACGGACATGACGAGGAGTCTCGAAATGGTCGAGACATAAAGATTGATATATTGGAAGCCTATATTTGGACATCGGAAGTGTTCCGGGTGAAATCGGGATTTTACCGGAGTACCGGGAGGTTACCGGAACCCCCCGGGAGCCATATGGGCCTTAATGGGCTTTAGTGGAAAGGAGAAAGGGGCAGCCCAAGGTGGCCGCGCGCCTCCCCCCTTCCCCTAGTCCTATTAGGACTAGGAGAGGTGGCCGGCCCCCCTCTCTCTCTTTCCCCCTCGGGGAATCCTAGTCCAACTAGGATTGGGGGGAGTCCTACTCCCGGGAGGAGTAGGACTCCTCCTGCGCCCTCCTCCTGGCTGGCGGCCCCCTCCCCCTTGGCTCCTTTATATACTGAGGCAGAGGCACCCCAGAAAGACACAAGTTGATCCACGTGATCTATTCCTTAGCCGTGTGCGGTGCCCCCTGCCACCATAGTCCTCGATAAAACTGTAGCGGAGTTTAGGCGAAGCCCTGCTGCTGTAGTGCATCAAGATCGTCACCACGCCGTCGTGTTGACGAAACTCTTCCCCGACACTTTACTGGATCGGAGTCCGGGGATCGTCATCGAGCTGAACGTGTGCTCGAACTCGGAGGTGCCGTAGTTTCGGTGCTTGATCGGTTGGATCGTGAAGACGTACGACTAGCTCCTCTCTCGTTGCTATGCATCACATGATCTTGCGTGTGCGTAGGAATTTTTTTGAAATTACTACGAAACCCAACACTATGTACATTCTGAACCCCCTAATGTGACACAAGTATATGCACATGCTATGGTTAAGTGTTGCTTGTGTATGGTAAATAGGTTGAGCACCCACCGCTATGTGATGCTATTTTGTTTAGGATTTTGTTCCTCTATGCATGTAATCTCCAGATCATGCTCAAGCATACACACATGGTTGATTTGCATGGAACGATTACTACTAACTAAAGAAGGAAGCATACTTCTTCACATAAAGGAAGATGTCTGTTTTAGTAATATAAACAAATAAAAAAAGATTGTTTGCATACAATTAGATCATTCTCACTTATTAGTTGATGAGTTCAAAGTATGTAGAATCTTTAGTTCTCTGGTTATATTATAGTCAGAATTATACTGTGTGCATGATTTTATCCATTGTTGGTACTATGGATAGAGCTTTGTGTGTAATCTGGAGTTGTTCTTGTTATTGTTCTATCCATTTTATTATACTGTGTGCATGATTTTTCCATTGCTGTTGCATGATTTTATCAACTGTTCGCTCCAAACTGGGAGCTTGTTCTATATTATTCTATAATGAATCAGCTAATAATCTGGAGTTGTTCTTGTTATCCATTGCTGGTACTCCATTTTACTCCAGTTGTTCTAATTCTTGTTAGCTGATTCATGTAACAGGGCAATCATTGAGAGCATGCAGTCGCTCTGTTAGCCCAGTCCTGACTATGGCCGTCCAGTGAGTCCGGCATTTGATCTCTATCGAAGGAGCTCCATGCTGAAGAAGAAAACACTTGTAGAGCTTGTAACATTACTTGGAGAGCTTGTAAAGTATTGTAGAGCTTTGCATTTGTAGAGCTTGTAAAGCATTGTATATGTTGAGCTTGTATTACGTGTCTTTTATAGAGCTTGTAGTGAATCTGGCTATTGTTATTTGAATTATTATGTGTGTTTTCTGCTTGCCTATTTAAATACTGGTTATTTTCTTACTATGAAATTCAAATATGATGTCAAATTGAAATATGAAGAATCTGAGCCTAATAGCTGGGACCCATTTATCAGAACCTGACAAGTGGGACTTGTTTGACTAATGGATCCATTTTATAAAAAAAGAAAACTAAAACTGCTGGTACAAAAAGGCCTTGGCCCATAAAATAAAAAGGCCAAATTGTAGGGCTTGGCCTGTGTAGTTCACCAAAATTAGCAGCGAAAAAAAATATAAATGGGCCGAATTAATGGGCTCGGCCCATATACACACCGAATTGGACCGGGCTGAATCTTGTGCCACATCAGATTGCCACGCTGGATGCCTACGTGGCCTGGGGAGGTTGCTAGTAACCAAAACGCCACAGTAGACGTATTTTGGTCATAAACGTCTACGACCATTCCAGAAGAAAGGTCGCTATAGTCAGTTTATGACCGCCAGCTTTTGACCTTATGTTTTTGGTCACAAAAAGGTCACAAATTGAAAATAGTGACCATTCAGTGACCAATAGTGCTGGTCACAAGTTGACATATTTTTTGTAGTGTCACCAGTTGGGATTGTTAGAGATGTTGATGTCTTGTGTGGGAAAATTAAATATCCTACTGATTTTCTTGTTCTTGCTTCCCCACAAGATGACTTTTGTCCCATTATATTTGGTAGACCCTTCTTGAATACTGTTAATGCTAAGATAGACTGTGAAAAGGATATTGTTACTGTTTGATAGCACACAAGGTGTTCCTCTAGTATTCGGGAGTTGCATAATCTCATAGTTAGAGGAATATGTATAAGTCGTGAAGAAAGCAATAGCAATAAAACTTAACGATCATTATGCTATGCTAACGGGTGGGTCTTGTCCATCACATCATTCTCCTAATGATGTGATCTCGTTCATCAAATGACAACACATATCTATGGTTAGGAAACTTAACCATCTTTGATTAACGAACTAGTCTAGTAGAGGCTTAGTAGGGACACGATGTTTTGTCTATGTATCCACACATGTATTAAGTTTCTGGTTAATACAATTCTAGCACGAATAATAAACATTTATCATGATATAAGGAAATATAAAATAACAACTTTATTATTGCCTCTAGGACATATTTTCTTAAGTGGCAGCATGATCTTACGATTGCCCCCCCTCCGCTTTAGGCGTTATGCAGACTCTTCATGTTTTTGTATTTTGCCTTTTTATTTTTTATTTGTGTGAGAAGACCTTATTTTGCTGTGTGCATCTTAGTAATGCAGAGCCGGGTGTAATGCTTAAATCTTTTAAGTAATAAAGCGCCCTTTTTCGAAAAAAATAGTGTCAAAGTTTCGAACGAAAAACACCGCCTTCCACACGTAACTCCATTTTTAAAGCATTTCAACTTCAAACTTTTTCCATGAGTAACACACACCATCTAAACCCTAAATCTCAAATTTGGAATGATTCTACGTTTAGTAAACATGTGTTTTCAAGTATTTTCTGACTTATGATATGTGTAGCGGGCTGGTTTTAATGCCCACCACTGCAAACTTTTGGATTTTTTTGGAGAAACTTGACGCGGGTTGTCGAAACATATGTGCGGTGGGCATATTTCTTGCCTGCCACTTGTTCATGTTAAAGAAGTGGATGACCCTATCCCAGCGCCACTACTAGTTTTTCTAAATAGCAGTAGCGGGTTCCAAACCATGCCCGCCACTAATTTGAGGCCACCTATAAGCCTTTTCCCAATAGTACATGTTGTTATTAAATATTTTAGAGAAAAGAAATGTGTTAATCATAGGCTTATTAGATGGGTTTTATTGTTACAAAAATTCGATTTGCATATTGCTGATAGAAGGGAGATGATAATCCAGTGGCTGATAATTTGTTTAGAATGGAAAACATACATGCTGTCTATACCTCTTAATAATAGTTTTCATGATAAGCATGTAGCAGCTTTAATGTTTCTTCTTGTGGGAAGGAGCACATGCATCTACCACACACCCTCTATGTGAACGCACGTAAGCATATAAGTTATATACAGTTTTTTCACTTCCAATTTTGTCTTTAATTTTTCTTTCAAAACATTTTAGAAAAGTGTTCCTATATCTTTCAAAAACTGTTTTTAGTTAACCATCTTATGTTTGAAAATCATAAAATGTTTACTTTGTACTTAAAAAATGTGTTAACCTATTTATGAAAATGTTCATCATGCCTTTTTATGAAAAGCATTAATGTATTTATTAAAAATGTTTACCATGTACTATAAACACGTTCGTGGTATATTAAAAAATGTTTACCATGTATTACATAATTTTTCATCATCTATTCGAAAAACATTCACCATGTATTTAAATGTTCATCATGTGTTTAGAAAATGATCATCATGTATTTTTTTAAATGTTCACTATGTATTTAAAAAATGTTCAACATGTATTTAAAAAAAACAATGTTTGTGCTAAAAAGGATTCACCATGTATTTCATAACTTGCACCGTGTATTTAAGAAAACCGTTAACTTGCATTTCATAAATACTTAACATGTATTTAGAAAACTTTTTAAAAATGTTCACTTGCATTTGAGAAATATTTAAATGTGTCTAAAAAATGTTTAACCTATATTTGAAAAATGTTTATCGAGTATATGAAATCATGTCAACGTGTATCAAGAATAATAAAATAAAATATGAGGAATAAATGAGAAATAATTTTTTTAAACAAAAATAAAAAACCGATGAAACCATAAACCGGTGGAGAAAAGCAATAAAAGAACAAAATGGATGAAATGTTGCAAAGAATGCATGGAAAGTTCCCAAATTGTAGAAGGCAACATTATTGGGTCGGGCCACTCAGAACATACGACACGGTAGGCAAGCGGTGGATCTATCCTGTAATAAGGGTGACATAGCTTTTATCGGACAATAACTAGAAGACTTTGTTCTTGATAGATAGGCTCACGGGCTAAGCATTTAAACCTAAAATCTATCCAAACCAGTTTAGGAACTAAACATTTTTCTCTTAAAAACGATAAACCAAACACTTGCACTAAAAAGGGCAAATGTTATATCTCGCTCAAAAGCAACACTAACATATTTCACGCTAAGGGTTTTACCCCCCACGTTTAGGTACTGGGCTGGTCCATTTTTATAGTTTTTCCTCATTCGCTGGTTACAATCAAGTTCGCACGCCAGATCTACAGAGTCCGCTACGAGAAACTACCGGATTGGTGTGCAGTTTGCTGGCACCTTGTCCATGTGTTTAAGGAACACGGTGATGGAGTTCATCCACCGTCGGCCTTGTACTTCAAAGATCTCCGGGCTACATGGGCAATGCGGACGGGAACTGGCCCCGGTGGGGGTCGGGGACGTAGGGGAGGAAGAGGCGCTCGAGGTGGAAGGGCAACAGCTGGGGACGCATGGCAGACAAAGCCGGTGGACATGGAAACTGCTATCACTGACCAGACTGGCACGGAGGAGGATATTGATATGTTTGAGGCAAGCAGGAAGAGAGGAGGCAGGGAAGAAGTTATCCAGGGAAGTGGCATTCAACAACAACTGAAATTTTTTGACAATCCACTAGCGATTGTGCCGTCATCAGCAAACCCTACCAGTCCGCCCCCCAAGAGGGACCCGAAGAGAGTCAAAGCATCAGAAGAAAGCGAAGGAAGCAATGCAGCAGCAAAACCAAATGAGGCGGGCCCCTTTGACAGGCGCCGCCGGGCCCAATGAGTATCCTAGTGTGGAACTGTCGTGGTGCTGGCAAACCAGCGACGGTTCGAGAGCTTCGCAATATGGCGAAGCAGTTTGCCCCCTCTCTTGTATGCATTGTTGAGACTCAATTAGAGGGTACTCGTGTAGAAAATTTAGCAGAATCATTTGGTTACAATAAAGGTTTTGCTGTTAGTAGTTCTGGTAGGGGTGGTGGCATAGGCTTGTTCTGGAATGACTCAATAAAGGTTGAAATTATTGGTTACTCAGAGTACCATGTGGATGTGGAAGTGGATTCTTTGCTAGGAATTCATGCAAGATTTACCTTTGTCTATGGAGAGGCCCAGGCAAACGAGCGTTTCAAAACGTGGAATATGTTGAGGGGTATATCCAGCTCCAGTGCTCTGCCTTGGGCGGCCTTGGGGGATTTCAACGAAGTTTTAAGAGCAAAAGAACACGATGGTATTGGTAACAGGAGCCAGGCGCAGATGGATGCGTTCCGGGATGCACTCGATACATGCGGATTAGTGGACATTGGTTATCAGGGAAATCCTTGGACTTTTGAAAAGAGAGTCACAGGAGGCACGTTCATACGTGTACGGCTGGACCGGTTTGTTGCCTCACCGGCTTGGTCATTAGCGTTCCCGTTTGCAAAGCTCGAACACAAGAACACAGCTAGCTTGGACCATGCGGCAATTGTTTTAACTCTTGCTGATGAGAGTGTGGTTAATAAGGGACCACAACCATTCAGGTATGAGCTTATGTGGGAACGACACCCTGACTTTCTTGAACTCGTCAACGAAAATTGGAACAAAGCTGTTGCTAACACGGTGAAGGAGTTAAAGGCGAAGCTGAATGACTTGTCGAAGGGTCTAGCAGTCCGGGACCGAACGGAGTTCGGATCAGTGTTAGCAGAGATAAAAAAGCTAAAGTCTGATCTTGATGTTTTGCGCTCCCAGCCAGGCAGGATGGGGCCGACTCACCTTGAGACAAAAGTGATGGACCGGCTGGTCGAGTTATACCACCGCGAGAAGATCTTGTGGCGTCAACGGGCTAGAGTTAAGTGGCTGTCTCATGGGGACAAAAATACCTATTTCTTTCACCTACGAGCGAGTAGAAGAAGGAGGAAGAATAAGATAAAAGCTCTCTTGCGACCTGATGGTAACCTCACGGAGGAAACAGAAGAGATGGAGGACATGGTAAATTCTTTTTATGTAAACATTTACACTTCGGAGGGAGTTCATGATATGGAGAGAGTGATTGGTACAGTGCCAAGGAAAGTAACGGACGAGATGAATGCTCAACTAAATGCGCCCTACTCACAATAGGAGGTGAAAGAGGCCCTTTTTCAAATGTTCCCCATGAAGTCACCTGGACCCGATGGCTTTCCCGCTCATTTTTTCCGACGACATTGGGGTGTGTGTGGTGAAGAAGTCACAAAGATGGTGCTGAGTATAGTAGAAGGGAATGAGTCGTCAGAAAGTATCAATGAGACTATTCTAGTCTTGATCCCCAAGGTAAAAGATCCAAACCAGTTAACCCAATTCCGCCCAATCAGTCTTTGCAATGTTTTATATAAAATTGCTTCAAAGGTGATCTCGAACCGGCTAAAAGTGGTACTCCCTGATATTATTAACCCGGAGCAGTCAGCTTTTGTTCCGGGTAGATTGATCACTAACAACATAATTGCAGCGTATGAATGCCTACATTTTATGAAGAGAAACAAAGCAAAGAAGAATCAACATTGTGCTCTTAAGCTGGATAGGATGAAGGCCTATGACAGGGTAGAGTGGGCATATCTTCGAGCTATTATGGTGAAACTTGGTTTCACACAAAGATGGGTGGAGATTGTCATGGGCATGGTTACTTCAGTAAAATTCTCGATGATGTTCAATGGTAAGAAGTTGGAGCAGTTTATTCCTTCATGTGGAATCAGACAGGGGGACCCAATCTCCCCATAGTTGTTCTTGTTGGCAGCAGAGGGCCTTTCGTGCCTGTTAAAATCTCGAGTTGAGTCATCAAACCTTAAGGGAATACAAGTGGCACCTTCGGCGCCGCATGTAAACCATCTTCTTTTTGCAGATGACAGCCTGCTGTTTTTCAAGGCGAATAGTGTGGGAGAAGATGAGGTTAACCAGGTCTTGGATGTTTATTGCCAAGCAACAGGGCAGCGCATAAATTATGGTAAATCCTCAATATTTTTCAGTAAGGGTGTTCCGGAAAGTATTAGAGATGAGATCAAGCAAACCCTTCAAGTCCCCAATGAAACTTTAAATGAAAAGTACTTGGGTATGCCTTCTGATGTTGGTTCATCAAGGAATGGAGCCTTCAAGTTTTTGAAAGATAGATTATGGAGCAAAATTCAAGGATGGATCGAGAAAACACTCTTGGCAGCAGGCAAGGAAGTGTTGGTTAAATCGGTGGCACAAGCCATCCCCGTTTTCTCCATGTCTTGTTTTAAACTCCCGAGGGGACTATGTGAACACCTAAACATGCTAATAAGGAAGTTTTGGTGGGGAAGCAAAAACAGACACCGGAAACCAAGTTGGGTATCCTGGGAGGCGATGACACAACCAAAGGCGATGGGGGGTTTAGGCTTCAAAGATTTTGAGCTTTTTAACCTTGCCATGCTAGCTAAACAAGGTAGGAGGATCATGCAACAACCAAACTCGTTGAGCGCCCAAATTCTCAAGAGCGTGTAATTTCCAGACTCAACGATCTTGCAAGCACAGTTGGGATCCCGTCCAAGTCAAATTTGGAGGGCTATCAAAGAAGGAGTTGATGTTTTGAAGCTTGGTCTTATTAAGCGCATTGATAACGGGAATTCCACGGATGTATGGTCAGACAACTAGATCCCTAGAGATGAAATGCTATGTTCCTATGGTAGCAAGATTGCTAACCCGGCAAGGCTGGCCTCGGACTTCTTCAGCTTGAGCACCGCTGCTTGGGACAAGCAAAA
This sequence comes from Triticum urartu, assembly GCF_056163025.1. Taxonomy (NCBI): domain Eukaryota; kingdom Viridiplantae; phylum Streptophyta; class Magnoliopsida; order Poales; family Poaceae; genus Triticum; species Triticum urartu. Next base: position 686,426,625 of record NC_141879.1, read on the forward strand.
AGTTGAGCAAACCTTCATGCCTATGGATGTCGAAGACATCCTAGCTATTCCCATTAGCACCCGAAACTTTGATGATTATTGGGCATGGCACTTCGAGAGAAACGGCAAGTTCTCAATTTGCTCGGCGTATCGGATGATGGTGGCCATACGGAACCGTAGAGGAGCTTGGCTCGAAGAAGCAGCCGGACCCTCGACTAGGAGAAATGAGGAGAAGTCATGGAAGCAATTATGGAATGTGCGGGTGCCATCTAAATTCAGAATGTTCCTATGGCGGTTAGCTAGGCAATCCCTTCCCACTGAGGATGTCCGCGCTCACCGCAACATGTCGACCTCTAGCTCGTGTGCCTTTTGCGGTCCGAGGGATTCCTGGAGACGCTCTCTCCTTGAGTGCTCAGTCGCAAGATGTGTATGGGCTCTGGAAGATGGTGAAACGGTGGACTGCATGATCGCAACGTCTGAACCAACTGCAGGACAGTGGCTTTTCACCCTCATGGCATCCTTGGATCATAGTATGTTCGTCCGTATGGCAGTCACTCTATGGGCAATCTGGACAGCACGGTGAAAATATATACATGAGGGGATTACTCAGAGTTCGCAGGCCACTTCTCTATTTGTCAGCAGATTTTTGAAAGAGCTAGAGCTGAGTAATACTACTCCTCAGCGCACTTTGCAGGTTGCCCCTCAGGGAAATGTGTCAGCACATGCAAGACCCAAAGCGCCACCGGTGGGATACATCAAAATCCATGTGGATGGTGCTGTTCTACGCAACCGGCGAGGTGCCGCGGCGGCTATCTGCCGTGATCAGGCGGGTAACTATATGGGAATTCGACACATGTCATTCCAGGGATAACGGACCCACCCACGTTGGAAGCAATAGCGTGTCGTGAAGGCCTTGCTCTGGCGGAGGATCTTCTCGTCAGGAATTTAATCATCGCTTCGGATTGCAAGCGGGTTGTTGACGACATCAAGCTTGGCAACCAGGGCGCTTAGGGTTCTGTGATTACAGAGATTAAACTTCGTTCTTCGGATTTCACTTGTAATTTTGTTTTTGAAAGCCGCTCTTCGAACGGTGAAGCTCATAGTCTAGCTAAGCATGCACTTTCTCTCGGTGCGGGGCGCCACACTTGGTTGGTTAACCTCTACAATCCGATTTGTATCCCACTCCATGTGGATTATCATCAATAAAGCTTAGTATTGCCCTCAAAAAAATTTTGTTAGGTTTTTTGGTTTTTCATTTTATTCACAGGTTTTCCTTTTTTCCACCGGTTTTCTTAATTTTTTTCTGGGTTTCATTGGTTTTAGTCTACTTTTACTTTTCCTTTTTTTTTCACCTTTTTCTTTGTTTTTCTGTTGATTTTACTGGGTTTTTCTTTCTATTTCTCTTTGGTTGTACTTGTTTTTGTTTTTTAGTTTCTTTGTCGGTTTTCACTGGTTTTCGTATCCATGAGAATTTTTTTCCTATACACATTTTTACCATATTAGAGATGCTTGATTAGAATTTATCAAATACTCCCTCCCTACCAGTGTCAAAAAACATCTAACATTATGGGACGGAGGGAGTACTTGATTAAAATTTTACCAATGCTTGATTATCATTTTTTAAATACATGACCAACTTTTTTCATACATATTCTCTATATTTTAACACATTTTCCGTATACATGAGAAACATTTTTCTATAAACATTAAACATTTTTCAAGTTCTTGATTAAAATTTTCAAATGCTTGATAATTTTTTTGAAATACATGATCATTTATATTTATAAAAATTGTATATTTTTTTATGAATATTTCATATACATGACAAAAGATAATCCTATACACATTTAATTTTTTAACTGCTTAATTAAAAAAATGAAATACTCCCTACGTCCCATAATATAAGAGCGTTTTTGCACTACACCATTGTTAAAAATGCTCTTATATTAAGGGACAGAGGGAGTACTTGATTAACATTTTGTAATGCTTTATTGGTATTTTTGTAAATAAATGATCAAATATTTTTCATACACATTTTTTATACATTTTTGGTATATATAGGATTTTTTCTATACACATTTATAATTTTTGAATGCTTGATTAACATTTTTAAAATGATTGATTAACATTTTAAAATACATGATCGACTTTTTCATACACATTATATACTTTTCATATACATGAGAAACATTGCTTCAAATGCTAGATTAATATTTTTCTAATTTTCTATGCAAACTTTTAAAAAATATATATATTGATAATATCTGAATGTATAAACCAAAGTAAAAAATGGAATTGAAAAACAAGAAACGTGAAGAAAAACGAAAAAATGAGGTTGTGGCCTTCTGCACGCTTGGCTAGCCCAGTCTCGCACTCGCCGAGGTGAGGCTGCCAAATGTACACACTTTCTGATTCTCAAAAAAAATGTACACACTTTCTAGCCTGGTCTTCCTGACCACCGAACAAAATATTGAGAGTCTAACTAGTACATCCAGGCCAGAAAGCGCATTTGACCAGCCATATGCAGCTTTGTACAAGAACCAAACTAAGGGCATCTCCGATGCGGACCTTAAAATCGCCTACATTCATTCGGATCACACGGTTCGGATGTGTTTTGCCATTCAACATGTGCCTGTATCAACCAGAAGCAAACCCGGGGGTTTAAGAGAGTCCAGACTGCTGCCACGCTAGCGTCTGAGAACGCTGGCCCACCCAAAACTCCTTTCCTTCGCCCACGTCATTCCACGCTAGAGCGTCAGTGTCACATTCATGCTGGTCCAAAGCAGACGTGACCACTTGCTCGAGCCGGTATTGAAGCGGTGCACCTGTCGAGAGCGTTGCCTGCTGCATGCCCGCCATGCATGCCTTCTCTTCGCATTGAAACGGCATACGTCTTCCCTCCTACCTCCAATAAACCAGCGCGTGTGTCGAGGAACCTACTGACGGTGCACAAAATCGTCAGATTTCTTGGTAGGGTACCTAGCGTAGCTGGAAGTCACAGATCGGAGATCGCACGAGGAATTTACCCAGGCTCGACCCTCCATGGCGGAGCAATACCCTACATTTTGCTTGTGCTTGTTAATGATGGTGGGTATACCTTGAGTGAGGGATTAAAGAGATATATGAGTCTCCCGTTATATACACGATGGAGTCAAAGGGTTTTACAAAGGGATATGTGATCTAGCTGGCCGTCATCATCAACTTGGGGATCAAAAAGGTCCAATGACGTCGCTCCCTTCCTCCGGACTCCCTCCTGCCGCTAGATACGTAGTGGGCCTCATGGGCCTAAGGACGGGCCCTCTGCCGGACACCCTATGATGAGCCACTCGAGTGTATGACACCGTCACGTACTCCAACGCCTCGAGTGCCACATATTCGTAAATGTGGCACCCGGCATTAAACACCTCGTCGATTGGCGCCTCGCATCCGTTCACTATTTAAATGTGGCTAGGTACACTAGTAGAAAAAGGGCCTATTGTCCCGGTTCGTAAGGGCCTTTTGTCCCGGTTCCTGAACCGGGACTAAAGGGTCGGTACTAATGCCCTGTCCCTTTAGTCCCGGTTCAATCCAGAACCGGGACAGATGGGCCTCCACGTGGCCTGTGCACGGAGCCCAGGCAGGAGGGCCTTTGGTCCCGGTTGGTGGCACCAACCGGGACCAATAGACATCTACGCGTCAGCATTTCTGTGGCTGGGGTTTTTTTAAGGGGGGGTTGGGGGTTTTGGGGGGTTAATTTAGGTGTTTCATATATTGTGTTAGCTAGCTATAATTAATAAGAGAAGTGTCCTCTTTTATGTCCGTGCTTAGTCGACGCTACGTACTATACATACGTATAGAGAGGACTAGACACGCTAGCTAGCTAGTAAGCAAACGAAGGAAACAGAAGATCGTCATGAACATATATGCATACGGAGAGAAGTGATATCGACCACCTCTCCTTCTCCGAGAGATTGGTCGAACAACAAGTTCTCGTATATCTATCCGACACTATCGGCTACATATATACAATAATTATCTCTTACAAATATAATCTCCTAACATACGGACTCATGGTCCACATAGTATTCTCCGTCTTCAGCGATCACGTGGTCAAGAAAGAATGCCGCCAATTCCTCTTGAATTGCTCGCATGCGAGCTGGTGCTAGGAGTTCATCTCGCTTCCGAAACATCTAATTTGAAGAAGGGGGTCAATACATATATATAAATATGAATGAATGAAACTCAACACAAATGATGGTAATAAAATAAAATTGTGAATGTTGTTATTTACGCACTTCATATTGTTCGTCAGAGTAGCCCCGCTCACAGGTCGTGTGGCGGATGGACTCGCAAACGTAGTATCCACAGAAATCATTCCCTTATTCCTGCCACAACCACTTTATAAGAAATAGAGGTCAATCAAACTGATAAGCAAGAATGCCAAATGGTATTGATGAAACTAGCGCTTGAATCAATAGGAGATGCGCGGAACATACTACTATAGTACTTACTTTCGGGTGTCTAAATTGCAGCTTCTTCGGGAGTCCTGGAGCTTTTTTGGTGAATTTTTCCAAACCCTGCCAGACAAAGAAAACAATTACTTGATATATCAGGAAATGAACAAAGTTGTTGATATGGTGGATAATGATCGATTTAACTTACTTCTCGAGCATCTGAATCATGTCCGCATAGTCCTGGGGATCTTTTCGTCTTGAGTCTAAGACGGTTACTAGTCCCTGCTCAAGCTTAATCTCTAGGAGAATATACTGGAAACTGCACACGCATGCATAACTCATCAATTACATTACTATAACCTTGACTAATATATAAGGGAAACCGAATATGCACAAGACAGTAACACTCACTTGAAGTTGTAAGGAAAGAGTATTATATCTTTGTTTTCATTTATGACCAACGATCGTAGCAAGTTGTCCTCGGTATCTGCGGCATGAAATTTAACCTCAATTGCATCTATGAGATATGTGTTAATGAACCCAATATCACCGACTTGTCTTTTCTTCAATTCGACGATCTTCAATCTGCATAATATAGTCAGGATAATTATAAATACATGCAATGAAAGAGCTGAGCTATATAGAGAGACTTAATGACAGAAGTAGTACTACTTACAGACAGTAGCAGGTGACCGTTGCTTTATCGAGGGCCAATTGATTGAAAAACTGAAAGAACTCCTCAAATGGAACAGGCAACAAATCAATTCCAACGAGGTCATGCTCCTTTTTAACTCTCACATACAAAGTACTCCTCCCCCCAGACTCTCTGCAGATTTTCAAGTACCAATCATGCAATCTTCGCATCATCGTTGATAGAGATCTTTCATCTTTGACGAGAGGCTTCCCGTACTCGTATCTTTGTATCTGCACCTCCATGAAATCATAATGTACATCGTCGGGCAGGTAATCTCCAAGATTGCTATAACCGGGCACCATCCTCGGCTCATTAGCGACGATGTCGCTAGGCACCTTGAGCGGGGGGCACGATTGCTTCGCTTGTTCGCCGAGCTGGGCAATTTGTTTCCCAGCTCGTCGTTCTTTCAGCCTTTGATCACTGAAAGTACTTCCCGACTGCTCCGCTTCGACAAATTCCTTTCCAATAATGCACTCATAGTTTCCTTTCGGCGGAGACTTGGGTGGTTTTGTCAGGGCAACAAGAGTGCGCTTCGCTTTCACCGGATCTACCTTCTCCTTCGGAGGTGGACGTTTCTTTGCTTTCACCCCTTCAAATAAGTTCCTCACTTCTTCTCGCGCGATCTCGGCGTTCTCCTCTGGGGTCCTCTCGTATGGTAACTTCTCTGGAGTCTTCAGAGAAGGACCGAATCTGTATGTCCTCCCGCCTCTGGCTGTACTGCTAGACGCCGGTAGAGCAGATGGAGCGGTTGTCTTCTTTACTTGCTTATGAGGCGAAGGAGAAGGACTACAACGCGCCGGAGCAGCCGGAGCGGCGGCAGGTCTCTTCCGCCCTTGCTGACGAGGCGGAGAAGGAGGAGGCTGGCTGCTCGGGCGCGCCAGCGCAGGCGGAGAAGGAGGTGGAGTGCCGCCATGCGCGGGAGAAGGAGCAGGCCGAGTGCCCTGATCGTCACTCGCCGGAGGAGGAGGCGGTTGTGGAGGCTGAGTGCCCTGACTCGTCGTCGGAGGAGGAGGAGGCAGAGGCGTCCGGTTCGGAAGGTTGATGAGCTCCTTCCGCCATAGGCATGGAGTCTTCAGAGCAGAACCCAGCCGAGTCTCCCTTCACCGGTAGGGTGGTCAAGCTGGAGGTCCTCAAATCCCTCCGTTATTTCATCCACCATCACCCTAGCATATCCTTCTGGAATCGGCCGGCAGTAAAAAGTTGTGCCGGGTTCAGTAGGAAAAACAGATCCAACAGCCGCCTTGACCTTCATATTAATCCATTGCGTCATAAGGTGGAAATTTTGAGACTCCGTGATAGCATCCACGGGATAGCTGGCAGGAGCCGTCAAGACATGCTCCGGCTGAAGCAGCTCGGTGGAAGCCACGCTGCTTCTCCGCTGAGATGGCGGGGTAGCTTCGGGGGAAGCTTCGGCAGTTCATTTGCTGCGATTTGCTTCTCGTTCCTCTATCGCTTGTACCCTAGCGTGCAGCGCCTGCAGTTGGGTCTGCTCCACTTTCTTCCTCCTCTCGTGGCATTTGTAACCGCCTGCGTCCGGAAACCCAACCTTCCACGGAATGGAGCCTGGCGTGCCTCGGGTCCGTCCAGGGTGCTCAGGATTCCCGAGGGCCATTGTGAGCTCGTCGTTCTCTCTGTTTGGAACGAACGTCCCTTGCTGTGCTGCTTCGATATACTACTGAAGCTTCTTGACTGGTATGTCCATTTGATCGTTCGTCCAAATGCACTTCCCTGATACAGGGTCCAAGGTTCCGCCAGTCCCGAAGAATCAAGTCCGTCAACGATCTGGCGAGTTAATTGTCTCTGGTTCGATCCCTTTATCAACCAGATCATTCTCAGTCTTGGCCCACTTAGGCCGGGCTACGAGGTAGCCACATGACCCCGTGCGATGGTGATGCTTCTTCTTTGCAGCATTTTGCTTGTTTGTCGCTGACATCTTCTTACTCTTTTCCGATGTCTTGTGGGCCACAAATGCGGGCCAGTGATCTCTGATCTTCTCATATCTGCCCTTGAATTCTGGTGTCTCTTTATTTTCGACAAACTTATTCAGCTCTTTCTTCCACCTCCTGAATAGTTCTGCCATCCTCTTAAGAGCAAAATACTTGATTAATTGCTCTTTAACTAGCTTCTCCGGATCATCCTCTGGCGGTAGGGTGAAATTTGACTTCAGCTTAGTCCAAAGATCATTTTTCTGCATATCATTGACATAAGACACCTCAGGGTCTTCTGTAGCCGCTTTAACCATTGCTGGATGCTGATCGGGATCTTGTCCGTAACCAAAACCCCGCACTGAGCAACAAATGCGCTCTTTGTCCGGAGGAGTTCAATCGGTTGGCCGTCGGGCGTGATTGCTATGATCTCAAACTTTTCATCCGAGCTCAACTTTTTCTTCAAGCCTCGTCTCTTTACCGAAGTTGTGCTCGATCCGGAGAGCTAGAAAAAAGAACAAAGACTTAATTAATATGTGTACATACCAAAACAATGAATGCATCAATTAGCTAGTCAGCAGAAGCTTAAATAATATATATACCTCCCCGGACTCGGTTCGGTCACCGGAGACGTCATCACAGTCTCCTACTTGCACCGGCATTGGGTCACCGGAGCCGTCCTCACTGTCTCCTTCTTGCACCGGCATTAGGTCACCGGAGCCATCATAATCATAGCCAGCTGCTTCCTGACCATCGGTGTTGTTGAGAAACAATGAGCAGACGGCATCACTTCCTCGTGCAATTATGTCCCCCAACAACTCTTCTTGTACTTCGTCTCGGGTGGTGTCCATAGTTTCTACAAATATTTACAACATGGCAATTATTATTCAAACATGACAGATGGATATATTAGTGGCAAATGTAGAACTAATATTAATTAGTGGCCTCGACGCTGCTTCTCTAGGGTTTGGGGTGGCCTCGACAACGCTTCAAGGATAAAAAAAGAAGAGGAAGAAGAAAAAAAAAGAGGAGAAGAAAGAATAGAGGAGTAAGAACTCCTCTATTCTTTCTTCTCCTCTTTTTTTTCTTCTTCTTCCTCTTTTTTTTATCGGGAACGAGGGTCGTCGAGGGTCGCCGAGCGGTAGAGAAAACCCTAAATAGCAAGTATCATGGGTGTGAGATACATGTGGCCGTCAGTGTCGGACACTACATGGGCGTCAAAGCCCACGTCACTTGTGGGACGTGCATGTAGTGTCCGACACCGACGGCCACATGTATCTCATACCCATGATACTTGCTATTTAGGGTTTCTTCTTCTCTTTTTTTTCTTCTTCTTCCTCTTTTTTTTATCGGGAACGAGGGTCGTCGAGGGTCAGGGTCGCCGAGCGGTAGAGAAAACCCTAAATAGCAAGTATCATGGGTGTGAGATACATGTGGCCGTCGGTGTCCTTTCTTCTTCTCTTTTTTTCTTCTTCTTCCTCTTTTTTTTATCGGGAACGAGGGTCGTCGAGGGTCAGGGTCGCCGAGCGGTAGAGGAAACCCTAAATAGCAAGTATCATGGGTGTGAGATACATGTGGCTGTCGGTGTCGGACACTACATGCACGTCCCACAAGTGATGTGGGTCGATGCCCGCGTCACTTGTGGGACGTGGATGTACTGTCCGACACCGACGGCCACATGTATCTCACACCGATGATACTTGCCATTTAGGGTATATCGACCCCCCTCGTGTTGAAGTTATCGGGAGGTGGTATATATATCGTCCCCCCCTCGTGTCGAAGTTATCGGGAGGGGGTATATCGACCCCCCCTCGTGTTGAAGTTATCGGGAGGGGGTATATCAACCCCCCCCTCGTGTTGAAGTTATCGGGAGGGGTATATCGACGACGACAGACCCGATAAAACATAAGAATACGAAGAAGAAATAAAAAGAGGAGAAGAAGAAAGGAATAGAGGAGAAGATTGAAGAAAAAAAAGAAGAAAAAAAGAGGAGAAGAAGAAAGGAATAGAGGAGAAGAAGAACAAATAGAAATTTTTTCTATTTTTTCTTCTTCTCCTCTATTCATTTCTTCTTCTCCTCTTCCTTTTCTTCCTCTCCTCTTCTTCTTCTTTTTCCTCTTCTTATTTTCCTTTTTCCTCTCCTAAATATATAAAACTTTTCTAGAAATGAAACTAACCTAAAATGTACTAAATCAGAGAACATATATAGATAATCCTTTTCTAAATATTTAAATCTAACTTTTGCATATATGAACATATATACACGGAGAACATACAAACATATATACATTTTTATAAAAAAGAAAAATACAAAATACAAACATATATATGAAAAAAATATATGAAAAGAAGCAATATACACAATATATATACTGACATATATACATAATATACACAAAGAAGCAATATACACAATATACACAAGCATATAATATATGAAAAAAAACAGGGGAGGGGCGCCGGCCGGACCAACGGAGGGGCAGGGCGAGGGCGACGGGCGGGCCGGGGCGATGGCGACGGGCGGGGCGGGGCGACGGCGACGGGCGGGGCAGGGCGACGACGACGGGCGGGCCGGGGCACGCGACGCGCGTCGGGGCAGGGTGGCGAGCGGCGTCGGGCGAGGGCACGGCCGACGCGAGCGGGGGGCGACGGCGACCTCGGGCGGCTAGGGGAGGCGACGACGACGTCGGGGCAGGGGCCGGCGTCGAGGAGCAACGCAGCAGCCTGGCGGCGTTGGAGAAGAATGGCGGGTGGGGGGAAATTTCTCAAGTGTTTGGTTATATAGGAAAGGCTTTGGTCCCGGTTCGTGGCACAAACCGGGACCAATGCCCCCTTTAGTCCCGGTTGGTGCCACCAACCGGGACCAAAGGCCTCTTTTCAGCAGCCCAAAGGGCGGGAAGCGGCGGCCTTTGGTCCCGGTTGGTGGCACCAACCGGGACTAAAGGGGGGCAATGGTCACGGTTGGTGCCACGAACCGTGACCAATACCCCTCTTTAGTCCTAGTTGGTGCCACGAACCGTGACCAATGCCCCCCTTTAGTCCCGGTTGGTGCCACCAACCGGGACCAAAGGCCTGCGCCTGCCAAAGCCGCGATGCGGTGGGATGTTTAGTCCCACCTCGCTAGCTGAGGAGCGGCCGCAAGCGCTGCCCCGCCATCTCCATCGAACTCCTCAGAACTGCAGGCCTCTAGGCCTAATCTCACACCGCTATGCCTGTGGGCCTGCTGGGCCTTCTGCGGGCCTGAATCCTGGCCCATGGATGGACTTCTAGTCGTATTCAGGCCGTGGTGGCCCAGTAGGTGGCATTTTTTTACTATTTATTTTTTTCATTTCTACTTAGAACTAAATACTTATAGTTTTTTAGTGGTTTTTTTCTTTTAGGTCACAAAAATTATAAATTTTCTGTTACTGTCATTAGTTATAACATTTGAATAGTTTAAATTTGAATTTTTTAAAAAATTTGTGAATCACTAGTTTATGAATGACTTTACAATAAATATTGATTTTTGAGTCATTCTTTTTCCTGCTATTTAATATTACTGTGTTTTATCATTATACTTAATTTGGTAATTTTAGTTAGTCATAACAAATATTATAAGCATTTTTTTCTTTTTTTCTATTTATTTTTTAATTTCTACTTAGAACAAAATACTTATAGTTTTTTAGTGATTTCTTTTTTTTAGGTCACAAAAATTATAAACTTTATCTTAGTGCCATTAGTTTTCAAATTTGAAAACACTTTTTTTGTTTTTTTGCTTTTAGTGCCTATTTTTTTCCAGTTTTTTGTTTTGTTTTCTGCATTATTTATTTTCTTTTGTTTTTTGCTTTATTTTTTAATTCTTTTTTGCTTTTAGTTTTATAAAAATTATAAACTTTCTATTAGTGCCATTAGTTTTCAAATTTGAAAACACTTTTTTAGTTTTTATGTTTTCTTTGTTGCTTTATTTATTTTAGTTTGTTTCTACCAACAAAATACTTATTGTTGCTATTTTTATTTCTTTTCAGTTTTTTTGTTTTGTTTTCTTTATTATTTATTTTCTTTTGTTTTTTGCTTTATTTTTTAATTCTTTTTTGCTTTTAGGTCAGCAAAATTATAAACTTTCTGTTAGTGCCATTAGTTTTAGAAAAATTATAAACTTTCTGTTAGTGCCATTAGTTTTCAAATTTGAATAATTAAAATTTGAATTCTTTGAAATTTGTGTGAATCACAAGTTTGTGATTAACTTTACTAAAAAATGAACATAGATGCACCTATAGAGAAAATTCGACCTAAATTCATAGTTTTCAAATGAACTCTGAAAAATTTGGCATAGCATACTCGTGTGTTACAAAGTTGGCATGGTATCATCATAATAGTTGCGGGAGAAAGTCTTCACTTTTTCTTCGCTTGTGTCATTTGCTTATTGCGCCGTAACCATGGATAATCTTCATCGTTTATCAGGATGCTTGGGTCAGCCTTGACATTGAAGGGAGGAATTTCATGAAACTTTTCATAATCTTCAGACATGTCTGTCTTGCCCTCCACTCCCAGGATATCCCTTTTTCCTGAAAGAACTATGTGGCGCTTTGGCTCATCGTATGATGTATTCGCTTCCTTATCTTTTCTTTTTCTCGGTTTGGTAGACATGTCCTTCACATAGATAACATGTGCCACATCATTGGCTAGGACGAACGGTTCGTCAGTGTACCCAAGATTTTTCAGATCCACTGTTGTCATTCCGTACTGTGGGTCTACCTGTACCCCGCCGCCTGACAGATTGACCCATTTGCCCTTAAACAAAGGGACCTTAAAATCATGTTCGTAGTCAAGTTCCCATATGTCCACTATGTAACCATAATATGTGTACTTTCCGCTCTCGGTTGCTGCGTCAAAGCGGACACCGCTGTTTTGGTTGGTGCTCTTTTGATCTTGGGCGATCGTGTAAAATGTATTCCCATTTATCTCGTATCCTTTGTAAGTCAATATAGTCAAAGATGGTCCCCTGGACAACAAGTACAGCTCATCACAAACAGTGTTGTCACCTCTGAGACGTGTTTCCAACCAACTGCTGAAAGTCCTGATGTGTTCACATGTAATCCAGTCGTCGCACTGCTCCGGGTGTTTGGAGCGCAGACTGTTCTTGTGTTCATCGACATACGGGGTCACCAAGGTAGAGTTCTGTAGAACTGTGTAGTGTGCTTGAGACCAAGAATATCCGTCCCTGCATATTATTGAGTCACTTCCAAGAGTGCCTTTTCCAGTCAGTCTCCCCTCATACCACGATTTAGGGAGACCTATCTTCTTAAGGCCAGGAATGAAGTCAACACAAAACCCGATAACATCCTCTGTTTGATGGCCCATGGAGATGCTTCCTTCTGGCCTAGCGCGGTTACAGACATATTTCTTTAGGACTCCCATGAACCTCTCAAAGGGGAACATATTGTGTAGAAATATGGGCCCCAGGATGACAATCTCGTCGACTAGATGAACTAGGACGTGCGTCATGATATTGAAGAAGGATGGTGGGAACACCAGCTCGAAACTGACAAGACATTGCGCCACATCACTCCTTAGCCTTGGTACGATTTCTGGATCGATCACCTTCTAAGAGATTGCATTGAGGAATGCACATAGTTTCATAATGGCTAATCGGACGTTTTCCGGTAGAAGCCCCCTCAATGCAACCAGAAGCAGTTGCGTCATAATCACGTGGCAGTCATGAGACTTTAGGTTCTGAAACTTTTTCTCTGGCATATTTATTATTCCCTTTATATTCGACGAGAAGCCAGTCGTGACCTTCATACTAAGCAGGCATTCAAAGAAGATTTCTTTCTCTTCTTTCGTAAGAGCGTAGCTGGCAGGACCTTTATACTGCTTCGGAGGCATGCCGTCTTTTTCGTGCAAACGTTGCAGGTCCTCCCGTGCCTCAGGTGTATCTTTTGTCTTCCCATACACGACCAAGAAGCCTAGCAGGTTCATGCAAAGGTTCTTCGTCACGTGCATCACGTCGATTGAAGAGCGGACCTCTAGGTCTTTCCAGTAGGGTAGGTCCCAAAATATAGATTTCTTCTTCCACATGGGTGCGTGTCCCTCAGCGTCATTTGGAACAGCTAGTCCGCCGGGACCCTTTCCAAAGATTACGTGTAAATCATTGACCATAGCAAGTACGTGATCACCGGTACGCATGGCGGGCTTCTTCCGGTGATCTGCCTCACCTTTGAAATGCTTGCCTTTCTTTCGACGTTGATGGTTGGTCGGAAGAAATCAACGATGGCCCAGGTACACATTCTTCCTGCATTTGTCCAGGTATATACTTTCAGTGTCATCTAAACAGTGCGTGCATGCGTGTTATTCTTTGTTTGTCTATCCTGAAAGGTTACTGAGAGCGGGGCAATCATTGATGGTCACGAACAACAATGCCTTTAGGTTAAATTCCTCCTGTCTGTGCTCATCCCACGTACGTACACCATTTCCATTCCACAGCTGTAAAAGTTCTTCAACTAATGGCCTTAGGTACACATCAATGTCGTTGCCGGGTTGCTTAGGGCCTTGGATGAGAACTGGCATCATAATTAACTTCCGCTTCATGCACATCCAAGGAGTAAGGTTATACATACATAGAGTCACGGGCCAGGTGCTGTGATTGCTGCTCTGCTCCCCAAAAGGATTAATGCCATCCGCGCTTAAAGCAAACCATACATTCCTTGGGTCCTTTGCAAACTCATCCCAGTACTTTCTCTCGATTTTTCTCCACTGCGACCCGTCAGCAGGTGCTCTCAACTTTCCGTCTTTCCTCCGGTCCTCACTGTGCCATCGCATCAACCTGGCATGCTCTTCGTTTCTGAACAGACGTTTCAACCGTGGTATTATAGGAGCATACCACATCACCTTCGCAGGAACCCTCTTCCTGGGGGGCTCGCCGTCAACATCACCAGGGTCATCTCGTCTGATCTTATACCGCAATGCACCGCATACCGGGCATGCGTTCAGATCCTTGTATGCATCGTGGTAGAGGATGTAATCATTAGGGCATGCATGTATCTTCTCCACCTCCAATCCTAGAGGGCATACGACCTTCTTTGCTGCGTATGTACTGTCGGGCAATTCGTTATCCTTTGGAAGCTTCTTCTTCAATATTTTCAGTAGCTTCTTAAATCCTTTGTGAGCCACAACATTCTCTGCCTTTCACTGCAGCAATTTCAGTACGGTACCGAGCTTTGTGTTGCCATCTTCGCAATTGGGTTACAATCCTTTTTTGTGATCCTCTAACATGCGATCGAACTTCAGCTTCTCTTTTTGACTTTCGCATTGCGTCCTTGCATCGACAATGACCCGACGGAGATCATCATCATCGGGCACATCGTCTGGTTCCTCTTGATCTTCAGCAGCTTCACCCGTGGCAGCATCATTGGGCACATCGTCTGGTTCCTCTTGATCTTCACCAGCTCCCCCCGTTGCAGCATCACCGTATTCAGGGGGCACATAGTTGTCATCGTACTCTTCTTCTTCGCCGTCTTCCATCATAACCCCTATTTCTCCGTGCCTCGTCCAAACATTATAGTGTGGCATGAAACCCTTGTAAAGCAGGTGGGAGTGAAGGATTTTCCGGTTAGAGTAAGACCTCGTATTCCCACATTCAGTGCATGAACAACACATAAAACCATTCTGCTTGTTTGCCTCAGCCGCACCGAGAAACTCATGCACGCCCTTAATGTACTCGGAGGTGTGTCTGTCACCGTACATCCATTGCCGGTTCATCTGCGTGCGTTATATATAATTAAGTGTCCAAATTAATAGAAGTTCATCATCACATTAAAACCAAAGTACATACATAGTTCTCATCTAACAACATATATCTCTCCAGAGCATCTAATTAATTAAACCATACATTGAAACTATGTAAAACATTTCAATGCGAAAACAAATGCGATCATAATCGCAACCAATGTAACAATTGATCCAACGACATAATGATACCAAGCCTCGGTATGAATGGCATATTTTCTAATCTTTCTAATCTTCAAGCGCATTGCATCCATCTTGATCTTGTGATCATCGACGACATCCGCAACATGCAACTCCAATATCATCTTCTCCTCCTCAATTTTTTTTTATTTTTTCCTTCAACAAATTGTTTTCTTCTTCAACTAAATTTAACCTCTCGACAATAGGGTCGGTTGAAATTTCCGATTCACATACATCCTACATAAATAAAATCTATATCACGTTGGTCGGCATAATTTTCATAAACAATAAATGAACCAATAGTTATAAATTATAATATATATACCACATCCGAATCATAGACAGGACGAGGGCCGACGGGGGCGGATACCAAAACCATCGCACTATATAAGATGCAATAATAAAAGTAAGAAAATAATAGAAGTATCTATCTAAACATACAAGTAAGAATATTTTTTCCTTTCAAAAAGAAGATAAGAACAAGAGGCTCACCACGGTGGTGCCGGCGATGAGCTCGGCGCGGGTGATCGACGGCGGTGAAGACGGGGACGGGGCGTGACGGACCGCTAAACGTAGACAAATATTGAGGAAAATGGAGCTTGAAGGTCGAGCTTGGAGAGGAGAAAGCTTAAGTACTGTGGCTCGGGCATTCCATCGAACACCTTGTGTGCATAGGAGGTGAGCTAGAGCACCACCAAGCCCTCTCCCCCTCGGCCAGAAAAAACAAAGCAGTGTGCTCTGCTCTTACGCGAGGGGGTATATATAGGCACCTCATTGGTCCCGGTTGGTGGCATGAACCGGGACTAAAGGGGAGCCTTTGGTCCCGGTTCAAGCCACCAACCGGGACCAATGGTGGTGGGCCAGGAGCGAGGCCATCGGTCCTGGTTCGTCCCACCAACCGGGACCAAAAGGTCCATACGAACCGGGACCAATGGCCCACGTGGCCCGGCCGGCCCCCTGGGCTCACGAACCGGGTCCAATGCCCCCATGGGTCCCGGTTCTAGATTGAACCGGGACTAATGGGCTGACCCGGCCTGGACCGTTGCCCCCTTTTCTACTAGTGGTACCGGGCAAGAACCACACCACAACTCCGCTCTCTATCTCCTCCTTGCACCACACCCGCCATGGCCTATCGCTCCAATGCATGGTGGGACGGCCTGTTCGGTGAGAAGAAGAAGGAGCTCTCTGGCATTACAGCCCGCCATGTGTCCTGATGATCCAGCCAGAGACGGACTAGCTTGCCGGCAAGCTCTCAGGAGCCGTCGCCACCACAGGCTGGCCAACGCCGCTTCCCGGCGAATCCGTCGCGAGTGATGACCGCAACACATCCAACAAGCAGAGAAAGAAGCCATGTTCGTGGAGGTCGACACGGCGGCGAAGGAATTTGACTGGGGCACCGACTATGACATCGTCAACTCCGCGTCGGCCATGCCTGCAGTCGCCACCAACACCGAGGAAAAAGTAGGCCATGGGAGACCGCCGTCGCTTGTGTCCCAAGAAGGCCACCGCCTACGCCTCGCCGGCCTACACAGTTGGTCACTTGCCCACTTCATGGGGGCGTAGGCCACGGTGACCGTCTTCCACAGCCCCCAAAGCCAACCTTGATTCGTGCTTCGTGGAAACAGAGGCTACTCTCTCCCTCCCGCTGAAGCATATTCGAATATAGGGAATTCCTCCGAGGCTCGGGGCGGTCCGGTGAGTTTGCTGCCGAACATAGGGAAGACACTGTGGCCGGCGATAGACTATATTAGAATAGCATAGCCTAGTCCACTATACTTTAGTTGAAATATTTCCGAAATGTAAATGTTTTCATCTGGTTTATATGAAAAGGGTGTGTCTAGGGCACATCTAGATGTGCTCTAGTTATTGCACATCTAAGTGAGTGAATCAAGCTTAAAAGAAAAAGAAAAAAGAGAAAGAAAATATTCACACGAATCTTAATGTAAGATCAATGACATATGACTTAGATGTGCAATACTTATGGCACATCTAGATGTGCTTTAGCAAAACTGATATGAAAATTATCCGGTTTGCACAAATTTTGTTCGGTTTGTTGACATCTCCATTAATGTCCATAGACTGGTCCTGAGGATCCGCGGACGGATGTAGTGTCTGGTTTGAAGGTCTACAATGCACCAACTCTTACAGTTTGGAGGGGACAGCATCTCTCTCCGAGACAAAGAAACACAGCTTTCCTCCTCTGCAGCCACACAACGCACTCACGCAGTCACGGCCTAACACAATCGCCATGGCGCCAAGCAGCACCAACCGCGACCGCCGCCGCGTGGTCCTCCTACCGCTGCCCTACCAAGGCCACATCAACCCCATGCTTCGCCTCGCCGCCGCGCTGCACTCCCGTGGCCTCGCGGTCACCATCCTCCACCCAGAGACCCGCGCGCCGGACCGCCGGAAGCTCCCGGCGGACTACCGCCTAGTCACCATCCCGGACAACATACCTCCGGAGGTCGCCGCGTCCAGGGACGTCGCGTCGTTCGTCTTCGCGCTGAATAGGAACTGCGCAGCGGCGTTCCGGGACTACCTGGCCGGCGCCCTCAGGGAGGAGGAGGAAGGGGAGGACGGCCACGTCGCCTTCGTGGTCGCCGACGTGGACTGGTTTGTGCCGCTCTCCGTGGCTAGGGAGCTTGGCGTGGCCGCTCTGGCCCTCATGACGAGCAGCGCCGTCAGGTTCCTGGTGTACTTGGCGTACCCAAGTCTATGCCACAAGGGCTACTTGCCCGTTCAAGGTAATACCAAATCGCCATTGTTGTGCTCTTTGTTTGGAGTTTGGAGGCCTAGCTAGCTTTTCTCAGTTCGTTCAACGAAAGAAATTAGTATATTCGATGGATATCCGCAATAATGTCTGGTTTCAATCGATCAACAGAGAACCTTATATCACATAGTAGCTAGGTTCGTTCTCGGAACAACAGCATAACCAGCGTTGCTAGATCCGAATTATTGCTAACAAAACAGCGTTGCTAGTACTTGCATTTTTAAAGTACAATCTGACGTGTCCCGCCAAACAAATAATACAACATGAACATGACATGCATACACAAAGGTTGTGAGTGTGACCCCCTCCCCCCACCACCCAAAACTTCACCTAATCACCCACTCCATCAGTCCATCTCCGTTATCACGTGGGTCTGTGAGTGGTACGATCCTCGAATAGGAGAAACAAAGATAGAAAATGAAGTAGGTACATTCTTTCCTTTTTTTTGAAGTAGGTAAGATGCGATCTACGATCTAATTAATCGATGTTGTCAATTAAGATTTTTTTACAAACGTCCTAAAAAACAAGTTCGTAAAATATGAAGATGGTTATCTTCATCTGTGGTCTATGAACAACCAATGTACATGATAAAACCAAAAGTTACAAGAAATGAGCCTAGCTTTTTTTTTTCTTGCGAGGGGAATGGATGTACAACCTGGCCATTGGTTCAAGTCCTCGCGATTGCTAATTTGGATTCATATTCCTTCAAAAACAAAATTATTGTAGGCCTACTTTACTGCCTCACGAGCGTAAATTTTGGTTCATAATTTGACAAAAATGAAATCAAAGTAGGCCGCTTCCCCTACTGCATTTTCCTTTTGCATTAGAGGATTTTTACAACACGGTGAATATGTTTTTGGAACTAAAGGCTTTGTTGTTGGTGGTGGTGGTGGTGGTGAATATGTTTTTAGATTTGTTTGACCAAATTCATGTGCTACTAGAAGAGATGGGCGCGCTTTGCTGCGTCGTTGGAATTATTTGTATTTCATAAAAAGTTACTCCCTCTTTTTTCAAAATGTAAGCTGTATTGGCTTTTTGAAAAGTCAAAACTCTTTAAAGTTTGATCAAATTTGTAGAGAAATGTATCAATATCCATAATATCAAATCAGTATCAGTAGCTTCATCATGAAATGAATTTTTAGATTTTATATATTTATTATTGTAGATGTCGATATTTTTGGCTGTAGACTTCGTCAAATTACAAGAAAATTGAATTTTCAAAAAACTAATACATCTTACATTATGAAACTGAGGGAATATTTGGTTTGACAAGTGAAGTGTTTTGGTGGTTCTTCATGGTGTGGGGAAATTTTCTGCGTCGATGATTGCATGCACTATATTGGTGCTATAATAACATATATATGTCGGCATTTCTTGTTTTGTCTAGGTGGTGAGAGGGTGCAGCGGGTTGATGTATTTTTACAGGCCGGTTGCTACCCATTGATTTAGAAAAAAGTGTTGACCCGGTCAAAATATGAGGCAAATCCAAAATTCTATACTTCAATCGAATGAGATAGCTCCAAAATTAGGGAGCATGGTGAATTAAAATAATTGATTGAGATAGCTCCATGATAAATTGTTGACCCAGTCAAAATCGGCTGACCTCAATTGTTTAGGAGGCCTTAAAAATTAGGGACCATAGTGTATGTAATAATGTGGTGTTTAGGTGGGCCTTTTACAGTGTGGGAAGTCGATGACTGCCTGTACTATATTGGTCCTATATATAGTATCATATGTTGGCGTTTCTTTTTTCTAGATGATGAGAGGGTGCGCGGGATTGATATATTTTTATAGGCCGGTTGTTGTCATTTGATTTTAAAAATTGTTGACCCGATCAAAATATGAACCAAATCCAAAATTGTATACCTCTAGATCGAACAAGAGAGCTCGAAAGTTAAGGAGCATAGTGAACTAAAATAATTGAATGAAAGAGCTCCATGTGAAATTGTTGATCCAGTTAAAATCGGGTGACACAGTATCAAATTGAAGACCTCAATTGTTTAGGAGGCCTGAAAATTAAGGAGCATACTGTATGTAATATACTACGTAGTAGCTAGTCAGTACCCATTACACATGCGTGATCGAGAACAGCCATTTTGCGTATTCAACCGGGTATGTACTATTGGAATCTAAATTCCATTTTAGAGCACACATTGGCAATCACTCGGTTTGCTCCTTAATTGTCGTCTTTTCTTTGCTTGATTGGTTGGAGCCGATATTGAATGATCGTTCATCTGTCCATCAGAGTCAAATTTCAACATTGCAGTGGAGGAGCTTCCCCCCTTCGTTGTGCAAGACTTGCATCTTGTGATGGACAAGACTCGACACCTCGCGTACACAGATCTCCTCGCCCACATCGTCGCCGGCGTACGGCAATCCTCGGGCCTAATAATCAACACATCCGAAGACATCGAGGGCATGGAGATCGAGAGAATCCGCAGCGAGATTGCCCTCCCGGTGTTCTCCGTCGGCCCTCTGCACATGATGACGTCTTCATCCGTCGAGAGCAGCCTACTGACAGAAGATCGCAGCTGTTTGGACTGGTTGGACACACAACGGCCAAACTCTGTGGTCTACGTGAGCTTTGGGAGCCTGGTGGGCATCGACACAGATGAGTTCTTGGAGATGGCCTGGGGCCTGGCTAACAGCCAGCGCCCGTTTGTGTGGGTGGTCCGGCCGAGGCTTGTGCACGATTGCGAGTCCAGTGCGATCCCTGGCGAGCTGCAGCAGAAGATGGGCAACAGAGGTAGGATAGTGAGCTGGGCTCCGCAGCAGGAGGTGCTGAGGCATCCGTCTGTGGCCGCGTTCCTCACGCACTGCGGGTGGAACTCGACGACGGAGAGCATATCGGAAGGTGTGCCGATGATATGCAGACCATTGTCCGGCGATCAAATGGGTACTGCCAGGTACGTGTGTGATGTCTGGAAGGTGGGGGTTAGGGTGGAGGTGGAGAACCAGTTGAAGAGAGGGGAAGTCCAGGCGGCCATCACAAGACTGATGGATGGAAAGGAGGGTGAAATGGTCAGAGAAAGAATGAGAGATCTGAGGCATGTGGTGGTGAAGTGCACTAGCGAAGGTGGGACATCTGATGTTGCTTTGCAACGTTTAGTGGATTCCAATATTTAAGTACACAACTGTTTAGGCTATGAATTGTCTATTTTTTCGTACGAGTTTCTAATTCCCTTAAAATATTGATCATTTAAGATATTGCTTTTTTCATTGACCAGCTATTTTCTCCATCAAATAGTGAGATCAATTTATGATATTCACCTCATTCTTTTATTCTAGAAAATGCGAAAGCCTTGTGCTTCGATCCGTCAATAGAAAGAAAAGTTTGTGCAACTGATGGTTGCAAGAAAGATTTTTAAGGCATCCACAAATTATTATGTCCTACCGAGACAGATTCTGATCAGATCAACGATGGATCAGTGGACGAAATACATATAGATTGATGGGATTATGGGGCGATTGGGTCACATGCATGGGGCTATCCAAATAAACTAGTTTTCGTAACTACTATAATACAGGTATAATGAAAGGGTATCTTCTAATCTCACTGCTGTTAGCATCGAAAGTTATGATCTTTTTTTCTAATTGGGTATCTACCGAAGCAAACCTCATTACATTATACTTCATTATGCCCGCAACAATGCTGGATGTACTATGCACTCGACAAGTGGCTAGGAAATGCCACACTCCTGAAACAATATCAAGCTCTATATAATATTGTTCGTCATAAGGGTGATACTATCGCCACGATTATGGAATCCTTTCCCCCGAATGACGAGATTTAATAGGCCTCAGACTTGCATCGTGGAATGATTTGATAAATCGTCTCGCCATGGTACATTTATCACATGGAGTCAATCAATTTTGGTGGAATCTAAATGCGAGTGGTAAATTCTCGGTAGATTCAATGTATAGAGCGTTGATCCAATATGATGTGGCAGTTTATAATAAGAAGAAGATCTGGAAGATGAAGATGCCGCTTAAGAATAAAATCTTTGCATGGTATCTTCCTCCAGGAATCATTCTTATCAAAGATAGCCTTATTAAGAGAAATTGGTATGGAAATATGCAATGTGTTTTTTTTATCATCATGACGAAACAATAAAACACTTGTTCTTTCGGTGCAAATTAGCTTGGTCTATATGGTCAATCATCCAAATAGCTTTTGGCTTGTATCCTCCACGTAATGTTGCTAATATTTTTTGCAACTGATTACATGGGATTTATCACAAGTTTAGAATTCTTATCAGAGTGGGAGCGCTTGCCATTATTTGGTCGCTTTGGCTATGTAGGAATTATAAGGTTTTCAACATGAAAGTACTTCTCTTATGCAGGTTATCTACAGGTGTACCGGTACACTCCGTTTATAGTCGTCTCTACAACGTGTGGACAATCAAGACCTGTTTACAGAGGTGTGTGCACGCTTGGAGCACACGGTAAGGGATATTTTTACTCAACATGGATGGCAACATGATCTTAGAATTGGCCATCCTACAGCTTAGGCGGCATACAGACTCAATTTCTTGTACTTCGCCTTTATTTTTTATTTTTTAGATTCGACTTGGTATGGCTGTGTGCATCTCAGTTCTGCAGAGGACGGGTGTAATGCTTAAATCTTTAAGTAATAAAGTGCCCATTATCGAAAAAATGCACTGGGTATATCCTGCATGCCTCACCTGTCCATCTTTTTCGAGACTAGTGCAACATTCTTCTCACTCTGGATGGGAATATAAGTCTTGCATGGAAATTTAGGTCGTCGGATTAACTAGGAAAACATGTATAAAATGACACAAAATATGTATTTTTAGAAACTTCATTCGATGACTAATCTCAAAATAAATATTTTGTGACCTACAACACATTTTTGCTAATCAAACCAAAGAACTATGTGTGCCTGACTCATATTCCCATCTGGAGGGATTATGTATTCGTTGCATATATCTCCTTGTATTTCTATTACATCACATAACCCTGACAACTTTTTTCACAAATTATGTGCGAGATTCAAGACACACTATGTTTCACCCATAGTGCCAGGCTTTGCTCCGCTCACCCCATGCATTAATATCTGATTTCCATGTTTGAATACTTTTTTTAAACCAAAAGTCTAATTTATAATTAGTTTGCATATTTGCGTTCTTGGTGGCATTGACTTTGAAATAGGACCTGTCTTGAATATATTCCTACAAGTTTTGAAATTCGAATTATGAAACACAATGATACACTTGGGACACGGTGACCCAAAATGAAACTAGGCATAAACTATTGTTCTTACAAAAATTTACATATATAACCATATGAAACAACCTAAAGTACACCGACACACGATGAAAACAATATGATTCACTCTGGATTTTGAGGGACCGCCATAAAATTGAGAATTTTTTTGCAAAAAGATCTATGCATATTGGTACAGAATGTAACCGTGTGATGCACTAAAAAATAGTTTTTGTTGACACCCTATGAAACATTAAGATACATAGTTTTTATCATTTTCATAGTTTTAAAAGAGCTTCATATTATTACTATTATTGAGGGGAAGAGTTTCATATTATTGATCAGGTTTTAAAGTCGAAATTATATTTTGTTAGAACAACTATTCAATATCGATCGGCCTTATTTTCAAAATCTCGTCACAACAAACATCATTGCCCAAATAAAGATATTATCAGTTTATAAACTATTAAGAGTGGTATTGGGGAGAGGGAATCTCACAAAATATGGCATCATGGCATGAAGTGTACATCGACCTATTCATCGAAAATCTGATACAAACATGTCGAGTAGCCGAGCTATAGTAAAAATGGCTGGGCGGGCCAGGCTAGAGGGGAGCCAAAATTTGTTTCACTCATGGCCTGTTTTGCTACAACAAACTGGACATGCCACGAGACTGTCTTGCTTCAACGATGCCCCGTCACTGAACATGGGACATAATTTCATAAAGTGTATACATATTTGATAGTATAAGGATGATGGAAGTGACATGAAGCACAAACACTAGTAGAAAACAAGGATTTGGTCACAGCGCAATATACACATTAGTCCCGGTTGCATTACGAACCGGCATTAGCATTAGTCCCGGTTCAAGCTAATGTGAGCATTAGTCCCGGTTCAAGCGGCTAAAGGCATTAGTCCCGGTTCAAATGGGTCCTTTAGTCCCGGTTGTGTCTCAAACCGGGACTAAAGGGTCCATTTCGCAAACGCTACCCCCCCCCCCCCCTCCCTATCGCCATTTCAGTTTTGAAAAAAACAAAAGAAAATGATAAATACTTCAAAAAAATAAAATCCTTCGAGATGTAGTTACATTACTACATCTACTAGTTAGGAAAATAAAAAAACTTAAATTTGGACATGTTTTGCAAAAAAGTGTTATGAAGAAGTAAAACGGCTATAATTTTTGCATACGATGTCGGAAAAAAACGTATAATACATCAAAATGTTCAGCACGAAAATCCACATCCGATTTTGACAGCCATAGGCTTGTTTGCAAATTTTTAGAATCCTTAAATTCTTAAAGGAAAAAAAAGATATGCTCAAATTTCAGTTTTTTTGAATTTTGGTTAAATCAGGTCAAATTATGGTCAAACTACTTATTCAAGAAATATTAGTGTTACTAAAAATTATTCAAGAATATTAGTGTTACTAAATAATTATTTCATTTTTTGATTTTTGGTCAAATCTGGTCAAACTACTTATTCAAGAAATATTAGTGTTACTAAATAATTATTGTTTTTTAGAATAATAGTTTCAAACTCAAACAGTGAAACGCGTGACTTCATGCTCAAGCTAAACTCCTAGGGTTAATAGGATTGACATCTTACTATTGTCAGGAAAACAACAAGTGTAGACTTGGAAACGAGGGAGAATAGAGCCCGGAAGTTAAGCGTGCTTAGGCTGGAGTAGTGAGAGGATGGGTGACCGGCTAGGAAGTTAGATGATTTGGAATGATGAGGAGTGATTAAAAATTAGAGGTTAAATTGAGCAGTGGTGAGGGGTGATTAGAGATTAAATTGTAAAATAATTCAGAAATTTAAAAATCAGGAAAAAATAAAAAAAATCAATTTTTTCGTAAAATTACTAAAGGCCCTCTAGAATCAGGATTAATGGGCCTTTTTCTACTAGTGAAAGTAACACATATTTTCCAAAAATAAAAGCATCAACGGGTAACGAAAGCCACTCTCTACATAGGTGTATCATTGCTCGAACCGCGATCATTAGCAAGCAGTGAACTTCACCTCCGATGGCACCATTGTGAACCTAATCTGACGATGAATGCACAGTACTGGCATCATGAAAGTTACCACTACAGAAAAGCACAATGAAAGTTGACATTGCTATGTGTTACTCCATCCGTCTCTTTTTACTCTACGTATAAAATTTGTTCAAAGTTAAATTAGGTAAAGTTTGACCAAATTTATCTTTAAAATATCAACATTGTTATATAGTATGAAAATTAACTTTATGATGCGTCTAATGATATAATTGATTTTTTTTTATTTTTGGTCAAACTCTGCGAAGTTTGACTTCGGACAGATTTTATATCCAGGTTAAATTGAAACAGAGGAAGTACATCATTTTAGCTGCCCAACATATACTCTCGTTTAATAAAAAGTGCTATTAATAAAGAAAAGTTTACATCTTTATTGCTTGGGCTATGGATCTCGTTCAACCGATGGTACGACCGCGCGCCGTATTGTAAGTCTGGACCTTCTGTTAGTTGATGCCTTGTGTAGTATGATCACGGCCGCTCGCGAGGCGGCCGTTTCTTTATCCGCCAGCCACGCGTACCAGCCCCATGAAAATATTGTTTACTTGTTTTTTTTAGCATTAGTACAGACACAAGCGTTCATATACACATGCATACACTCATCCCTATGAACGGACACACACACACCGTACCCCTATGGGCATATTATCTTGAGATTTACGAAGTCACCGTAGGCGCCTCGTCGTTGAACCCTGGTGGGTTGAGGATACCACTGTCCACCTAACCAACTCAACTACAGATTGATTCGCATATTGTTTTGTTGTCGTTCAATATATATACTAGGTGCATTGCAATTCGCGTCTTGAATCTTGACCACCTTCCAATGGAAACCACACCCATCCAGCTCGTGTGCTACATTTTCCTCTGCGTCCTTGTCGTCACCGTACTCCTCACGCTCAGGCCAGCCTCTGGAAGCCGGCCGAACCTGCCTCCGGGCCCATGGGCGCTGCCGGTGATCGGCCACATGCACTTCCTGCTCGGCGCCCTGCCGCACCAGGCCATGCGCAGTCTCTCCCGGCGGCACGGCCCCGTGATGCTCCTCCGCCTCGGCCACGTCCTGACGCTCGTGCTCTCCTCCGCGGAGGCGGCAAGGCAGGTGATGAAGGTCCACGACGCCGCCATCGCGAACCGGCCCGTGTACACCACCGCGGACGTCTTCACCAACGGCGGCCAGAACATTTCATTCGCGCGCCACGACAGCCGGCACTGGAAGGCCGTCCGGAAGCTGTGCACCGTGGAGCTGCTCAGCCCGAGGCGCGTCCGCTCGTTCCGCCCTGTCCGGGAGGAGGAGGCGGCGAGGCTCGTGCGGTCCGTCGCTGACGCCGGCGCCCTCGTCGATGTCGGCAAGAGAGTGAAGGTCATGATGAACGACGTCATAATGAGGGTCTCTGTCGGCGACCGGTGCCAGCAGAGGGCGCTATACCTCGAGGAGCTGGACAGGGCGATCGACCTCATGTCCGGGTTCAACCTGACCGACCTGTTCCGGACGTCGCGGCTGGCGCGGGTGCTCGGCAGCCAGCCCCTTAGGGCGACGTGGGAGGTGCACGGGAGGATCCAGTCCATCATGGACGCCATGGTCCATGAGCACTAGATGGCGATGGAGAGCGAGGAAGCCAGCGCCTGTCATGAGATGAGAGGGAGGATATCCTCAGCACTCTGCTGCGGTTCCAGAGAGACGGCGGGATGGATGGCATCACCCTCACAAACGAATATGTCAGCGGCGTCTTGTTCGCAAGTCACCACCAGTAAAGACCTCTAGCTACCATGCATCCTCTCTTGCACCGCATCTGCAGAGTATAAACTGTTGCAGTTTTTATCATCAGGACGTTTTTTCCGCGGGGTCGGAAACCACGGCGACAACGACGATCTGGGCCATGTCGGAGCTTATCAAAAACCCACGGATAATGGCCATCGCGCAATCTGAAGTGCGGCGGGTGCTCCAAGGCAAGACCGAGGTGGCGGAGGCAGACATCGACGGCCGGCTCCACTACCTCCAGATGGTCATCAAGGAGACCTTCAGGTTGCACCCTCCGGTGCCATTGCTCATCCGCAGATTGTGCACGGAACAGTGCAAGATCATGGGCTTCGACGTGCCTCCGGGTATCACCGTGTTCGCTAATGTGTGGGCGATCGGTAGGTACGAGAAGAGCTGGACCGATGCCGAAGAGTTCAAGCCTGAGAGATTCGAGAGCGAAATGGTGGACTATGGTGGGATGGACTTCAGATTCCTCCCTGGTGGTACGGGCCGGAGGATGTGCCCCGGTATGATGTTTGGCGTGTCAAACATCGAGATTGCTGCCTGCCTGCCTAAGAAGCCACTCACAAAAAAAAAAACACATCCCCTCCCGTGACGCTCTTGTGAGGGAGGGGGGGGGGGACCCTAGCCGCCGGACCCCTCGTCCCCACCTCCCTTGCCACCGCCGGATGGTGCTGATGGGCAAAGCCCAGTTGGCGCGGCGGCGGCGGGCCCCTTCTTCTCTCTGCTCGGAGTGGCCGGGACAGGACGGCGGCTCCTAGTGGCGGCACGGGGCTGCCGCGGGGCCCTGCGGCGCAGCGGTGGGCGCATGCGGCGGCGACCGAAGGCGGCGCGTCGGCGTCGCGCGTCTGGTGAAGCGTAGCGGTTGCGGTGCTCCGGGTCGGGAGGCGGCGTGCGGGCGAGGCTCTGCCCAGATCCGATCGATCTGGCGCAGGGGCTTGGTCGGTGATGTCTACTACGCAATTTTATTCTTGTAGACACGTGTTGGGCATCCAAGCGCGGAGTTTTGTAGGACTGTAGCAATTTTTCCTCAAGTGGATGACTTAAGGTTTGTCAATCCGTGAGAGGTGTACGATGAAGATGGTCTCTCTCAAACGACCCTGCAACCAAATACAAGAAATCTTTTGTGTCCCCAACACACCCAATAACATGGCAAATTATATAGGTGCACTAGTTCGACGAAGAGATGGTGATAAAAGTGTAATATGGATGGTAGAAATATATTTTTGTAATCTGAATAAATAAAAACAGCAAGATAGCAAATAATAATCGGGCACAAAAAGGTATTGCAATGCTTAAAATGAGGCCTAGGATCCATACTTTCGCTAATGCAATCTCTCAACATGCTAACATAGTTGGATCATATAATTATCCCTCAAAATGCAATAAAGAATCACTCCCGAGTTCCTATTAGCAGAGAACAAAAGACATAAATTATTTGTAGGGTACGAGACCATCTCAAAGCTATTCTTTCCGCTCGATCTATTCAAGGATTCATACTAAAATAACGCAAAGCTATTTTTCCGTTCGATCTATCCTAGAGTTCGTACTAGAATAACACCAAAGCATATTCATATTCATAATACTCAATCCACACAAAGAACTACAAAGAGACCCCAAAGTTTCTATCGAAGAAAAGATAATAAAAGCATGCATCAACCCCTATGCATAGATTACCCCAATATCACCGCGGGAATCCGCAAGTTGAGTGCCATAACGTATATCAAGTGAATCAATATGATACCTCATTGCCACCTCAAGTATTCATACCGCAAGACATACATCATGTGTTCTCATATCTGAATACTCAATCCGACAAGACAAAATTTCAAAGGGTAAAGATTCAATTCATCACAACAAGGGTATAGATGGGAGAAACATCATATAATCCGACTATATTAAAAAAGCCTATTATATAGATCACGAGAGAGAGAGAGAGAGATTAATCACACATAGCTACTGGTACAAACCCACAGCCCCGAGGGTGGACTACTCCCTCCTCGTCGTGGTGGCCGCCGGGATGATGAAGATGGCCACCGGGGGTGATTCCCCCTTCCGCCAGGGTGCCGGAACGGGTCTAGAGTTGTTTTCGGTGGCTACGGAGCCCTACGGCGGCGGAACTTCTGATTTAGGCTAACCCCGAGGGGTTTCAAAATATTTGGGAATTTATAGTGCAAAGAAGGGGTACGGGAGGCCACCGAGGTGGGCACAACCCACCTGGGCGCGCTAGGGGCCCTGGAGCGCCCTGGTGGGTTGTGCCTCAAGATGGCAATGGGGCCCCGAAACCCGCGTCCCCGTGAGTTTCTACCCTATTAGGGGACGGGGATGGGAGAGTTTCTATCCCCGTGGGGCTACTCGTGGGTACATTATAAAACCCGGCATGTTTCGTGGGTTTAAACCCGTTTAAGTACTACCCGAACCCGAAACCCGACAAAACCCGTCAAAATACGTTTTTTTAGCATGCACCGATCCATCTTGACAACGTCGAGGCCCTGGAGTACAAACCAACCCCTCGCTCGGTTGATGCACTGTCGCTCGCTCTTCAGGCCTCTCTCTCCCGCACAACACAACACCTAAACCTATACATAAGTCCCTAGTCGTCGTCTGTTGCTGTAATATGCTCATGCTTTTCTTTCAAATGTTATTGTTTTCATTGACTGCTCGTGGGGGCGGGTTCCCCGTGGGTTTAGAAAAATCGACGGGTTAGGGGACGGGCAAAAATTTAACCCCGCGCACGTTGATGGGGACAGGGACGGGTTTGCGATTTTCTCGTGGGGATGTGTTTGGGCAAGCAAAACCCGGTGGGTTTCGTCCCCGTTGCCATCTTGAGTTGTGCCCCCCTCGGGGCACCCCCAGGTGCTGCTCTGGCCCATCGGGAGTCTTCTGGTCCATAAAAAATCCACAAAAAGTTTTGCGGTGTTTGGACTCCGTTTAATATTGATTTTCTGTGATGTAAAAAAACAAGCAAAAAACAGCAACTGGCACTGGGCACTGGGCACTGGGTCAATAAGATAGTCCCAAAAAATGATATAAAGTTGCTATAAAATGATTATAAAACATCCAAGAATGATAAAATAACAGCATGAATACTTCATAAATTATAGATACGTTGGAGACATATCAGCATCCCCAAGCTTAATTCCTACTCGTACTCAAGTAGGTAAATGATAAGAGAAATAATTTATGAAATGTGAATGCTAGTTAAGTGCATAAGTTTGATCAATGATAATTTCAATCACTTTTCCTAGCATCATAACAACAATTCTTACTTATAATACTTCTCATGTTATAGTAGCAACCAATTCACATGTTAAGGTTCAAAAATTGAATTCTCTTGAAATCCAACAACCTATGTTCTCAGTCACCAAGCAATTGCAATTCAACTTATTCAACAGAGTTTAAGTAAGAGCTCCACATACTCAACCATCATATAGTCTTTGCTAACACTCACCTTGTACACATGAGCAAAACGTTTCAACCGGACACATAGAAAGATAGGGTCTTATTGTTTTGCCTCCTGATTCACCTCAAGGGTGATGTAAACCATAATAACTCATGCTACCCATATCTAACTGGACATATATGCCTAGATCTTTCCTCACCACATGATGCTTACCAAAATAGAATATAAAAAGGAATAGAGAGGAATACTTAGAATCTTTGCATAAAGTAAATACTGAAAAGTAAAAGATAGGCCCTTCGCAAAGGGAAGCAGAGGTTGCCATGCGCTTATTTGTTTGTATGCTCAATCCCTTGGTGCAAAAGAACGACACGTTATATTGCCCCTTGTGATAGCAACCTTTATTATGCAGTCTGTCGCTTTTATTGCTTTACCATCACAAGTTCGTACAACGCTCAATTTTCTCTTACACTAAATGATCTTACACTTTTAGAAGCACTTTTTATTGCCTTATTGCAGCAATGCCAACTTACTTGAAGGATCTTGCTCAATCCTTAGGTAGGTA
This sequence comes from Triticum urartu, assembly GCF_056163025.1. Taxonomy (NCBI): domain Eukaryota; kingdom Viridiplantae; phylum Streptophyta; class Magnoliopsida; order Poales; family Poaceae; genus Triticum; species Triticum urartu. The sequence goes on from NC_141879.1 coordinate 686,457,367, forward strand.
TGGTGGACTCTTGAAAATAAGATTTGGGTTTAAGGGTTTTTGGATGCACAAGTAGTATCTCTACTTGCTGCGGAATTTTTGGCTAGCAAAGATGGGGGGGGGGGGAGCACCACATGTTGAAGGATCTATGACATTATAACTTCTATGTGAATATGAACAAACATAAACCATTACGTTATCTTCCTTGTCCAACATCAACAATTTTGGCATATAATATTTTGATGGACGCTCACAATCACAAAAGATTTCCATGATAGTATGTTTTGCATGTGAAAGTTCTCTTTCTTATACTAATTATTCGTGAATTGCTTGTATGACCAATATTGTGATTGTCAAGCCTCAAAAGATTTCACTTTCTAAACCCAATGTGAATCTACCACTACGCATGATATGATTTCAACTTCATGACATTCAATTTATTCAACAATTTACTCATAGGATATAAGTGCAGCACAAGAGTAAATGCCATAGAAAAGACCTTCATTGACGGAATGTGAATGCCGCTTACTTAGCCTCCTTGACAACTATTTGAGGACTATTTTATTTAACAATTTCAGATCTAAGCATTTTATTAAAACAACAACTGAAGCAAAACAAAATGACATCTTAAGAATAGCAAAACTCATGTGAAGAAGCCAAAACTTAGGCTCGACCGATACTAACCGATAATTGTTCAAGAGGAAAGGTGGGATTCCTACTGGGACATCCCAAGCTTAGATGCTTGAGACTTCTTGAAATATTATCTTGGGGTGCCTTGGGCATCCCAAAGCTTGATCTTTTGTGTCTCCTTAATTCTTCTCATATCACGGTTTTCCTAAATCTCAAAAGCTTCATCCACACAAAACTCAACAAGAACTCGTGAGATAAGTTAGTATAAACCAATGCAAAAACCTGATCATTCTCTACTGTAGCAAATCACTAAAATTATTATTCAACATTTCATACTAAATGCCTCTACATATTTAATACTGCTATCCTCAAATAGAATCATTGAACAAGCAAACATATGCAAACAATGCTAACATAACAGCAATCTGCCAAAACAGTATAGTCTCTAAAGAATGCAAGAGTATCAATACTTCCCTAACTCCAAAAGTTATGAAAATTTACCACACTGTAGAAAATTTATCAGAGCTCAATTTTCAAAAAGTTTCAACATTTTATCACATTCTGACTTTTCTAGTTAATTTTTGCAACAGCGGTAAACTTTCTGTTTTCAAACAGCAACATGTATACTTGCAAAATAAGCATGACAAAGGCTATACTTGATATTTTTATTGAAACGAAAGAGCAAAATATTATTCTAAATAACAGCAAGAAAATCCTAACAGAAGAAAATGATGCTCCAAGCAAAACACATATCATGTGACGAATGAAAACATAGCTCCAAGTGAGGTTACCGATAATGTTGGAGACGAAAGAGGGGATGCCTTCCGGGGAATCCCCAAGCTTAGTTGCTTGGATATTCCTTGAATATTACCTTGGGGTGCCTTGGGCATCCCCAATATTAGGGTCTTGTCACTCCTTATTCTCCTCATATCGACATCTCACCCAAAACTTGAAAACTTCAATCACACAAAACTTAATGAAACTTTGTGAGATAGGTTAGTATGATAAAGAGCAAACCATTTCACTTTGGTACTATCAAAGACAAGATTCATAATATTTTCCACAAAATTCCTACTGTAGCATATCATTTCCACAATTTATATTGAGCAATATAAGCCATGGAAATTAGAAAACAAGCAAACTATGCATTGAAAACAGAATCTGTCAAAAACAGAACAGTCTGTAGTAATCTGTACTCAAACCATACTTATGCTACTCCAAAAATTCTGAAAAATTAGGAAAACCTGAGAAATTTGTCTATTAATATTCTGCAAAAATAATCAGCATTTTATCACGCTTCTATTAAAAATTAGAATTGTTTTGCTAAGCGCAAAAGTTTCTGTTTTTCAGCAAGACCAAATCAACTATCACCGTAAGCCACCCCAAAGGTCTTACTTGGCACTTTATTGAAACAAAAGCAATAAAACATTGTTACTACAGTAGCCTAATCATGTGAACACACAAAAACAGTAGGTAAAAGTGTTGGGTTGTCTCTCAACAAACGCTTTTCTTTAATGCCTTTTAGCTAGGCATGATGATTCCAATGATGCTTGCATAAAAGATAAGAATTGAAACATGAAGAGAGCATCATGAAGCATATGACTAGCAAATTTAGGTCTAACCCACTTTCTATGCATAGGGATTTTGTGAGCAAACAACTTATGGAAACAAGAATCAACTAGCATAGGAAGTCAAAACAAGTGCAACTTCAAAACAATCAACACATAGAGAAGAAACTTGATATTATTGAGATATGTAAGAGCATAAGTTCCTTCCTCATAATAATTTTCAGAAACATCATGAATGGATTCAACAATATAACTATCACATGCATCACTCTTTTCATGATGCACAAGCATAGAAGATTTATTACTCTTAATGGCATACATGTCATCATAATAATCATCATAGATAGCAACTTTATTGTCATAGTCAATTGAAACCTCTTCCACAATAGTGAATGTATCACTTAATAAAGTCATGACCTCTCCAAATCCACTTTCATCAATATTGTAATAAGATTCAACACCCTCGAAAATAGTGGGATCACTACTACCTAGAGTTGACACTCTTCCAAACCCACTTTCATCAATGCAATCATCATAAATAGGAGGCATGCTATCATCATAATAAATTTTCTTATCGAAAGTAGAAGGAATCAAAGGATGATATTCATTAAGCAAAGCATTCCCAAGCTTAGGACAAGCATTATTTCCAGCAAATAAATCTTCAAACATATCATGCTCATTAAACATAGCATCCCCAAGCTTGTGGTTTTGCATATCATCACAATCATTCTTATCAATAGCATGAATGGCACCAATAGTATAGCAAGCATTATTATCATATTCTTCCAAGAAAGTGCTAAAAAGATTTCCAAGATCATAATGGACATTGTTGTCTTCCCAATAATAATCATTACAACAAGTAGTGGGTATCACAAATCATACTCAATATCATCATCCTCCATTGACATATTTGATTCACTTTCATGAGGCACAATGGTGATAGGAGCAACATTATTTGGGAGACATACCTTTTTACCTTTATTCTTTCTTCTTTTCTTCTTCTTCACCACATCATGTGTGGGTTTAATTAATTTTTTCAAGCTTCTTGTTGAAGAGATTGATTGGATAGGAAGCTCCTCTTTGTTACCTGATTCATCATGGTAAACACTAGGAGGGTATTGGGAAACATTTTCCCCTTTCATTAGTACTCACTTCATATTCCATTTGTTTTCTTGACTTTAGATATTTGGCAATATAAGGATTCTCAATGCAATTTACCACACAAAACGTATACATTTCCTCTAGATCAAAATCAAGAAATCTCTCGAGATTAAATTTGGGAATACCCTTAGTTATACGTTTCATTTCTTCATACCCGAAAAGAAGACTAACCTCTTTATGATGCTCAAGGGTAATCAAGTTATCACAATTTTTGGACACGATTTGATCTTGAAAGAATTTGCATTGGAGATTTAAATGACCATGTTCATTGCAAAGTTCACAAGGATGGCGGAAAAAAAATCTTCCAGCACAATCATCTAGCCTCTCTTGCAATTTTTTTGTTTTTAAATATTTATGCTTCTTACAAAATCCATCTTCCCTTTTTGGTGTGCAATTGCACTCCCAATTCACTCCGCAAAAAGTGACATGCTTATAAGAAACATTTTTGTCATGACTTGTGCAATCATCATTAGCATTTTGGATATTCAAAGAATTCATACTAACAACATTGCAATCACGCTCATCATTCAAATATTTTGTGCCAAGCATTTTATTGACTTCTTCTTCTAACAATTGGGCACAATTTTCCAAATCATCATTTTCAAGAAAGACATTATAAAGATGATCAATAATATGATGCAACCTAAATTCCATTTTTTGTAGTTTTTCTTTTACAAACCAAACTAGTGATAAAACAAGAAACTAAAAGATTCAATTGCAAGATCTAAAGATATACCTTCAAGCACTCACCTCCCCAGCAATGGCGCCAGAAAAGAGCTTGATGTCTACTATGCAACTTTATTCTTGTAGACACGTGTTGGGCCTCCAAGCGCAAAGTTTTGTAGGACAGTAGCAATTTTCCCTCAAGTGGACGACCTAAGCTTTATCAATCCATGAGAGGTGTAGGATGAAGATGGTCTCTCTCAAATGACCCTGCAACCAAATACAAGAAATCTCTTGTGTCCCCAACACACCCAATACAATGGAAAATTGTATAGGTGCACTAGTTCGGCGGAGAGATGGTGATAAAAGTGTAATATGGATGGTAGCAATATATTTTTATAATCTGAATAAATAAAAACAGCAAGGTAGCAAATAGTAAACGGGAACAAAAACGGTATTGCAATGCTTAAAAATGAGGCCTAGGGTCCGTACTTTCGCTAGTGCAATCTCTCAACAGTGCTAACATAGTTGGATCATATTATTATCCCTCAAAGTGCAACAAGGAATCACTCCCGAGTTCCTATTAGCGGAGAACAAAAGATAGAAATTGTTTGTAGGGTATGAGACCACCTCAAAGCTATTCTTTCCGCTCGATCTATTCAAGAGTTCGTACTAAAATAACACAAAGCTATTTTTTCCGTTAGATCTATCCTAGAGTTCGTACTAGAATAACACCAAAGCATATTCATATTCATAATACTCAATCCACACAAAGAACTACAAAGAGACCCCAAAGTTTCTGTCGGAGAAAAGATAATAAAAACGTGCATCAACCCCTATGCATAGATTACCCCAATATCACCACGGGAATCCGCAAGTTGAGTGCCATAACGTATATCAAGTGAATCAATATGATACCTTATCGTCACCTCAAGTATTCATGCCACAAGACATACATCATGTGTTCTCATATCTGAATATTCAATCCGACAAGACAAAAATTCAAAGGGTAAAGACTCAATTCATCACAACAAGGGTATAGAGGGGAGAAACATCATATGATCTGACTATATTAACAAAACCCATGATATAGATCACGAGAGAGAGAGAGAGATTAAACACATAGCTACTGTTACAAACCCTCAGCCCCGAGGGTGGACTACTCCCTCCTCATCGTGGTGGCCGCCGGGACGATGAAGATGGCCACCGGAGATGATTCCCCCTTCCGGCAGGGTGCCGAAACGGGTCTAGATTGGTTTTCGGTGGCTATGGAGCCCTGCGGCGGCGGAACTTCTGATCTAGGTTAACCCCGAGGGGTTTTGGAATATTTGGTAATTTATAGTGCACGGAAGGGGTGCGGGAGGCCATCGAGGTGGGCACAACCCACCTGGGCGCGCCAGGGGGTCCTAGCGCGCCTTGGTGGGTTGTGCCCCCCCCCCCTCGGGGCACCCCGTAGGTGCTGCTCTGGCCCATCGGGAGTCTTCTGGTCCATAAAAATCCATAAAAAGTTTTGCGGTGTTTGGACTCTGTTTAGTATTGATTTTCTGCGATGTAAAAAGCAAGCAAAAAATAGCAACTGGCACTGGGCATTGGGTCAATAGGTTAGTCCCAAAAAATGATATAAAGTTGCTATAAAATGATTGTAAAACATCCACGAATGATAAAATAACAGCATGAATACTTCATTAATTATAGATACGTTGGAGACGTGTCAGTCGGCGGCACCGGCGGAGGTTGACAGCGGTGGTGTGCTCCGCTAGCGCTGGGCCTTGCGGGGGCTGGTGCGGGGGGCGGCACAGATGCCCGGGGGGGGGGGGGGGCTGTTCCTCCGAGCGTCCTTGGGTGGCGAGCGCGGGCCGGGTCTGGTGGCTGGCACGGGATCCGGCGTCCGGCGGCCTGAGGTGTTGCTGTGGTTCCTTCCCGGGCGTGGAGGCGGCGCAGAGGGTGTCCGGTGGTGATCTTGGCGTTGGACTCCGGGGAAGAAGCTTGCTTGAGGAGTCGATGACGGGCCAGGGCGCCAGAGTGGATACTCGGCGGCTGGAGTTGCCAGCGGCCTATGTGTCTCTTCCGTTGCGGTGGTGCCCGCCTCTCTGGGTGCGTTCGCCGGTAGTGGGCCGACTACGCAGGCTGGTCGTAAGGGCAAGAGTTTGACTCGGTCCTCCTGCTCGGGACTAGTTGCTCCTCGTGCAGCTACGGATCTGCTCCAACCTTGCCAAGATGGGTATCTGCGGTTGGTAGGGGTGGTGTCTTCTCGTTATGGCGTCGGTGAAGATCCGCGGTAGCGGTGGTGGTGGTCGTGGTAGTGTTGTGTCGATGCGCGGATCGGCATCGGTAACCATGGACATGGCATCGTGTGAGTCGCTTGGCCAAGGGCTTGGAGCTGACTCATCGGCGGCCGGCGGCAATCTTGGAGTTGTGTCCCTCCATGTCCAACAGGATTGGCTAGGGACACAGGTGTGGTGCCTCCTACGGTTGACGCGCCTACCTAGACTCTGGGACTGATGCCGGGCTAGGAGTTGACGGACTGTCGTTGCTCTTCCTACCGTGGTTGAGTGCGTCGTGATGTGCGCGACATATGCTATCTAGCGACAGGGATGCCGGGGTGGCGGCTCCGGATGGCGGTTCGCATGGTTGCTCTCCGGCGGGCATCATTGCAATGGTGGTGGCGCTCCTCCGGGGTTGTGTGGGCAACGGGACGTGCAGCGGCTGGTAGCTCGGATGTTCCCTCTCGCTCGGAGCGGCGGCGTCCTGATCCGGATATGGGACTCTAGCACTTCCGCATTACGCCTGGCGGCCTCATGGTGACACGGTGGGAGTTGCTGAGCAAAAGCTTTGTGCCTTGGCGCCGATGACGGCGGCGCCCGTGGGTGTCGTGCTCTTCTTGAAGACGTCGTCGTCGTTCTTCTCTCCGTGTCAGGGCTTCGGGTGAAGACCTTTGTCAGGTGTGGACTCGGCAACGGCGACGCTCTGCGCCGTTTTCCCTCTTGAGGGCGTTGTCGTGGAGCTTAGGTTTGCTAGGTCGTACTGTGGGGTGTGTCTAGTCCCGGTGCTCTTTGTTGGTAGTGGTCGCGTGCGTTCTGCATGTGCTGATTATCTCAGGATTGGCTTTGTAAGAGGGTTACCTCACCATCTTGTATCGGTTGGCCATGTACCTGTTTCGTTGGTGCTTTATCTATAAAACGGGGCGAAAGCCTATTTCAAGAACATCGAGATTGCTCTCGCGAGTCTTCTCTATCACTTCAACTGGAGGTTTCGCCCGGTGACGGAAATGGAAATAAACTTGATATGACTGAGGCGTATGGTATGACGACGCGACGGAAGACTAAGCTCTTGCTGGAAGCTACTGCTTTCGAGCCTTAGTCTGCTAGTCCAAGTAACCATGTAGGTTTACGTGTCTATGTTCCAAGAGGCGCAAATCTTATTTGGCTGTTGAGATCGGTAAAATATATCTTTCATTCAGATATTGCTTTTGGCTCTAGAGTTTATATATGCACTTGAGCGTCAAAAATTTATTTTGCCAAGGTCAGAAAGAGGTCTTGGTACCCCACCTTCCTTTTTACGTTGAGTAAAGGATTCATTCATGTCCTGAATCAGCATCCCTGCGTATGAAAATGCCAAATTCTCCTCCATGTACAGTGTTTGTTGCGCCATACATCCCTGCGTATGAAAATCCCATATTCTCCTCCATGTAACAGTGTCTGTTGCGCCACACACCGGTTCGCCATATATCCCTGCGTCCTGACAAGGTAATTCTCCTAGCACGACCAGATCAATGTAACTGGCATGCAAAAAATTCAAATGCAAGTTCACGTTACTTCTACTAAACATGATCAAACCACCACTTCACCTATCGCTACAAGAAACAAACATGCTGGTATAACCTAACTTCACACCTAGCCTTTGCCCTCTCGTATCATAAAGATGAGTTTCGAACAGAAAAAGGATATCTGAACCGTGCTGCTTCCGCATTTCCAGAAGCGAACAAATTGCTGCCCTTGGCAGTTCTTCATGAATACTCAAGGCTAGTTAGTAGCAGTTCTTCATGAATGTATCTTGCGGACACAGTAGATGCTGGGCTACCATGTAACTAGAACCATCAAAGTGGATGGGTATCCTTACCCCTTCTTTAATACTCACTCCATTGATCATAATGCAGTGCGTGTAGATTATTTGAAAAGTCAAACTTTGTAAACTTCGACCGAGTTTATAGAGAAAACTATTTATGTCTACAATATCAATTAAATAAAATATGAAAGTACATCTTATGATGAATCTAACGATATAGGTTTGACATTCTAAATGTAAATATTTTTGTCTACAAATTTAATCAAAGTTTGTGACGTTTGATTTTTCAAAAAATATATATGCACTACATTATGGAACAGAGGGAGTATATGATACGCACACTCGTGTGTATTTGTGCAAAAAAAAAAACGAACAAATTGTCGCCATGGCAGTTCCAACTCAGTTTAGGTTGGTAGATCTCTTATCCAACGATGTTGAAAGAAACCAAGGAGATGATCTACAATTTTACTTCCTAAAGCCACTGCATACGCCTCACGACGATCGTATTTGTCATGATGTAGAACAAGTTACAATACCTCTACATGCCTAACGCCCTCATTCAGATTTTTTGCTCATTCTGTAGGTACTTTCCATATCTACAGAGGTTTTCTTGACCATACATCATGTGTTTTGCGTGTTCAATCTGCCGTACTGTCAGCTACTTTTGGTGTGTCCGCCTTACAACTAGGGATTTGGCATTCAAACCGTGCTGAAAAATGAATTCTTCGATGAGTGTCCGGCTCCTTTGTAGTAGATCACTTGTACTGCATCATACGAAGGAGAATCGTTTCACCTAACGGATTATCCTTCTGTTAAAAAATGAAGTACAAAGCTGCAGCCAAAGTGGAACTGTGGGAGGCTAAGCTAATGAACAATAATATTTTGTTAATAAACAGTCGCTTAACCAGTCCCGACATAGCTACACCTACTTTTGATCCAGGTTTTGTATAGTTACCCCTCTTGGCCAACAATTGTTGGAGGATCAACAAGATGCATACAAAGATGCAGTTGGAGGATCAACAAGATGCATACAAAGATCCTGTGATTATGTGAATCGATTAACTTGATTAATCTCAACCTGACTACCAGCTGTTGATCTCATAACTGCCCCTCTTTGTTTCAACGAAACTACCCATCTTCTCGTCTGCCTAGCTAGCTAGCCAACAACCTAAGGTAAGGATTAACAAGATGCACACAAAGATCGCAGATCCAAGCCTGTCATAGTTATTACTAGCATGTACGAAAATTATGATATACCGACAAACCTCAGGTGCAAGAATACGTACTGTTTATGGGTACTAAACTCTAAACAGACACAGATTATCACTAGATATACCGTGCATGTCATGTTAATCAAACAGTCACAACTTCTGTCAGCATATGAGTTCTTGAGAAAGAAGGAAAGGTAAACCTAAATTCAACATCATTGTTTAAAGATCTTCATGGTGGAACCATAAGCTACTTAAGTAGCCTGATCGCTACTTGCTCATCCAACCTTATCCAAAACCGAATCACAGCAGCAAAAACCAAGACAGGGACGACCATACTCACCTCCAAAGTTAGCTGTGGTCTTCGGCATGGAGAAAACCGTAGCACTAGCTCTGCTGCTACTCTTCACTCTCCTGACCACGACGCATCGGTTCGCGGATGGCCAGGCCTACTGCCAGTCGCAGATCAGCCTCGCAAACGAGGCCTGCAACCTGAGGACCTTCCCGGGGTCGAGGCCCCCCTACGTGCCCCGGCAGCTACTCAACGAAACATCCACGTCGACGACACCCGGCAGCAAGGACTACGAGCTTCGGTCCCGGGACGACGACGACGACGACGATGACAACGATGAAGGGGGAGAACATGAGGGGCGGCACCGGCGTCGACAGCGGCACCGCCACAGCGCCGACAACAGCGACCCGCGTGACACAGCTTGCTGCCGCCGGCTGATGTCCATCGACAACTCGTGCATCTGCCAGGCGTCGGCGCGCCTCCCAGTGTTCATGACCTCGGTGTGGCACGTCATCAAGCTCACGCCGGTGGAGGGCTGCGAGGTCACCTACGAGTGCCCTGGCGCCTTGTCACCGCTGGGCTGATCTCGTTACATTGATCAATTGATTGCGATTATGTCTACTACACCAAATCGTCAGTTCACATTCCTTACACAGAGATTGAATTCTACTGCTTGATCCATATTGTAAAAAAGATAGATTAACAGATGTTGTACTATCATTGAGAAGAAGATATAAATTACATTCTTAACTGAAGTCGGATCGATCGAGTACATTGTATATATTTTATTTTCTCACTGTAATCCGGAACTAGCGAGCGACCAATCACCTGAACTGAAGTCCAATTTGTCATCCAAGGACGGCAAAGGCAGGTTGGCGAGATCAGCCGCGGTGATGAGATCGTTGCTGCCGAGATCCTCCGCCAGGAATGGCTCGACCATCTGCCGCTCATCAACGTACGGTAGCGCCTCATGGGGCATGACCACCGCCGGCAGTGGCGGCGACGGCGGCGACGTCAAAGAAGACACGCACGGCGCCGACGACGGCACGGTCGCCCCAACATCGTCTTGCTTCAGTCTCATCTCCGACTGATTCGACTCATCAGATACAGGATCGGTCTTGTGGCCGTGCACGTTGCGGCCCAAGTCTGCCGGCGACGCCGCTGACCCAATGTCAACCTGAACGTAGCCGCTTAACGAGAAGCGCGTCACGAAGTCATCGTAGGCCGCTTTGGCCTCCGCCTCGGAAGGGAAGGTGCCGATCCATCGGCGGACGTTGAGGCGATGGCTCCGGAAGTCGGCCACCCACCGGCCGGGCTGTCTTTCATAGACGCCACGAAATTTTCTCGAGGGTAGTTTAGCCACTTTGGCGCCGCGCATCGATCCTCGGCACCCGCCGCCGGCGGCCGCTTAAGATTCGACTGGCTTGAAGAATGGTTAGGGTTTCTTTGGTGAGGAAGTTACGATAAGTGCCTCAAAGCCCGCTACGCATCCGCGTTCTGAATTTGGCATCGTGGACCTGTTTGTTGTTGCCTCACTGCCATATTCATCGAGATAAGCATAGGCCCATCATGTTTCTCGCTCGCGTGAACAAGCATTAATAGGCCTGCATGGTGCGCCCCATTAACAGATAGAGCATTTGTTCCTCAAAAAAAAAAAACACAAGTAGAGTATTTTCTTCCTCCTTCTAAAAAATAAGAGAGTATTCATTTCGTTTTATTCTTGCAAGAATCCTAATACAATATTCATTCAATGATATATAAACTGTCTCATGATAAGGGACATTTTAATGTTTATCCAAAAGGTGTAATGTGTATTTAAAAATATTCGTAAAATTATGATTTTTTTATGTAATTGGTAAAGTGTTCTCACATTTTAAGTAGACGTTCATGTAATTAAAAAGTGTTCACCTATTTTAGAAATGTTGGTGTAATTTTAAAACAACGTCCACACCTTTTTCAAAATTTTCATCTAATTTGAAAATAATACCATTTTGTAAATATTGTTTTATTGTTAAAATATGATTATATTTTAAAAAATGAACAAAATGGGTAAACACAAAAACTAAAAAGGGTAGACAGAAAACAAACCAAAAAACATGAAACTAGGATAAAACAACCGTGACAAACCAAACCCCTAGCACCGCCATTACTGGGAAACTGTATAGACGCTATATATCGCGCATTTGCGTCATGCTTGCTATATATCACTCACAAAGAGCGTACATTTGCGTCGTGTTTTGCCAGAGTTACTAGAAGATACTTCATGTGCAAGGAGAAAAATAGTACCATCCGCAATTCCTATTCCATGCTCAAAATGCAGAATTTTCAAGAATTGTGCACATCCATCATCGATTTTTGTCGGGCCATGTGCGGGGGTATTCGCCAGTTTTTTCACTTCTTGTCCTTTTTCTTCTAGTTTTTCTGTCATTCTTTTGTTTATTTGTCTTTTTTCTTTCGGGATTCTACTAGATATTTTTCTGTTCTTTTTCATGTTCAGTTTTTTCCTTTCTATGTTCTTTATACATGATTTTTTTTACAAAATATGCGATGAACATTCTGACAAACTTGTGAACATTTCACAAATCGCGATGAATAGTTTTCCAAATATGTTACAGACAATTTTCAAATACGCAGGAATATATTTTGAACACATGAGTCACTTTGTATATACAAACATCTATGTTTTTCATTTGCTGCAATAATTTCCCCACTTTTATCCGACTAACAAATAAACATATTTCCCATAAAAACTTTAGGACAGTAAAACTGGGCAACTTTGCAGACCACTTGTGGCCATAAAGATTCTGATCGTCAGATTTCGCGTTCCGGTTGTTTCTGGCTGTTAGATTGTTGGGTTACTTCATGCTTTCTCGATAAGTGTGCCACGTCTTATAGGACACCTATCCCCGTGGAAATTTCCAAGAACTCTTGCAACCTGGGCCTGCCCATCGGATAAAGCCCACTGAAGAAAAGTTAGACATAACGAGGCAAATTGGTAAATGTCTCTGTTAAAATGTGGTTCATCCAATGAGCTTGGAGAAAGGTGACTCACGAGTAACAATTTCAGAGCCCCACTCTCTACCTTCAAGTCCATCCAATGATTTCTTGCAAAACTGGAGCTATTGCCAGTGAAGAGTGCTCTTTTAGAGGGACTAGTAACCGTCCCTCACGACCAAGGTAGGTCGCGCCATCTATTTGCAACACACATAGAAAAGTTGATGGGGCAGTTGATCGAGCTGATGGCGGAGGTATAGTCAGTTTAATTTGCAAAGACGCCAAGTATATGTTTCTTGGAGCATCAACAGTCTTATTTGATGTTTGGGCATCATGCAACTTCGGAGATCACTGCCTACAGTGAGGCCTCACCTCTCACATGCAAGTGGAGGCCTCCACAGCCTGATCTATTAAGAAAAAGGATTTCCCCCCGCTTTATATATAAATCACCATCACCACAACAACGAGTAAGAAGATACAAACGCACGCCACCACCACACTCAACACACACACCCAAGGCGAGATTTAAAGGTGCCGAGCACCGAAAACACCACCCCAACGACGACAAAGCACCCTAATGATAAGCCGAAGACCACCACGAATATGAGCAATCCACCGAGGGGTAATGAGATGGACAAAGCCGGAGCGAGGACTCCAAGACGATGCCCTCAAGAGGGAAACGACTGTAGGAAGCCGTCACCGTCTGATCTCGAAGATCAGGCTTTCACCCGGAGTGACACGAAGGCAACGGGAGCACCACGACGGAGCCTGCAAGAAGGAGAACGACATCCACGGACGCCGCCTCCGTCGGCCAGTATCGGGACTGGGCGAGTGATGAACCCCGGTGCTCCTACCCCTCCGTCGCAACCTCACTCCGCCAACCACCCGCATGTTGGAAATATGCCCTAGAGGCAATAATAAATTGGTTATTATTATATTATATTTCATTGTTCATGATAATCGTTTATTATCCACGCTAGAATTGTATTGATAGGAAACTCAGATACATGTGTGGATAAATAGACAACACCATGTCCCTAGTAAGCCTCTAGTTGACTAGCTCGTTGATCAATAGATGGTTACGGTTTCCTGACCATGGACATTGGATGTCGTTGATAACGGGATCACATCATTAGGAGAATGATGTGATGGACAAGACCCAATCCTAAGCCTAGCACAAAGATCGTGTAGTTCGTATGCTGAAGCTTTTCTAATGTCAAGTATCATTTCCTTAGACCATGAGATTGTGCAACTCCCGGATACCGTAGGAATGCTTTGGGTGTACCAAACGTCACAACGTAACTGGGTGGCTATAAAGGTTCACTACAGGTATCTCCGAAAGTGTCTGTTGGGTTGGCACAAATCGAGACTGGGATTTGTCACTCCGTGTAAACGGAGAGGTATCTCTGGGCCCACTCGGTAGGACATCATCATAATGTGCACAATGTGATCAAGCAGTTGATCACGGGATGATGTGTTACGGAACGAGTAAAGAGACTTGCCAGTAACGAGATTGAACAAGGTATCGGGGTACCGACGATCGAATCTCGGGCAAGTATCGTACCGATGGACAAAGGGAATTGTATACGGGATTGATTGAATCCTTGACATCGTGGTTCATCCAATGAGATCATCGTGGAGCATGTGGGAGCCAACATGGGTATCCAGATCCCGCTGTTGGTTATTGACCAGAGAGTTGTCTCGGCCATGTCTGCATGACTCCCGAGCCCGTAGGGTCTACACACTTAAGGTTCGATGACGCTAGGGTTATAGGGAATAGATGTACGTGGTTACCGAATGTTGTTTGGAGTCCCGGATGAGATCCCGGACGTCACGAGGAGTTCCGGAATGGTCCGGACGTAAAGATTTATATATGGGAAGTCATCATACGGTCACCGGAATAATTCGGGGGTTACCGGTATTGTACCGGGACCACCTGAGGGGTTCCGGGGGTCCACCGGGAGGGTCCACCTGCCCCGGAGGGCCCTATGGGCTGTATGTGGAGAGGGACCAGCCCCTTAGTGGGCTGGGCGCCTCCCCCCTAGGGCCCATGCGCCTAGGGTTTGGGGGAACCCTAAAGGGGGGCGCCCCCATGCCTTGGGGGGCAAGGCAACCCCCCTTGGCCGCCGCCCCCTCCTCAGATTGGATCTGAGGGGGCCGACCCCCCTCTCCCTTGCCCCTATATATATGTGGGGATTGGGAGGGCAGCGGCACCCAAGTTTTGGCGCAGCCCTCCCCCTCTCCCAAGTCCTCCTCTTCTCCTACGGTGCTTGGCGAAGCCCTGCAGGATTACCACGCTCCTCCTTCACCACCATGCCGTCGTGCTGCTGTTGGATGGAGTCTTCCCCAACCTCACCTTCTCCCCTTGCTGGATCAAGGCGTAGGAGACGTCACCGGGCTGTACGTGTGTTGAACGCGGAGTTGCCGTCCGTTCGGCACTAGGATCATCGGTGATTTGGATCACGACGAGTACGACTCTATCAACCCCGTTCACTTGAACGCTTCCGCTTAGCGATCTACAAGGGTATGTAGATGCACTCTCCTTCCCCTCTTGCTTGATTACTCCATAGATTGATCTTGGTGATGCGTAGAAAATTTTGAATTTCTGCTACAATAACCAAAAGTGGTATCAGAGCTCGGTCTATGCGTAGTTTCTATGCATGAGTAGAACACAAAGTAGTTGTGGGCGTCGATTTTGTCAATTTACTTGCCGTTACTAGTCTTATCTTGATTCGGCGGCATCGTGGGATGAAGCGGCCCGGACCGACCTTACACGTACGCTTACGTGAGACTGGTTCCACCGACTGACATGCACTAGTTGCATAAGGTGGCTAGCGGGTGTCTGTCTCTCCCACTTTAGTCGGATCAGATTCGATGAAAAGGGTCCTTATGAAGGGTAAATAGAAATTGGCATATCACGTTGTGCTTTTGGCGTAGGTAAGAAACGTTTTTGCTAGAAATCTATAGCAGCCACGTAAAAACTTGCAACAACAATTAGAGGACATCTAACTTGTTTTTGCAGCATATGCCTTGTGATGTGATATGACCAAAAGGATGTGATGAATGATATATGTGGTGTATGAGATTGATCATGTTCTTGTAATAGGAATCACGACTTGCATGTCGATGAGTATGACAACCGGCAGGAGCCATAGGAGTTGTCTTAATTTATTTATGACCTGCGTGTCAACATAAACGTCATGTAATTACTTTACTTTATTGCTAAAGCGTTAGCCATAGTAGTAGAAGTAATAGATGACGAGACAACTTCAAGAAGACAGGATGATGGAGATCATGATGATGGAGATCATGATGATGGAGATCATGGTGTCATGCCGGTGACAACGATGATCATGGAGCCCCGAAGATGGAGATCAAAAGGAGCAAAGTGATATTGGCCATATCATGTCACTATTTGATTGCATGTGATGTTTATCATGTTTTACATCTTATTTGCTTAGAACGATGGTAGCTTAAATAAGATGATCCCTCGCAATAATTTCAAGGAAAGTGATCCCCCTAACTGTGCACCGTTGCGAAGGTTCGTTGTTTCGAAGCACCACGTGATGATCGGGTGTGATAGATTCTAACATTCGAATACAACGGGTGTAAGCCAGATTTACACACGCAATACACTTAGGTTGACTTGACGAGCCTAGCATGTACAGACATGGCCTCGGAACACGGAAGACCGAAAGGTCGAACATGAGTTGTATAGAAGATACGATCAACATGAGATGTTCACCGTTGATGACTAGTCCGTCTCACGTGATGATCGGACACAGCCTAGTCGATTCGGATCATGTTTCACTTAGATGACTAGATGGATGTCTATCTGAGTGGGAGTTCATTAAATAATTTGATTAGATGAACTCAATTATCATGAACATAGTCTAACACTACTAGGGAAAACGTTATACACAAAATCTTAGCAGCAACGCGGTTTAAAAACAGGCGCTACTGCTAACTAGCAGTAGCGAGCTTAAAGGAACCGCGCTACTAATAAGTTGATAGTGGTAGCGCGGTTTTATAACCCTCGCTACTACTAAGTGATTTTCACCGTGCCCCTCCGGACCAGCCATAGTAGTAGCGCGGGTTATAAACCCACGCTACAACTAAGTTGATAGTAGCAGCGCGGGTTATAAATCCCACGCTATTACTAAATGGTCTCAATCGTGCACCCAAGACATACCATAGTAGTAGCGTTGGATTAGCGTGGGGTATAAACCCAACGCTACTGTTAAGTTATCTCCTTGCCGCCCCACCTCAGCCTCTCACCCCTGCTCTGCCTTTCTCTCCCACGACGCCTCTCCTCGTCCTCCACTCCCCACGTTTCCCCCAACCAACCCCGCCGTCACCACCGACGCCGACGACCTCCTCTCCCCCAACCCCACCACCGGCGCCCCCCACCTCACGTGCGGATCCTCCTCCTCGCCGTGCCCTTGTGCCGGCCCCAAACCCTTGCTAGGGGCCCCCTTCTCCGGGTGTGGCGCGGCGCGGGGAGGGCTCCCTCTTGCCCGCCGCCGATGCAGACGGCCCGTCGGTGGTCCTACTACTTGCTCCTCCGACCCTCCTCCTGCTGCTGCTAGTGCGGACCGACGCCATGGAGGTGAGGTTCCCCATTATCCTCTCTTTCTCTTCACCGTAGGCAGCCCCTGACCCCCTTGGATTCGATTTGGCAGGCCGTGTGCAAGCGGGGAAGGACAGCGTGGCGTGCCTCATGCGCGAGCTCAAGGGTGCCGGCCTGCTCGTC